>NW_019154120.1:8395775-8626531 GCF_002288905.1 Enhydra lutris kenyoni | reverse complement strand
AATCTTTTGCCCCCAAAGGCATCAAAAATAGATGCTAATCACAAAACCTTTGTCTTTCCCATCTTGCCCCATCATCCCCAGGAAATATGGATCTTTGTTTGAAATATAAATGCTAACATTCTTTGAGTATGTATTAAACAAGAAAAGCAAAACTAAAATTTCAGTTACTTGGAAATGAACAAAATGAGGGTAAAAAACATGTTTTCCAATCAATGCCTTTGTTGGAACATAATAAATATTTAAAACAAATAAAGGATAAATACAACCCAAGAATCAAGAAGTATAATTAAATAATATCCTAAAACTTTCAAGAACTCAATACAGATGGGAGGAGAAAACAATGAAACAGAGACACATGGGAATCTTTTGCCCCCAAAGGCATCAAAAATAGATGCTAATCACAAAACCTTTGTCTTTCCCATCTTGCCCCATCATCCCCAGGAAATATGGATCTTTGTTTGAAATATAAATGCTAACATTCTTTGAGTATGTATTAAACAAGAAAAGCAAAACTAAAATTTCAGTTACTTGGAAATGAACAAAATGAGGGTAAAAAACATGTTTTCCAATCAATGCCTTTGTTGGAACATAATAAATATTTAAAACAAATAAAGGATAAATACAACCCAAGAATCAAGAAGTATAATTAAATAATATCCTAAAACTTTCAAGAACTCAATACAGATGGGAGGAGAAAACAATGAAACAGAGACACATGGGAAAATGAAACTTGGATCCTAGAAAAGACCAATCAATAGTCTTTGGCAAATCTGATCACAAGAAAAGGAGAGAGACTGGCCTATACAATATTAGGGGTGCAATCTCTATGTGAAAAGATAGAGAAGTAAAATCTAAAAATTAAAAGGCAATAATGCATAAAATTACAGTTTCTTTTGGTAACCATGTCCACCACCAAAATTGTTTCAGAAAAAGTAGTAAAGCTATGTAAAGTCATAATCATAGCAAAAAAAGGAAGTCGGTCAAAATCTAGAGCCACTCCTAGATTAAGTCTTTAACCTAGAGTTAAAGCATGGACAACCCTAATGTTAAGATTCTCTAAACTGTATAAAAAGGAAAGAAGTTCAGAAGTTGCCACTCTGTCCTAACAGCCAAAAAAAGCTGAAACCAACTGAAGAATCGACAAACTTCCTTAGATCCGTGAGACAAGGGATGTCCTGGGGCACACGGCTGCCCCCTGCACCGGGCGGCAGATTCCGGGAATCGCCACCCGCTGGGGCGGAAAGTCGCGCGAGCCGGGCCCCCCAGGGGAACACTGAGCGGTAATCGATGCATCAGTGGAAGTGAGGAGGCTCAGAGTGGACGAGTCTGAGTTGAAACCCCGTGGGCGCCTGGTCCACAGGGGCCTGGCGGCTGTGTGAGTTTCACCCCTTCCAGCCCCACCAGGTTCTCACGATGTATCGTGAGCAGGACTGTCCTTGAGCCTCGGCAAGAGGAGACGAAAATGAACCATTCTGAAATAGGCCAGAGTGCTCTGTGCTTCTCACAGACGACCTGCCCTCAGAGAAGCAGAGCCTGACTGACCCCGGGGAGGGAAATATTTAACTGCAGTGCGCGCTCGCCCTCCCGTACCTCCTAACGTGTGGAGGGGGGCAGGGAGGGACAGAGGGCTGTGAAGGTCACGGTCGGGAAGACAGAGGCTCACGAAGACTCAGACGGAATCGCGGGCTATAGAACGCGTCCCTTCCCCCCCACGCCCGACCTCACAACCACCTCGCTCAAGTGGGTTTTTTTTTTTTACAGCCGTTGCATTTACAGAGCACATCATATCCAGCCATCGAGAAAAAAATAAGAGACACAGTAAAAGGTAAAAGAACACAGTTTAAATAGAATAAGCATCAGAACCAGACTGAGATACAGCAGAGATGTTGGAATCATCAGATCAAAAATTTAAAGTAACTGTGAGTACTATGGTGAGGGCCCTAAGGCACAAAGTAGACAGCGTACAAGACCTGATGGGCCAGGTAAGGAGAGGAAAGGAAATCCTAAAAAAGGATGAAAAGGGAATCGCTGTCCTTCAAAATCACCGTCTAGATTTATCATTTCCATTTTCATATCCGATTCCCCCAACTGAGTGAGCAGTCCGTCTTTCCATAATGATTTGGGATGCCTTTTCTTTCTGGAATCTGTTTTCTGTCCCATAATGTTCTATTTTCCCATTCTCATGCAGGCACTGCGTATATATATGATATCTATAATCATATAATCATATATACATGATACCTATAATTATAATTACAGTATTTTGGATGATAGGTGGGGTGATTGATCCTCATTGATAGAGTCTGTTGAGACAAGAGATTGGTTAGAAAACAAGCAACTTCCTCTGGGTTTTAGAAATTTAAAAAGAAAACTCAGGGGCACCTGGGTGTTTCAGTGGGTTAAAGCCTCTGCCTTCAGCTCAGGTCATGATCTCAGGGTCCTGGGATCAAGTTCCACATCGGGCTCTCTGCTCAGCAGGGAACCTGTTTCCCACTCTCTCTCTTTGCCTACCTACTTGTGATCTCTCTCTCTCTCTCTCTCTCTGTGTGTGTGTCAAATAAATAAATAAATACATAAATCTTGAAGAAGAAAAAAAGGAAACTCAATGGGCTTAAGAAAGCTGTTAAAATAGTACAGCTTCAGGTCATAGAGAAAGAATTACTAATTAAATTTTAAGTGCCTTGAAACTGTAATTTAAAAGACTTATTTAGAAGCCTTGAAATTCCCAGGACAGACAAATTTAAATTTTTATCTTTAGGTGATTGTAGAAGCAAGGGTATCATTCATTCGTCCAAAATATTTTCAGCAATGATTCCAAACAAACCACCAAATAAATACACAGCACTTACTTATACCTGGTTCAGAACTGTTTAATGGCATCATTACCTATAATTCCCTCCTGTTTCTACTAGTGAATTAATTAGCATTCTCACATAGATACTCGTCGAATCTTGATTTGGGGCAGGCATAAGCATAAAAAAAACGGAAGACAAATATTGGCATGTAACACATCTGCTTTGTCAGCACTAGGATTCTAGCTGTATTAATTTAGCAGTAATAATACAGCCTCCAGAGGCTTTATCAGGATGGTTTGTATATTGAGGTTAATGCCCTTGCAAATGAGTTTATATTTATATATGCTACATTGTGGGAGTCTTTAAACCATTCTTTAAAAAATATTAGGTATAGATAGCTAAGAGGATCTCATAACATCTGAATTTAAATTATATGAAATGTTATACCAATCATTATACTAAATTTGTATATCAGCACAGTAGAATAATGAGTTAAAGGCTGGATAATAGAAGTGTAATGAATAACACACCTAGCCAGAATTTATTTTTATTTGGACAGAATTCTGTTAAAGGCACTGCTTGTCTATTCTTATTCATGACTGATACAGGAAACCTGGACCTAATGTTCAAACAAATTCTACCTCTACTATGCCTTCATGTCCATGTTCAAAACCACAGAGGTAGGATTTACTTAACCTGTAACTCTATCATGATTACAGTGACATGATTTCCAATAAATGAAGCTCAATTTTGTAAAGAGTTCTATGTATAATTTAATTCATACTACATTAAGCTTAAATGTAAATAAACATAATTAGGGGCGCCTGGGTGGCTCAGTCGCTTAAGCATCTGCCATTGGCTCAGGTCATGACCCAGGAACCCAGAGACTGAGCCCCAGGTCCCGCTCCCTGCTCAGCGGGCAGTCTGCTTTTCTCTCTCCCTCTGCCTCTCCCCCTGGCTCCTGCTCTGTCTCTCTCAATAAATGAAATCTTTTTAAAACAAATTTTAAAAGATAAATATAACTAATACTAAAACAGAAGAATTCTGACAAACACATTCAATTAATCATCCCTACAGAGCCTGTGTCACTACTGTTTTTTGTGATCAAGACAATTGTTACTTGATGTTCTAGCTGAACTGTTCCATTTTTCCTGGTCTGCGAACCCCTGATACACTTTGCACAAAAAAGTTTATTCTTACTGCATGTACTTTATTATTATTTTATTGTAATAATACTGTCTTGTTTGGTAACAGACTTATTTAAAGTACACTCATTAATACTGCATCTTCTGTTTCCCGCTGAAGCTCCCCTTCCCTCCAGACGGCTCTGCATCATGTCCCCTATTGTTTTTTTTTTAACAGAAATCTGTCTGTGTTCTGTGTGGGGAGAGTTTATGGAATTTGCTTTCTTCACAGGAAGAGTCCTTTCCTCACTGAACTGACGTGGAACAGACATCATGTATTTTGTGCAACACGGTTCCATGCTTCTCGCCTCTGTGTGACAATGCCTTCCTTCGCACCTGGTGTCCACAGCTGATTTCGCACCATGAGGACACGGCAACAAAGAAAACAGCAAAACCACTGTCCCCAGCCCACGTCCAGGCTGCTAGTAACCAAACACTCCTCTGGCTGCAGAATTTTTGGAGTCCTATCATCTAGATACTTGGGCAACACATCACAGAGATTCAAGAAAAGTCTTAACTGTGGGCAAACCAAAATTTTCAATTACAGAATTAGACTGTGTGCTCTAAATGCATGTTTGACATTATGAACGTGAGTACTGGACCTATGGATTCAAAGAAGGGGAACTACATTCCTCCTCTGAATCACAAATATTTTTAAGAACTATCCCCCAAAAAGACTAATATAAAATTCATGTTTCTATCAGTCTTTATAAGGGATTGCACTCTCGTGTCAACCAAATATTCCATGGATTCATTCTTCCTATTAATTGTTCACATACATTTGACTTTTCTGCTATTTTTTTTCTCTTTGTACCTACATGGACCACTAGGGAGGAGAACTTTATTCAAGTTTTTCATTAGCATTTGCCTGAGGATTCTCAGAAAGAGTTGTTCATATTGTTTTCATCAGAAGATTCAGTAACAATGGAGATTCCCAAGATCTAGAATAAAAGCCATGAAGTTCAGACCATGCAGAAAAGATGATCTGCCCAAAAAGCAGTTTTCTTTATAAATATTCTGAATTTTTTCTTGCTGTATTTCTCTATGAAAATATTTCCATTGGTTGACCCATGCAACTTGAACTCTTCCTTCATTATTTATGCTGTAATGTTACATTTGCAAATGTTGGCTGACACTTTAAAATTAATTTAAGAAGCACACCTGTCATTTTATTTTTAATCCTTTCTCCAGAAGCTCCATGTGTGGCTAAATCTGATGGTGCTAAGGCTGGGTGTGTGAAAAAGGTTAAAAAGAGTCCTCCAAAGTAAAATGCTGTTCTTAAAATAAGATTATCTTATTTCCATATACCATTCCTTCTTCACAAGAAGCTGCAAAGATTTTATTTTGATTTTAATAGGCAAGAAGATTTCATTGAAATAGCTCAAAAAACTTAAGAGCAATTGTTCTATGACCATTTCATGTATTTTATTGATTTTGTACAAACAGCAATCAATTTGAGTGACTCCTATATTCAATACTATGTTAGAGAAGATACAATGTTTATTTTGTACCTTTAACTTCATATTAATATCTGCTGATAAGAGAGTAGATGATTTCCACTAAGAGATAACATAGCTATATGAAAGTGAGGATTAAAGCTGAAATTTTCTTTTGCAAACATGTTGGTAAAAAAGCAAATATCCAACATATAATAGAAAGGAAAAAATCAAGATGATTCAGAATCTCAAATGCAGAAAGAGTCAGGAAGGTTATAAGCACTGTCTAGAAAGTTTAGAACCAAATTGCCTTTCCTGGATATAAGTTGAGAGAGAAAACTTGGTTTTATATCAAACTATAGTATTTTTGCGAATTAGAAAATATATGTATATTTTCTCTTATTTTTAGATAGAAACAGTAATGGAGTATTTAGTTACAGTTCTCAAATGCTACCAAAGTGAGCCCCTTAAGATATGTTTTCTTTTGTTTCCTGGGGCTTTGGTGCCTAGAAGATAGGAACAGGAAGATAAGAAACTTGACATGGGGAAAATCATTTACCAAAAAATATTGATGATAAATATTTCCAAAGGGATGGGAAAGGGAATCTTTAAAAAAAAACTTCTAACACAATAAAAGCAATCTACAGATACAACTGGACACATATAATTATAAACAAATAGGTTAAGTGATGGCTATGAGTTCCCATGATACAAGAGATGGGACATTCTAGGAGCTGGACACCAGAACGAGCTAACAGGAAAGCGAGTGTAAATGGCCTTGGATGAGGAAACAACCAAGTGTGCAAAAAGAGAAGTGGTCTATGCAGTCACGTGAGATGAGCCCTGAGGGGTGAGAATGTGGGGGTATTGAAGCAAATGGTACAACTGACCTCAAACAGTGGTCTTTAAAGAGGAATAATAGAATATAAGGCAGAAGTTAAGAAATTGAGCATTCAAGACAAAACATGGGATGTTAAATTAACTACCAGGTTAAAAAGTTTGCACTTTATTCAAACACACACACACACACACACACACACACACACACTTGAGAATACTTGAAGAGATTTTCAAGTAAGAACACGCAAGCCACAGCAGAGTATTAAGTGGAGAAAAGACCAGAATAAAAGAGGCCTGTTCAGGAAAAGGTATATAGAATGAGGTTTGTTTGTTTTTTTTTTCTTTTCAGCGTAACAGTATTCATTGTTTTTACACCACACCCAGTGCTCCATGCAATCCGTGCCCTCTCTAATACCCACCACCTGGTTCCCCCCAACCTCCCACCCCTCCCCTCGCCCCTTCAAAACCCTCAGATTGTTTTTCAAAGTCCATAGTCTCTCATGGTTCACCTCCCCTTCCAATTTCCCTCAACTCCCTTCTCCTCTCCATCTCCCCTTGTCCTCCATGCTATTTGTTATGCTCCACAAATAAGTGAAACCATATGATAATTGACTCTCTCTGCTTGACTTACTTCACTCAGCATAATCTCTTCCAGTCCCGTCCATGTTGCTACAAAAGTTGGGTATTCATCCTTTCTGATGGAGGCATAATACTCCATAGTGTATATGGACCACATCTTCCTTATCCATTCGTCCGTTGAAGGGCATCTTGGTTCTTTCCACAGTTTGGCAACCATGGCCATTGCTGCTATAAACATTGGGGTACATATGGCCCTTCTTTTCACTACATCAGTATCTTTGGGGTAAATACCCAGTAGTGCAATGGCAGGGTCATAGGGAAGCTCTATTTTTAATTTCTTGAGGAATCTCCACACTGTTTTCCAAAGTGGCTGCACCAACTTGCATTCCCACCAACAGTGTAAGAGGGTTCCCCTTTCTCCACATCCTCTCCAACACACGTTGTTTCCTGTCTTGCTAATTTTGGCCATTCTAACTGGTGTAAGGTGGTATCAATGTGGTTTTAATTTGAATCTCCCTGATGGCTAGTGATGATGAACATTTTTTCATGTGTCTGATAGCCATTTGTAAGTCTTCATTGGAGAAGTGTCTGTTCATATCTTCTGCCCATTTTTTAATATGATTTGTATGGAATCAGAAGAGACCCCGGATCACTAAGGAAATGTTGAAAAACAAAAATAAAACTGGGGGCATCACGTTACCTGATTTCAAGCTTTACTACAAAGCTGTGATCACTAAGACAGCATGGTACTGGCACAGAAACAGACACATAGACCAGTGGAACAGAGTAGACAGCCCAGATATAGACCCTCAACTCTATGGGCAAATAATCTTCGACAAAACAGGAAACAATATACAGTGGAAAAGAGTCTCTTCAATAAATGGTGCTGGGAAAACTGGACAGCTATATGTTGAAGAATGAAACTCGACCATTCTCTTACACCATACACAAAGACAAACTCAAAATGGATAAAAGACCTCAACATGAGACAGGAATCCATCAGAATCCTAGAGGAGAACATAGGCAGTAACCTCTTCGATATCAGCCACAGCAACTTCTTTCAAGATATGTCTCCAAAGGCAAAGGAAACAAAAGCAAAGATGAACTTTTGGGACTTCATCAAGATGAAAAGCTTCTGCACAGCAAAGGAAACAGTCAACAAAACAAAGAGGCAACCCACGGAATGGGAGAAGATATTTGCAAATGACAGTACAGACAAAAGGTTGATATCCAGGATCTATAAAGAACTCCTCAAACTCAACACACACAAAACAGACAATCATATTAAAAAATGGGTAGAATGAGTTTTGAAAGATAAGTTGTTACTGAGTTTCCAAATATTTTCCCTTTGAAAGTGTGGCTACAGGGACACCTGGGTGGCTCAGTTGGTTAAGCCTCTGCCTTCAGCTCAGGTCATGATCCCAGGATCCTGGGATCGAGTCCCACATCAGGCTCCCTGCTCAGCGGGGAGCCTGCTTCTCCCTCTCCCTCTGCCTGCCAATCCTCCTGCTTCTGTGTGTGCTCTCTGTGTCAGATAAGTAAATAAAATTAAAAAAAAAAAAGTGTGGCTACAGATTTCATATTCCAGGAAACAGAAAAGATAAAGGAAGCACAGTATCAACCACAGTCTGAGAATGTAGAATATTGTAAAAATTGGTCACTTATTTATAAATAGCAAACTTTAAACTTGCCCTTTTTTCACACAAAAAAGTAATAAGCAAAAGAAGTTTGTGCAGCCTAAATGGATTCAGACTTTCTATAATCATCTCACACGAATGAAGTCGTTGGGAAACTGGAAACATTCTCAGTAATGTAAAGACTAAAAGTATGCTTACATATACTGTAACAGATTACGTGTGTTTCTTCGATTTAAGAGAATGTGTGCAATCTAAATATTTTACTTTCAATTTTATTCTAATTAATTAATTAACTTTTACCTCTTTTGAGGGGAAAAAGTTTTGACAGGTATTAGCATTCGCATGTTTCTGAAAGCTTAGTCATTTGTGCAGTTTGAAAATGGAAATCAATAAAAAATGATAGGTTCCACCAGCACCACTTTTTTAATTAACTCTGAAGCTATATCATGTTTATTTTAATCTATCTTCCAAAATTAAAGTTACTTTTTTGGTAAGTGCTAATTTCAGATATATGTTTAGTTATTCTTATTCAAAAAGCTCAAATCAAATACAACCGATTAACTTATTAGAAGAATTACAGAAGTAAAATAGGAGGGGGAACTTTCTTTTTAAAGATTTTATTTATTTATTTGACAGACAGAGATCACAAGTAGGCAGAGAGGCAGGCAGAGAGAGAGAGGGGGGAGGAAGCAGGCTCCCCACCGAGCAGAGAGCCTGATGCAGGGCTCGATCCCAGGACCCTGAGATCATGACCTGAGCCGAAGGCAGAGGCTTAATCCACTGAGCCACCCAGGCACCCCAGGAGGGGGAACTTTTGTCATATGGGACACATATACACAGGTGACTGAATGATTTGGCTAGGGTGAGATAAATAATTATTTTAATAATTATTTTTACCTCATGGAAAATAACTTCAAAAATCTGAAACAACTGGGAACATGTACGTATACTACCTGGACTGAAATCAGCTGACATGGGCAAAAGCGCATATGCCCTGGTGCACACACAGTATTTAAAACTTTACAAAGCCAGCTGGCTTTACTTCATAATTTAATTACATATAAAAATGTTGAGCTAAATATTGCAATGCTTGCCAAAAATTGCTTTAAATATCTTCAACCTCCTTAGCTCCATGTTATTGAATTGACATGTTTCATAACTCCTACCCTTATACTTACTTCTTTGTTTTTCCATGTCAGTCTTTTAATAAAATATTACTTCACCAAATATATTTTATTCTGCCTAATAAATTGGTGTGGATATTATTTGGATGATAAAGCAAAATGATTTTTGAGGGTAGACTATAAATATATATATGTATGTATGTGTGTGTATGTGTGTGTGCGTGTGTGTGTATATATATATGTATATATATATTTATATATTCATATATGAATGTATACACATTGACCCTCACACACACAGTTAGGGCGCCAACTCCCTACACAGTCAAAATCCATGTATAACTTTGGACAATCCCAAAACTTAACTACTCTTAGTCTGTTGACCAGAAGCCTTACCAATATTCTAAACAGTCAATTAGCACATATTTTTTTATGTTATATGGATTATATACTGTATTCTTACAAAGGAAGTGTTAAGACAATCCTAATGAAGAGAAAATACATTTATAGTGCTATACTGTATTTATTAAATAAATCCACTTATAAGTAAACTCATGTATTTCAAACCCATGTTGTTCAAGGATCAACTGTATGCATATATATGTGAAGCCAGAAAAGAGAGGAAGTTCCTATCCCAACACAAGCCATTACAACTTAAAGATACAATATTCTTTCAACAACAAAAACTCTTATTTGGTAATAAGGGAGATATATATTAATGGCATGAGACCACAGAACCGTTATCCTTTTAGTGCATATTCTCTTCTCAGTACTTACAAAGTGTGGCTGAATTTTGGATGAAGGGAGATGCTCATGTTTGACAGATAACTCTGTTGTCTAATCTTTTCTTTTTAGTTATCTTCTTCTCAGTAGGAGATGATGCCACACTTTTAAAAACTTTTACAAATCAATATTTTCTGCGGACATGCTCAGATTCTATGAGTTGCTTTAAAAATAACCTTTAAGAGCATCTGGGTGGCTCAGTGGGTTAAGTGACCAACTCTTGATTTAGGCTCAGGTCATGATCTCAATGTCATGAGACCGAACCCAATGTCAGGCTCTGCACTCAGCATAGAATCTGCTTGTGATTCTCTCTTCCCCTCCCTCTGCCCCTTCCCTGGCTTGTGCTCTCTTTCTCTAAAATAAGTAAATAAATAAATAAATAAAACCTTTAAAAAAAAAAGTAGAAATACATAAAAATAAATAAAAATAACTTTGGCCATGGAAGACAAATATATTATTAATTTCAAAATGAATGATTTTGTTTTATTCTCTTAAATATTTGGAAACATTTTCATTTTTTCACAAATTAGATGTTAAAAGAACTCTGGATCCTTAATATCTTCACACCATGGGAGGAAAAATGCTTTCATACACTAAAGTCATGCATAATTCATTTACGCTAGAGAAAATGATCATGAACAGCATTTACAAAATAAATAGAACATGTTTTAATGAGCACATGAAAATGTTTACTTTATAAAAAACAAAGTTATGATTTTATATTTTCATGATTTTAGGACTGCTTACTTTAAATGAATCAATTATGGAGACCTGAGTAGGGAACTCCCTTTGGAAGTATTGTCTATATATTTTTTAATCTAAAATTGCATGTTTTAATTAATGAGGGAGATATTCTAATTTCTGAATTTAGGGAATAATGCCCACTCTGCCTTTCTAGAACACTTTCCTAAAGTCCTCACTCTACTTTCATTGCCTGGATACCTGAAACCTGAGCATTGCTCAGTTACTAAAAATACTATTTTATGGTCAGCCAATTCAAATAGGTTCATGGATTAAAAACTGGTTCTTATACCATCTCTTTATTATTCAACTTGCCCAGGCTTCAGTTATGGCCCAGACAAGGCTACTAATGATTTAATCATTTTTATATTTCTGTGCTGCTCCATCTATACTTTTTTTTCAGACATGGAAGTCTCCCCTTTTTTCCTAAAAGATGGTGCATATTTTAAACCTATTTTGAGGCATTTCTCTTTGATAAAATATTTTCCATGCTGTTTTCCCTTCAATAATCTCTCTCCTCTTTGAATCAAGCTCTTTTTGTCTCCACTGCTCTTGGGAATTGTTTTTCTCTGTTTATTACTATTGGAAATAGCTGTTATTTACCTGACTATCTACTGCTATCTTCTGCCACTCTTGATATAATGCTTATAAGCTAAAATGTTGTTATTTAATTGCTGAATCTAAATTTCAGTGAATAGTTTTATGGTTCCAATAATAATTAAATATATATTTTCCTACCCAGATCTCAGAGTCTTTATATATAGAGAGAGTTGGTTACCTTTTCCATGTTACCTGAAAATGCAATGTTCCTGAGATTGTCCTTGGAAAACTGGGCACCCATGTGACTGTTCAAGGAAACTTTGGTCTTATTCTCCATAACCAATTTCAAAAAGAGAGGATTAATTCTATAAAATGATTATCTATTAATTTGAGATATAGTACTAACACATAATATACAAAAATATCTGTATCTGTAGATATATAAACATATACATCTATATATAATACATGTATATCTGTATCCACAGATCCCTATATACAGGAAGAGAAAGTGTGTATTTGTGTGATTAAACACTTTAGGTGGGAAACGGACTTGGATAGGAAAACCAATTTGGTGAGATTTCAAACCGGTAGGAAAATATTTCATTCTTTTCTGAATCTTAATTTAAGCAGCATTGCTCCTTGAAATATCTTAAAAAAAAAAAAAACAAGTAAACTTAACTAGAATGAAACATGTAATACCATATTAAACTCTAAAGCACTGTAAGATATTGGTTACTATTATTTTTCTGTACTTATCTTTTATCTAAGGTTTAAGTTGAATACAAAGATGGTATCACTACTACCCAAGGTAGGAACAATGTGTTCTGTAACTAAAGAGGGACTCAAAATATTCATAATATCTATTACCCTCTTATAAATCACTTTATCCTCACATGATTTAGTTATGACTAAGAGGTTTAGGGAGGTATTTTTAGGATCAGAGAAAATGAGTGATAGTTTCAATTCTAATGCTGTACTTAAGTTTAATAAGCCACCTAAATCTCTATCTCTTCATCTAGAAATTGTAAGGAAAACCAGCTGGCATGGTTGTGAGACCGAAGATAAGGTATAAAAACACCTGGCAGAGTTGTGTTTTGTAAGAGACATTAAACAAGTGGGAACTATTAATAGTGTTCACATTATCTTTTGAGAATAAATATATTAATTTACATCTCTGTGTTTTATCATGCCAAATATTATACACCATATAATTTTTCCTCTTATCCAATATCCATGACTAAACCTAATTCATCAACATGTCCATATGATCTCTGCAAGTCTTTAACATTGTGGTATTTCAAACTTTATATTCTGCAAATCACATCCTTCTAAATTAAGTGCGCTTTATGCTGATTTAGCATATTGAAATTTTATGTAGAAGTGATAAACCAAAATAGTCTGTTCAGGAATTATAGGATAATGACTGATTTTATGATTTCATTCAGCTTCCAAATGCCTATGTGTGTTACATGTCAGGCACTCTGGTAGGCAACAGGAACTTAGGCATGAAAATCACTGAACTCTTGCCTTTGGGCATATCTCAGTCTTTGGGAGAAGAAAGGGAAAAGAAAAGAGTGCAATTTATGAACATCATTTTAAAAGTCTGGACAACATATCATGAGGACCCAAAGAAGGGAGGAGGCACATAGGGTTGAGTATGGCTTGGCCGGAGGACCCGGTAAAGGAACTGATGCTTAGGGAATCATGTATTGTCCATAGAATAAGCAGCAGAAACATTCCAGGGTAGTTATAAACCAGCACTAGTAGGATGTGAGGCCTCTCCACCAGATGGGGCAGCAAAGAAATTTAAATGACAATGCAAAAGACAATCTAAAAATAAGACTGCAATCTGAAAACAGAGAACTTTCTCGCCTAGCATCTCATCCAGGGTAATTGGGACTTCAGATGAGAAAGAGTTTAAATTAATTTATTGCAATGACATAAAATACGGTCTTTGCTTTTACTTCTCCAACATGATGTAAGAAAAAATTATAAATCCACATTAACTCCTTTTACAATGAATGTGACATCTGTACTCGTCTGAGAGGTTTTGGCCCTTGATAAGTAGTCAAAACATCTCTTTCTGAGAAATAAGCTGTTAGAGTTTATGCATGTATGTAAATGTATATTACATGTATACATAAAGTATTTAAAGCCATTTGAAAGGCAAGTTGCCTATATACAAATTTCTCTTCACAGAGGGAAGGGCGCCCTCCCTTGCACAACTTACTCAACTTCCTTGTTCAAACCATGTGTGCATACCATGTGCTCCCCTTTTCCTGTCCTGTTAACATAGCCAATTCCTTTACTATTTTGTGTCTATTCATCAGATATTTATGATTATTGAATACGTATTAATTAAGATGTAAAACATTCAGTGAGAGGTTGGAGGAGGGAAAGATGAGTGACTCGGCATGGAGGGCTGAAAAAGCAGTTGCTTAAAAATTAGAAAGTTATAGGTAAAGGAGGTCAAATAGGGTTTAAGGGAGGACACTATCACTTGGAGTGAAGTAGTATTTTCTGCCTGATCTTTTAACTTTTATTGCTAAGATTTTTATCTATATAAATGAAAAACATGAAGATGCAATCACTTTAAATTTAATTTTTTCCCTCCTCTCAAAATTCTGCAAGATGTGTTTCAGTAAGGGAGTGGACTATTAGTTGCTACATCTTACATGTTACAGGTTTGCAAGGCAGTCCTAGATTTGGTTCCATCCTATCAGGGATGTGGAAATCAGACAGGTATACAGGGTTCTCCTTTTTGGATTAGCAGCTGCCATCATCAAAGTAATAGATGCCCTTCCAATAGGGGCAACCAAAAACCTTCCTCAGTTAGCAGATGGCAAAGCTCATCTACTATGCTGACAGTCGGCAGATAAATGGAAGCCTGACTTGGCAAATCAATGCACTGCTGAAAATCAGAATCAGAAGAAGTGGGCAGAGGACGTGAACAGATATTTTTCCAAAGAAGACATACAGATAGCCAAAAGGCACATGAAAAGATGTTCAACATCACCAACTATCGGGAACATGCAAATGAAACCATAAGAGATATCACCTCACACGTGTCAGAATGGCTAGCATCAAAAAAGACAAGAAATCAGTGTTGACAAGGATGTGGAGAAAAGGGAACATTCACATACTGTTGATGGGAATGTAAATTGGTGCAGCCACTGTGGAAATAGTATGGAGTTTCCTCACAAAATTAAAAATACAACTATCATATAATTTAGCAATTACACTTCTAAATTTTCATCCAAAGAAAACAAAAACACTATCTCAGTGCAATGGTGGTTCAACATTTGCAAAGCAATCAATGTGATAGAGCAAATCAATAAGAGAAGAAAGAAAAACCACATGGTCCTTTCAATTGATGCAGAAAAAGCATTTGATACAGCATCCGTTCCTGATTAAAACAATTCAGAGTATAAGGATAGAGGGAACATTCCTCAACTTCATAAAATCTATCTAGAAAAAACCCACAGCGAATATCATCCTCAGTGGGGAAAAGCTGACAGCCTTCCCTTTGAGATCAGGAACACAACAAGGATGCCCACTCTCTCCACTGTTGTTCAACATAGTACTAGAAGTCCTAGCAACAGCAATCAGACAATGAAAAGAAATAAAAGGTATTTAAATTGGCAAAGAAGAAGTCAATCTCTCTCTCTCTTCGCAGATGACATGATACTTTATATGGAAAACCCAAAAGACTCTAGCCCCAAACTACTAGAACTCATACAGCAATTCAGTAATGTGGCAGGATACAAAATCAATGCACAGAAATCCGTTGCTTTCTTATAAACTAACAATGAAAATACAGAAAGGAAAATTAGAGAATCGATTCCATTTATTATAGCACCAAGAACCATAAGACACCTGGGAATAAACCTAACCAAGGAGGTAAAGGATCTATACTCGAGGAACTACAGAACACTTATGAAAGAAATTGAAGAAGGCACAAAAAGATGGAAGACCACTCCATGCTCATGGATAGGAAGAATAAACATTGTTAAAATGTCTATACTGCCTAGAGCAATCTATACTTTCAGTGCCATCCTGATCAAAATTCCATGGGCATTTTTCAAAGAGCTGGAACAAACAATCCTAAAATTTATATGGAACAAGAAGAGATGCTGTATTGCTAAGGAAATGTTGAAAAAGAAAAACAAAACTGGGGGCATCACGTTGCCTGATTTCAAACTATATTACAAAGCTACAATCACCAAGACAGCATGGTACTGGCACAAAAACAAACACATAGACCAGTGGAACAGCGTAGAGAGCCCAGATATGGACCCTCAACTTTATGGTCAAGTAATCTTTGACAAAGCAGGACAAAATATACAGTAGAAAAAAGACAGTTTCTTCAATAAATGGTGCTGGGAAAATTGGACAGATATGTGTAGAAGAATGAAACTCGACCATTCTCTGACACCATACACAAAGATAATCTGGAAATAGATAAAAGACCTCAACATGAGGCAGGAACCCATCAGAATCCTAGAGGAGAGCATAGGCAGTAACCTCTTCGACATCAGCCACAGCAACTTCTTTCAAGATATGTCTCCAAAGGTAAAGGAAACAAAAGTGAAAATGAACTTTTGGGACTTCATCAAGATCAAAAGCTTCTGCACAGCAAAGGAAAGAGTCAACAAAACAAAGAGGCAACCCACGGAATGGGAGAAGATATTCGCAAATGGCAGTACAGACAAAAACACTATCTCAAAAAGGCACAGGGCTATTTACAATAGCCAAGGTATGGAAGCAACTTTAGTGTCCATTGATAGATGGATAGAAAAAGAAAATGTCTCACACACACACACACACACACACACACACACACACACACACAGGAATATTACTCAGCCATAAAAAAAGAACAAAATCTTGTCATTTGTAACAACATAGGTGGACCTAAAGGATATCATGCTAAGAGAAATAAATTAAATACAAGTACTATATGATTATCCTTGTGTGTGGAATCTAAAAAAAAAAAACCAACAAAACACAAACTCATAAAACAAACTGGTGGTGGCCAGAAAGGAAGGGAGTCGGGGGATGAGTGAATTAGTGGAGGGGATTAAGAGGTTTGATCTTCCAGCTATAAAATAAATAAAACACAGGGATGTAATGGACAGCATAAGGAATATGGTCCATAATATTGTAACAATTTTGTATGGAGACAGATGGTAACTAGACTTCTTGTGGTGACCACCTCAGAATGTGTGTGAAAATCAAATCACTATGTTGTACAACTAAAACTAACACAATTATATTCCTTCTCACCATTGATACCTCTAAAGGTGTTACCACTGTTCAATTATTTTCATAATCCCCTCTTCTTTTGAAATACACAAATTCCCTAAAAGCATCAGATATCTAATAACCTTGAGAGAGCATTCTCCATTCAGTCAAATGCACACTTCATGAGAGCAGGGGGTGCCCTTTTCCTAGCTCCTGGCAAGGTCTTAGAGGCATAGCTATTTTCCTCCTCTTTGTCCTCCTTCCTAAAATGAAATAAAGTATTAATATCCAGCTATGTCGACAGTGTTTCAGTGAATTCTGATAATCATGCTAAACCCAAGACTATAAATTCCAAATTCCACATCCGTGTATTTATCTATAAAGTGCCCGTGTCAGATGCTTGTATTTCTCTTACCTTTTGATTTTTTTAGGCAGGAAAGGATTAATGAACCTGGCACTTCTCCCTCACACAGGGGTGAAATGGACTTTATAAAACCTGAGTGGGAGCCTCTCTGATTTATGAGAGACAGGAGAACTGTCTCCATTAGAGACATCAGGCTTCTGAGTGTTCTGTCCAAAACCATTTAACCTCACGGTTATCCCTGACATGCAGACCTGGGAAGAGCAGCAGGGTCCACAAGCAGACATGACTCTGAGCTAATGGAGACGGGAACTACAGGGCTTCTCTGCTGGCCTCGTTATGAAGAGGAATGGACAGCCACCACCAACATGGTATAAGGGAAGGAAGTCAAAAGGTTCTCTCAACCAAAACTAACTATCAAAATCCTGCTTAGTGGGCGCCTGGGTGGTTCAGTGGGTTGAGCCTCTGCCTTCGGCTCAGGTCATGATCTCAGGGTCCTGGGATCGAGGCCCGCATCGGGCTCTCTGCTCAGCGGGGAGCCTGCTTCCTCCTCTCTCTCTGCCTGCCTCTCTGCCTACTTGTGATCTCTGTCAAATAAATAAATAAATAAAATCTTTAAAAAAAAAAATCCTGCTTAGTTTTTACAAATTCCAACATCACTGGCCCTTTTGGTGCCCTTATGGACTCCTGAGCTAGCTTAAGACATTATTTAAATTTAAAAGGATAATGAATTTTCTCTCAAATTAGCAGAGTTCGGTTTCTCCAAGTATTTATGGCTACAATCTGCAGAAGATCCTTGGAGAAATCACACAAATGACAAGATAGTCCAGGTATAGAAGAAAGTAGGAAGTTTCCAAGAATACTGAACCTCATCAGACAAGGTAAATGTTGTAATTACTAACCAGTGGAAAGTTAAAGTGAGAAAGGGAGATTGAAGTATTGGTGAGACATGGATGAATTTTATGCAAAGGGCTGGGTGTCAGTCATCGAGTGATAGCTCAGGGTTTTACCCCTTTTTCAAAAAGTGGAGCATGAATACCACTGTGTCTACCATAGTCTCTACTTTTTGGAAGAAGGAAGATGATTTCCTGTCCACTTAAATGAGGAAAATTTGAATCCTTTCTGCAATCCCCTTCCCTGAACCTACCCACATTATTTTATGAGTATCGCCTGTATATGGCAATGGGAAGCTATATACCACTGCCCCTGGACTCCCCTAAAACAGCAGACATGGGGTGGGCAGAGGGAAGCAGAGGGAATTCTGAGCGACAACAGGGAGTTGAACCATGAGATCACCTTGGAAGAGCATCAAGGCCAGCACCTCTTAAACACACAGAACTTCATCATTTTTTCCAGCCCATAGCATCAGAGGGGAAATTACCTTCTAGAAGAATTACATCCTGCTCTTTATTCTGTATGCACTGATTGTTTATTTAGTGTTAAATCATGTAAGATAGTGCAATAATACATTGACTTTAGTGCAAGCTGAAAAGAATTACTTGTTAAACCAAAGGAATGATTTCTAGGGGAAAATAATTGTGGTTTCCTTAAATTAGATTTTCTATTTGCTGAGCAGAACTTTAATTCTGTATTGTTTAGGCAACAGTCAGCATTCTTTCATCAAGATTTTTAAGCACTGTTTAAAGATAACCAGATACTTGTCTCACAGCGGTGGCATTTTGAGAAGCTAAGGTTTGAGCACACAGATTTTAAGCTAGATATAAGCGGAAGGCAGTTTTCAGGGGAAAATGTGAGCATTCATAGTTCTTTTGATTCCAATGGGCATTGGTCATGTGTGGAATTGTTAGGGTGTATTGACTTCTTCCTGAGTGAAGTCAATGTTGCGCTCAAGCAACATGTGGCTATTCATGGCAAGTGTTACCCTTGTACAAGAATGATAATGATGAGGATGATGGTGATGCTGTATTTTAAATTTTAACTAACATTCATTCAGACAGGTCTTGTACTGTGACAGGTCTTGTGCTAAGGGATAGAAGGATAAAAATAAACGGGCCCCTGCCCTTGACGAATCTTAAATTCCAGAAGGAATTGTGGATGTGAAAATACATCATTTTGAACCAATAATGTACATGAGTTATCTGCAAGATAATAGAATTGCTAAGAAAGTGGAAAAGCTAATTCTCTCTAAGAAGGATACCAGGAAAGGCCTGCAGTGTCTGTTTTCTAGTCCTTTTATAGAGACACTTCTTAGACATAGTGGAAATATTGACAGAGACAAAGTGTTAAAATTTATTTAGCTAAAGGGCCAATTACTAAATTAGAAAAATAACTGGAATGGAAACTGTAGGAGCAAGGTGACAACATCACTGCATTAGTTCTCTTTATAACACAGTAGGAGAGATGGATATAGTACCAGATGCACCATGAAATGTAAAGAAAGCAGCTTTAACATGATTGGAGAGAAACAAATTTCACGTCATGTCCTCAGTTAAGTCTTGTTGGATGGGATGGCCACAGTGAAGGCCAGCGCACCCCTGCAGGGGAAGTGGCCTGGAGGTGGGGGAGAGCAGAGTGTGTTGGGTACAATTAGCAGTTTAGGAACACAAAGGTGTCTGGTGAAGAGCGTCAGGAGATGAGGTTGGAAATGCAGGAGGGTCCTGATTGAGAATTCATGAAATACCTTTACACAGTGCTTGGGGAACTTGCACTCCACCTAATAGGCAGTGGGGAGCCATGGACAAGATTTAAGCAGGCTGTAACAAATAACCCATCTATCATCAGTCAAACAGAAGTATCTGACCCATCGGTCTGACTCTCCAGCCTGTTTTAATCATGATGGTGGTGCCAAGAATTAAGGTGAAAATACAGAGCAAACTCACAGATGGAGATGCCTCCTAGGGAGGGGAGTACAGGGTTTGCAGCACTGTAGGACCAAGACACGGTCACGTGCAGCAGAAAACAGACTATGAGAATTCAAGTTCTCTCTGACTTCAAGTCCAGAAGCACTGAAATTCTTGATCTTGATGTTATCTGGCTGTGCCTTGTTCATATTGGCTCCTCTGCATTTCTCATCCCCTAGAGCTTTTCCTAGTGCACTTCTTCAGGGCAGAAACTCTACTTTGGGTTATTTGTGATGCTCCAAGGTGAGCCTGTTTTCAGCATCTGGTAGAGTTCAAGTAAACTCTTCTTGAAAGAAAAGATGAGACCAAGTTACCTATGTTGTAAAGGTGATTTCCATGATTTATGAGACTAGACTAAGATCCCTACTGTATTATTCTAAATTACTAAAAGGCAGATTTTATTTCATGTAAGAAAACTATATACTGATATTAAGGATATGTATTTTATTACATATATTATAAAATGTACATAATTAAATATTTCATGTATCTAATTAATATATGCATGCACATATATGTATCTATATGGATATAGATATATTCATGTTAATGAAGTGGAATTTGGGGGTATATTTAAATGCTTAGTGATCACATCACAGAGGAAGAGATTATTTTATCACTTTAATGGGTACAAAATACCTAGATTATAATGCCTCTAAAGTACTCTCCCATCTCAAAAATATTCTGTAATTCTATGCTAGTTTGAACAATGAGTTGAGAGCAGATCCCTTAAGAGGTACATTTCTAAGAATACCTTTCTGTACCTGGGTAACAGTTCCACAGAGACATGGCCTTTGTGTCATATCAGTAAAACCATGGAGTCTGGCATGACACAAGGACATGTGGTCAGTCATATCATGTCCTGGCTCTGTGGATGTTGACAGTCAAATACAGAGCAGAAACGGGAGGAGAGAGGACATGTTCAATCTTTATGAAGGCGCAAAGTGTCCAGCCCTGAATATGGTAAACAAAATCAGGACTAATCTATAGTACATCAACAAGCCAGGAGAGAACCAAAAGATTTCTGTAACAACAAGCTTTTCGTGAAAGGGAATTTCCCTAAAATACTTCAGTGGAAGAACTGATCCCTGACAAACTGGCAAGGTTCCCCGTGAAATTCTACCAATGCTTTGCAGCTTTGTGGTTTGAAAAAGCAGCAAACCCAGTGTCTCTGGGTAACAGAGACACTGAAGACAGAGACCAAGAACTCATCTTTGAGAAACCCCAGCGATAAAACATGTGGGCACGTGGAAAGGATTTCTACTGGTATGGAAACGATATAGACTTCCTGGCCTTGCCTCCGCATCCGCATCCCATCCTCACCACAGTTCTGGGTGCCGGCAAGATGGCGCCCGAGCCCCATCAGTGGCACGTAAGTCTGCATCATAGAAGCACAGAGACGCTACCAACCACACCAATGGCAATGACTTAATCGGTGCTAAACCCTGCCGATTCTGTCCCTCCTTTTGTGTGTTGTTGCACTCACTCTTCTCAGCAACCCTGAGTTAATAGGCACCATCACTCCCATACAATGAGTGAAAGAAAGTGAGCATTCAAGGGGCTAAGTAGCCAGGCTGAGGATGTACAACCACAATTGAGGTAGCTGACTTACAAACAGGAAACCTGACCCCCGAGCTCAAACTCTTAATCGTAACGATCAGGTGCTTCTCTACAATCTGAATGGAGAAAGAAAAATGTAAGTTGCTGTTACAGCAGACACAGCAGGAATTGTGTGGAAAACATTCAACAGCAGGTCATGATGACCTTTTGTCAGTAAAACCTTACCAATCCTGCCAAAGGCCTTGTCTCCCCTCCAAAGTCCCCCCAGGACTACAAAGAGCCTGGGGGCGGGCTGTCATGGGCTCTGCTCCAAAAGAAAAAAGCTCTGGTGGTATCTTGGTGAGTTTTATGGCGCACCATGGCAGTGGCTTCTAGGGGCTTCCGGGGCTGGAGAGGGGAGGTAGGTGGGGAACAGGCAAGTGTCCCTACGACATCCTCAGAGAAAACCAATGGCAGGGGTGGCTGAGAAGGTGGGATTTTCCCAGGGTCTGACTGACTAAGGCAATGACCAAACGGAACAGAGTGGGTCACAGCGGAGGCAGAGGGGAAGAGCTGGTTGGAGCGGCAAGCGAAGCAGATGGCAGAAAGTGGCTCACGGCCGTATGCCAATCGGTAAGTATCTCAACAGCCCGTCCAGCTCTCCTGATGGCCCCAGCACACATGCTACACCGTAGAGATCTCATACAGATGTCAAGTTCTTCCTCACCACGTGGATCCCTCAGCTAGGCTCCTCGGCTAGCATCAAGGTTTCCTTTCTCCTCAGTTTCTCTTCACTTTCCTCCCCTGGGACAGGCCGACACCCCCACTCTCTTGGTGCCCTTTGCTTGAGTTCTGCCTTGATACTCGCCCTGCAGTGTGGATCTGAGCACACAGAGCTAAGGGTGCTTACCTGTCCACGAGCCGCATGAACTGCTGGCTTCCTTCGATGCTGGTCGCTGGGCAAGGACGGCTCTCTCCCTGCTGGACCACAGCTTTCTCCTTATACACATGTAGCCGGCCTCTTCTTGGCCGCAGATGTAGGGAGATTTAAATTCTGCTTCTTTGCCAGGCCGGGGTAGAAGCGGGTTGGGGGAGGGGTGGCTTCTTATTTACAGTAAATCTAAACACAGATTTCCTTACTACACAGCCACGTGGGCCGGCTGGACGCTTGTATATCCCAGTGCGAACACCGCGCCCACTCAGCGGTCACCACGTGAGTCACTGCCCTCCTGCTGGGCCTCGCGCCCCCAGAAGGCGTATTTTATGAGACTCAACTACCTTCTCTCTCAGGAGCCCAGAGAGTATCTGGCTGGGCTCCTTCTAAGCTACTCACCATAATTCCACTGTCTGCACCTGCCTTGACCTATTTCTAATCCTCACTGGACTGACAGAATTTAATGTTCTTGCTTTAATAATAAAAATGCTCCTTCCAGCCCATGATATAAATAGGCAGTGTGTTTGGGTTTTGTCACGTTTCTCTGGCCGGTTTCCTCTCCCCTCCCATCTTGAGTCCTCCTCTCGGGGTGTCTAACTGGGTCTCCCCCTCACTTTCTTCATCTTGCAACTTCTCTCTAGACCCTCTTTTTATTCTCCTTCCTCTCTTATTTTATTACTTTTTTTCTCTGCTTTTAATATTCCTCTTTCAGCATCTGTGCCTACTGACATTTCATTGCAATCCTCCTTTCCAGGAATTTCCAGTACTGATTTATTAGCTCTCTCTTACTTAAGAATATACTTAAAATTCTCTATGGATACTTTAATACAGGTACATCCAGTCTTTTAATCTGGGATTAGGCTACACAACTCATCAGCTTGCTCTCCAGACAATGTGGTTTTATCAGGGATGGTTCAAAAGAGATTTGGCCCCACGGGGGGGCACCAGGCCAGTCTCCAGGAGAAAAAGCAGACTGGAGCTATTTCTTACCTTACCCGCCTCCTGGCGTGGCCCAGAGTCAGCCCACTTCAGAAGGGCATCTGTCCCTTATATCCCATGCCAGCTTCGGGAAGCTTCCGGAACTACTTGCAGGCTGGGGTCCCGTGTCCTTTGATCTTTGGAGGCTAGTTTATTCCCAGTAACTACTGCCTGATGAGTGTACAGCTCGGAGACACCGGTGCTGGGAACAGCAATTTCTATGGTGTCTTTATTGTCCCTTCGCAAAGCGTCCTACATGGCCATGTCTCAGCACCAGCAGCTAAGCCCAAACGCTTTCCTATCAGTGACTTTATGGTTGAACCCTCCACATGACCAAAAAAAAAAAAAAAAAAAAAGAAAGAAAGAAAAAAAGACCTTTCATGTGAAAAGGCTTTTTTTCTCAAGTTTTAGAGGCATTTCGGTTTCCTAGAATGCTCACAGAGTCAGCAAGTTATAAAATACTTATTGTGACATCTGGCCTTCAACATGACCAAAAGGAAAAGAAAAGGACAGGCTGCTCTCAAAGAGACAGCTCTTTGGCCAGCAGGACAGAAATCTTATTCCCACTCCAGTTTCGCTGACTATAATAAATGTTCTGAGTCCACAGCCTCCCAAGTGGTCGCATGACAGATGAGAATCTAGGTAGCAGAAAGGAGAACAAAGCCTCCCAGTACACTTACCCCTGCCCCAATCCATCTTCCTGATGCCCACTCTCAGCCAGGGGTGAGGGTGAGGGGGTGGGGGGGGGGCAAGGGGGTGGAGGGCTGGGAGTGGTGGGGGAGATGAATCAGGACACACAGCGAAGACCGTGGAGCTAAAGGAGGAGCACTTAATTATGATCACCTGCAGCTCTGGAATCCTAGTCCATTTCTCCCTGACCAAATGAGATTCATAACAAAGTGCCACAGTAGTGCCTAACAAAGTCCTTCTCACCCAGGGAATAGTGTGGGACCCAAGTTAGGTGATTCTTAGGAGGGACACCCAGGAGACTGCTATTCTGATGGTTTGTTTTTCAAAATACCTCTGGAACTTTGGAGAGATCAGAATCCCCAGGAGCTACTAAAACAAAAAGTCAGCAAAGTGAACATTTCTCTAGAATATGGGCTCCAGGGTTTGTCTAGATCCCCTTGGACCTCTAGTTAACAACTCCTGCGAATGCGTCAGTCCCTCTGAAGGGTCAGACAACCAAACACCATGGAGGGCGTATCGTATGATTTATCAACGTGGTCTGATGTAATCACTTTGAGGCAAGTGAAATAAGTCAATCAGAGAAAGACAATTATCATATGATCTCTCTGATATGAGGAATTTGAGAGGCAGAGTGGGGGCTCATAGGGGGAAGGGAGGGGAAAATGAAACAAGATGGGATGGGGAAGGGAGACAAACTGTAAGAGACTCTTAATCTCAGGAAACAAACTGAGGGCTGCTTGTGGGGGTAGGGGAGGGATAGGGTGGTTGGGTGATGGACATCGGAGAGCATATGTGCTATGGTGAGTGCTGTGAATTGTGTAAGACTGATGATTCACAGACCTGTACCCCGGAAACAAATAATACATTATATGGTAATAAAAAATTAAAATTAAAAAAAAAGAAAACAAGGCAAATTTCAAATCTAATAAATCTAATTCCCATGTAACCCTGTTAGCTAGAACCCCAAAGTTTTATGGAAAGCAATTTCGTCTGACCTCAAAAGAAGATGTATAATAGGAAGTAATAAAAATGTAAAATTTTCGTAATTTGTATTCCCCTTTGGTGATTCTCTCTTTATGAACACTGGGACAGTCCAATTATTGAAAGCTTCTATGAAAATTGAGCAAAAAACATATGAATCTTAATAAACTAAAGCTAGCCAAAATTTTTTAGAAACTAAATGTAGTATAACCGTATTTTTTAAAGTATCAAGTATGATCATAAAAATTCACAACTGCACAGATTTTAGGGAATCCTTATGACATGGAGTAAAACTGAATGACCTGGAAAAGTAAGATCTTAGAGAAATCATAAAAATTAACAGAAGATTTTATGTCAGATTTATAAATTACAATCCAGACAAATGAGTTCTGAGTGGCCATGCATGATTTTTTGCCTCTGAGCTATTTTGCTTCTTTGAAAGTATTTATATAGCAAATTTCTTCCCTGCTTTCATATCTAATCCAAACCACTGTGGTCACTTGAAGCTTGGTGATGGTCTTTTAATTGCTTATTTGAAGTGTGCCTTCACTAAATTGTTTCTCTTTTTCTGCCTTTTGTCATATACTCCAAGCTGTGATAAGAAAAGAACTACACTTTCTTGAAGATGATTAGAATGTTCTTGCCATCTAATCACATTGTTAAACACATATCTTTTAATGTTCTTATTAATTTTATCTAATGTTTAACACATGCTATTAAAATATTCAGATGTTATCTTTTGTGTATACTTTTTCTCATCAATGTCAATTGTAACGACTGTGATTAGCATAAGTGATTACTTGAACAAGAAGACTCGACATTTTATGATGTGGTTGTGCAAGGGAGTTATTTTACATCATAATTAACACAGGAAAAGACACATAATTTCAAGTACAGGAGGCAGCATTCCTAAAAAGATGGAAGTTCTTGGTAGAGTAATTTGTAATGGAGGGCTAAATAGTCCATAAGCAATTTTAGAGGAAATTTGTCCCACCCTTCATTATAGAAAGAATAGAATTTTATACTAAAATAAACACAAAGGTATTCTGTTAGTCAGCCGGTTATGCTGCCTAGCTCCATTCTTCCGCTGTACTCTTCATTAATTTCTTTAGAAAGATCCTCTGAGGTAACAAATACGCCTCAGTATGTGCAGACCTTGATCTTGCAAGTTCTCTTAATTCTCTTTGCAATTTTTGTCATGATAACAAAGGTCAACTTCCATTCGGCAAGCATTAATTAAAGAGTCCCTTATACGTTAGACACTGTGAAAGCTGTGGAGGCTACAAATGAGATCACCTTTCCCTGGAGATTCTCTGTCTACTTACAACCTGCAAAACAGGTTATTTCAGGATGATGTTAAAAGCGGCATGATAAAATTTGTGTAGGAAAATGTGGGAAGGGTTCAGAATACTTCTCCAAACTTAAAAGATACCAGGGAAGGTTTTTTGAAAAGAGAGGGTGCCTGGTATGAAAAACTGGTGTTCTTTGGGACTGGAAAACCTTGTGTCACTTGAGAAAAGCAACTGAGTTGCTTATTTATAATAAGGAGTAAGGGGGAAATTAATAAACAGATAAGCATACCCTTTAGCAGAGAATGCTTAATGATGTAAATGGTGTACTAGCCAATAAACTAAATTATTTCAGTATGTAGAGTATCTCTGTATGTATCATCTAGTATTAGCAGATTTTTACCATTTTTAAGACTTTTCATTAATGAAAATGCACAATAATATTCTAGCTACTTAGAGAATAACATAAATCTGAGTCAACATTTAAAAGTGAGTGCAAAATATTTAATAGTGCTTTACAAATATTATCGCATTAATTCTCATATTATTCCTGTGAGGTAGATGTTACTACTATGCTTATTTTACAGCTTAAGTGAAAGGAAGGGAGTCTAAAAATTTAGCAATAATGCTATCTATCTAATGTATGTTAATGATTGGATTCATACCCAGGTAATCTGTGTTCAGACTCTCTCAAGAAACTATGCCGTCCTGCCCCTCGTGATGTAGCTTGTATATGAAACTACCTAGTAAAACTGAAAGTCATCAGTTATATTTGATGAAATCATGAGCTTAGATGATTTATCTCCCTCCATTTATTATCTTGTTTCCTTTTATATTTGAACTGCCCAGGGTTTCAGTTTTAAAGCATAGGAGTGAAAGGGGAGTCTAAACAAGGACTCAAGGGAAGAAGTGAGTCAGAAGAAGGAGAGTCAAGAACACGAACCCCAAGAATGCCATAGTTCAGCTCCCTAAATCTGTACTTGGAAATCTGGTAGGAACTCTACACCTTTGGAGACTGAAAGCCCTTTCTCCTTCATGATGGTACTGCTTCTTCACCATTTTGATCCCATTACCTTTTCGTATACATCATTTTCTCACTATCTAAGTTTGCACATTTTTATGAGTTCAATTGATTACCAACAGTCAACTTCTCATATTTCCAAATTCTGACTCCCCAAAGAGTATTATACTGGGCCAAGCTATCCTTGTACAGAGGTCAGAAGTCATTGGTTATTGTCTTTGACTCAGGAGGGCACCATGTTGGGTGTGTCATGGAGGCACATATGGAAGTGTCCATGTGCGAAAGAACACAGCAGACAAGGGAAGTTACCTTAAAATAAATCCAGTGGATTATACTTTCTCATTTGCATAGTTGTTAGTGTAACCCTATTAAAATTTGCAAGGGTGTTGTATTTATGCAAGGGGTTTAGTGTTTGAAACCATCTACACACCAGGTTAAATTTTATCATTATATATTTTCTAACTATACCACTTTTAAAGGTTCTGCAGATTTGCTAGATCTGCGTAGATGCTAAATGACTGTCTACCATGGTTAGCGCACTGTTTGCAGATTGCTAAATGCTATCATGAAGCAACCAGTGGCAGGTACAACCATTTCTAATAGGATAGCGGGTTCCACTTGCTGGATGTGAGCTCTGAGCTTATTTTGTAAAATTTAATGTCAGTCAGGGAATTGTAGCTGAGTCCAATGCTCTACTTCTTTTTTGTCATACTGACTACCCACAGTTGATGGTATATCCTTTGATGGCCCTTTGAGTTCTGATAATGCTGCCTTACTTCTCTTAGTATACAGAGCAGCAAGAGTTTAAGCATAAAATAAATAAGTAGGGTAAAATACTGTGAAATTACAAGAGCTAAAGTTCTTTTCTTTCTTTCATCTCAAGTTCAATTCCCAAAGTGAAAGTGATCTATTATTCCTTTTTAAGAAATTTGATTGAATAATTAAATCCTAAAGCATGCATATCATACAACTAATATTCTGCCCTATGAACCAACCAAGCCCAGTCTCTCTGTCCTGTCAAAAATTGCTATCCTAACCAGTGAAAGACCCTTTACTGAAAGATAAATTTTCAGTTTTATCCTGGTCCCCAATTGCTATTCTGTAAAAAGCAATTTGGGTCACTACTTAGATTCACAAATTTACTTTCTAAGGAGCATTTTTGGCTATGCTTGAACAGCAATAAACACAGAGATTCTTTCCTATAAATTAGATTGCAATATATTTGAAATTTATAGAACTTCATCCTCATTTTTAAAATGGAGTTGAACTAGCTGATATTTAACGTCCCTTCCAGAATTAAAATGCCATGATAATATAACTTTGTAATCTAATTAAACGTCCCCTACTCAAGCAGAGGGGTCAGAACCCAAGGAAAAAATTGAATTTCATAAGGAAGGTTAACTTGTTCTCTGTCAAAGTTTCCTCTCTACTTTCATGGGCCTTATCCTGGTTTCACAGTAATCTTTCTCTAACTGTTTCAAATTACTGCTTCCTTCAGAGCTAGCATTTGTAAAATGAGCTTGAAAACAGAAAAGCCTTCAAGATACCAAATGATGAATTACCAAAGGTGAAATTTCAGAAAATGGTAGGTGGCCCCCCAAGTGATACAGTGACCATAGCTACTCACCCTTCCTGGGCTAAGCTTGAAGTTCTGGAGAATTAAAAAGGCTCTGGAAACCAGGTTTTCTCTGCTCTAGTTGATAATCAGCTAGTAAAAGAAGTCAAACAATGATTTCATTTATTAGTCTAGATGTCACTGTTTCACATTATGTTTCCTAAAGTTGGTGTAAATAAAGTCTTTACTCCCAAATTATGAGTATTAGGCAAGTCTCCAAGATTTCTATTAGTCAAAACATGATGCTCCAGAATAAACATGAGGGGATTACATTGTATAAATGTCTCAAGTTTTGGTGAACCATTAATAGCATGTTTCAATAGTAAATCTAAAGGATATCTCTATGGCTTTACCATATGCCGAGTTCTGTGCGCATGGAGGCTTTTGGCCACAATATCAAGAAAATTGATTGAAATTGGTTAAAACTATTTAAAAATATCAATTAAAAATTACCCTGAGAAAGCAGTTTCAGGAGACTCTGAAAGTTCATGTTTACATAGGTGCTTCCCATTTTTCTTCAAACTCTAGGATCTGACTTTTGTCCTAAAACTTCTTCCCACAGGAAATCAAAACAATTCAGCTATCATTGTCTCTTGGAGTTCATACAAAGGCAGGCAGGAAGGCAAATTTTCCTCAAGGGATTACTTTTATCACAGGGAAAATCTTCACTGGCAGCCAAACAGCAGACTTCTTATTGTATTTTACCAGCCAGAGTTGAGTCCATGCCCATCTTAAGTCATTTACCATCAAAAGGTAATTATGTTACCACAACTCATTTTCTCAACCATAATTGTATATTTCCACCCCAAATACATGAACTAAACTTTTCTATTATTAAAGGTTAAGAAATATCTGTGTATTAATAAAACTTTATAGGTAGAGGATGTGCATCCCCAACCAAGAAGCACTGACCTAGAAGATGTTAGATTTAAACTAGAGAAGAAAAGTTGTGACCAGTTTAACATTTTAAAAATAACTGAATTTATAATTGATGGCACTGTACCATCAACCAATTTTAAGCAAAACAACACCAGGATTCTGACAAAGAGAGATATATTATTGACAACAAGGGCATTGACAATTCTTTATATCTTTCCATAGAGCCTACAATTTCTGAACTATTTATATTAATAATATTTTACCTATGCCAATTTAACCTAAAGAGTGTTACCATGTCTTTTGACATGTCATTTTTCCATGCCAATCATGAATAGTACCATATCATATAATCCTAATTATGTATAACAATTCTCTTTTTACAAGTTGAAAAAACAAATCCTTCATGATTTTCCGGGGACCCTTCAAGACAGTTTTAGTTGAAAAAGGTATCTCCTGAGGGATTACATTTTGGGACAGAGAAAATACTGAAAGATGTAAAGATACTTGAAGCCTTGTTTAAGATAGGACCATGGGTTGTTGAATAACAAATTCGATGCCTATTGAACCAAAGCAACAAAGATACTTTAGAATTTAATAAAGGGGGAACTTCCAGTTTCCAGTTCTGCATGTAAACAGCTCGGAAACCCCCACTCCATCCTAATAACAAGGAAAACACTAAACAGACTGAAAATCAACAACTCTTCTAGGATCCACAGGATGGGTAAGGATACCAAGCAAACTGCTTCTTCCAAGATTGGAGAGACCAACAGGCAAGTACAAAATATAACAACTTACCCAAGCTGAGCCTAACAAAATATAAAACTAACCTTAGCTGAGCCTAATAAGCTGAAACCACCAGAGGACCTGGCACCGGGGTAGGACACCCAGTACTGTAACTGATGACTTGCTGGAGACTCAGTATGGACAACTCTATTAGTTAAAAACTCCAGGGGGACCCAGTGGTAGGAGACTCCCACAATTTTGTGAGATTTACCTCCAGGAGCTAGACCAGTTCCATACAGTAAATGCCTGAGAAAACCCCCTTCTTCTAACTGTAGGGAGAGAGGCAAAGAAACAATTTGAAATATCACAGAGCACTGTTTTTCTTAACAAGGGCAGCCCATAGTGGAAACTAGTTACCCAGAGCCTAGCGTGCTGGGATAGTAGAGCCTAAATGGCCTGGGGGAGTGGAAACGTCCCACTCCAGCTGGCTGTAGCCTTCCAAATTGGAAAAAGGAAATACTCAACTCCAGCTCATTGTACCTCTCCCACTCAAAGAGGAGAAGGAAATAAAAACAAACAAACAAAAAACACTGTGAACTTTGTAGTCCAGAGGCATAGATGCACAGAAAGACTAAGAACTAATCCTAAGAGCATAGAACACCTCCCCACCACACACATCTCACCGCCATATTACTAAAGCCCTAGTGACAGCAGTTCCTTTTATCCAGTACATTGAAGCCGGCTATTGAGAAAAACTTATAAAACAGACCAAAAGGCAAAAACCATAATTGGAAGAGATGAAGGAAGTATCAAAACTACACATGGTGGGGCGCCTGGGTGGCTCAGTGGGTTAAGCCTCTGCCTTCGGCTCAGGTCATGATCCCAGGGTCCTGGGATCGAGCCCCGCGTCGGGTTCTCTGCTCGGCAGGGAACCTGCTTCCCCCTCTCTCTCTGCCTGCTTCTCTGCCTGCTTGTGATCTCTCTCTCCCTCTGTCAAATAAATAAATAAAATCTTTAAAAAAAAAAAAAACTACACATGGTGGGGATATTGGAATTATCAGACTGGGGAATTAAAACAACTAAAATTAATATGCTCAGGGCTCTAATGTATAAAGTAAACAGCATGCATGAGTGGGCAGTGTCAGCGAATAGGGACACTAAGAAATGAACCAAAAGAAATGCTAGAGATAAACACGCTGTAACAGAAGGAAGAATGTCTTTGAAGGACTATTAGCTGAGAAAAAAAATCTCTGAGCTCAAGGATATATCAGTAAAATCCTTGAAAACTGAAAATCCAAGGGAATAAAGCCAAAACAAACAAACAAACAAACAAACAAACAAAAGAACAAAACACCAACCCCAAAAAACCAAACCAAACAAAACAAAACAAAAGGATATAATATCCTAGGACTGTGGTACACTACAAAGGTGTAGTATACAAGTAATGGGAATCCAGAAGTAGAAGAGAGAAACAAACAAAGAAACGTTAGACACAATAAGAACTAAGAATTTCCCCAATTTAATGTCAGACACCAAATCATAGATCCAGCTTAGAGAACATGAAGCAGGGTAAATGAAAAGAAAAACAACAACAACAAAAAAACCTGATAGGCATATCATTTCAAACTACAGAAAATCAAGGATAAAGAAAAGATCCTGATAGACGCCAAAGGGAGAAAAAATCTTTACCTATAAAGATAAGAATTAGATATGATTTCTTTTTAGCAGTTATGCAAGCAAGAAAAGAGTGGAGTGAAATACTTAAAATGTTGAGAGAAAAAAAACTACTCAGTTGGAATTCTGTACCCTGTGAGATTATCCTTCAAAGGTGAAGGAGAAATAAAGACTTTGTCAGGCAAACAAAAACTGTGGAAATATGTTGCTAGCAGACCAGCCTTGCAACAAATGCTAAAAGAAGTTCTTCAAAGAGAAGGAAAATTATATAGAACAGAAACTCAGATCTACATACATAAAGCAAGAACATCAAAGAAGGAATAAGTGAAAGTAAACTTAAAACGTTTAATTTTTGGGGTGCCTGGGTGGCTCAGTGGTTAAGTGTCTGCCTCCGGCTTGGGTCATGGTCCCGGAGTCCTGGGATGGAGCATCAGGCTCCTTGCTCAGCTGGCGGCATGCTTCTCCCTCTCTCACTCCCCCTTCTTGTGTTCCCTCTCTCACTGCTTCTCTCTCTGTGTCAAATATACAAATAAAATCTTAAAAAAACAAACAAACTTAGTTTTCTTATTAATTGATCTAACAGATAATAGTTTGTTCAAAATAAAATACCAACAATGTATTTGATTATGTATGCTCATGTCTATGTCTACATTTAATGTGTGTTTGTACATATATATGTTTATGTTTTTCTGTAAATAAAATGAATGACATCAATGATATAAGGGATGATAGGGAGGAATTAGAATTATTTTGTTATTAAAAGGTACTTACAGTTTCCATGAAGCAGTATAGTGTTATTTGAAAATGGACTTAGATTAGTTGTTAATGTATACTGCAAACTCTCTGGCAACTACTAAAAATGGTCAAAAAAGAAATACAACTGTTTTGTTAAGAAAGGAAAGAAGTTAAATGATATAAAATGTTCTATTAAACTACAAAAAGCAGTAAAAGAGTAGAAGACAAAAACAAGAACAAAAACAAAGGCAGTAAATAGAAAACAGTAATAAATATGGTAGATATTCAACCAACTATACCAATAATCACTTTGAATGTTAGTGGTCTAAATGCACTAATTAAAGATAGACATTGTCTGAGTGGATCAAAAACACAGCCTTACTATATGCTGCCTATAAGAAACCCACTTAAGGGACACCTGGGTGGCTGAGTCAGTTAAGTGTCTGCCTTTGGCTCAGGTCATGATCCCAGGGTCCTGAGATCGAGTCCCACATCAGGCTTCTTGCTCAGCTGGAAACCTGTTTCTTCCTCTACCTCTGCCTGCCTGTGCTCTCTCTCTCTCTGTCAAATAAATAAATAAAATCTTGAAAAAAAAAAAAAAAAGAAACCCACTTAAAATATAAAGACCCATATAGATTAAAAGTAAATGGATGGAAGAAAATATATTGTCCTAAGACTAATCAAAAGAAAGCACAATTAGCTCTGTTAATTTCCAACAGAACAGATTTCAAAGCAACAAAACTTAACAGGGACAAGAAGAGCATTATATAATGCTGAAAGGCTTAATTCTCTAAGAAGACATAACAATCCTTAGTGTATGCACCTAACAACAGCATCAAACTACATGAGGTAAAACAAAAAATACAATGAAAATAAATATATCCATCATCATAGTTGGAGACTTCAACACCCCTCTCTTAGACATGAACAATTCTAGCAGGCAGAAAATCAGTATGGAGGTAGATTAACTCAAGCACCATCACTCAATCAAACTGGATACAACTGACACCTTTGGACTACTTCATTGAATAACAGCAGATAACTTAATGGTGAGAAACTCATCACGTTCCCAGTAATAGCAAGTAAAAGATAAGGATATCCCCTCTCACCACTCCTTTTCAACATCATACTAGAAGTTCTAGCTAATGCAATAAGGCAAGAAAAGGAAATAAAGTATGCAGATTGTGAAGGAAGATCTAAAATTGTCTTTGTTCACAAATGACATGTAGAAAATCTGAAAGAATTGACCAAAAAAAAAACCCTAGAACGAATAAATGATTACAGCAAGGTTACAGGATATAGTGTTAATATACAAAAGGCAACTACTTTTTATATAAGCAGTGAATAAATGGAATTTGAAATTTAAGACACAATACTATATATTAGCACCCCCCAAAACGAAATACTTAGATATACATCTAAAAAATACAAGATTTGAAGAAAATTGTAAGACTCTGATGAGTGAAATCAAAGAAGAACTAAATAAATGGGGAGATATTCCACATTATGCACAGAAAGACTCAATGTTGTCAAGATGCTAGTTCTTCCCAATTTGATCTATAGTCAGTGTAATTACAATAAAAAGCCCAGCAAGTTATTTTATGGATATTAACAAACTGATTCTAAAATTTACAGGGAAAGAAAAAAAATTCAGAATAGCCAAAACAATACTGAAGGAGAAGAACAAAGTTGGAAAACTGTCACTTTCTGACTTCAACACTTACTAAAATGTTATAGTAAACAAGACAAATAAGTCAATGAAACAGAACAGAGAGCCCAGAAATAGACCCAAATACATACAGCCAATTGAACTTGGACAAAGAAGCAAAGGCAATCAAATGGAGAAAAGATAGTCTCTTCAACAAATGGTGGTGGGACATCTGAACAACTACATGAAAAAAAAAGAGTCTAGACACTCCACAAAAATTAACTCAAAATGGATCATAGATTTAAATATAAAAGAGGAACTTTAAGACTCTAGAAAACAGCATAGGAGAAAACATAGATGACCTGGGTATAGTGATGACTTTTTAGATAGAACACCAAAGAACAATCCATGAAAGAAAGAATTATTAAACTGGATTTCATTAAAATTAAACACTGCTCTGTGAAAGACAATGTCAATAGAATGAGAAGGCAAGCTACAGACCGGGAGAAAATACTTGCAAAAGACATATCTGAAAAAAAGACTGTTTCCAAAGCATACAAAAGAAAAATCTTAAAACTCAACCAAAAGAGAATAAAGAACCTGATTAAATATACAGATGGCAAATAAACATGTGAAAAATGCTCCCAACCTCATCATATATCTCCAAGCAAATGCAAATGAAAACAGCAATGAGATGCCACTAGAAACCTACTAGAATGGCCAAAATCCAGAACACTGACATCATCAAATGCTGACAAGGACTTGAAGCAACAAGAACTGTCACTGATTGCTGGTGGAAATGCAAAGTGGTGTAGCTGCTTTGGAAGACAGTTGCAATTTCTTACGAAAATCAACATAATCTTACTATGGGATCCAGCAATTGCACTTCTTGGTATTTACCCAAACAGCCGAAAATGCATGTCCACACAAAAACCTGACCCAGATGTTTATTTATATTTACCAAAATTTGGGAGCAACCAAGATGTCTTTTCATGGGTAAATAAATGAATAAACTGTGATACATCCAGACAACAGAATATGGTGCAGCACTAAGAAGAAACGAGCGATCAAGCTCTGAAAAAACACAGAAGAACCTGAAATGCACATTATTGAGAGAAGCCAAACTGAAAACGCTACATATTGTATGCTCTGAAGTATGTGGCATTCTGGAAAAGGCAAAACTATGGAGACTGAATAAATCAGTGGTTTTGGGGGGGATTGGGTGAGGGATGAATAGGCAGAGCTTAGAGAATTTTTTGAGAGCAGTTAAACTATTCTGTATGATACCATAATAAAGGATATATGTCATCATACATTTGCCAAGACCCATAGGCTATGTGGTACCAAGAGTGAATCTTAATGTAAATTATGGACTTCAAGTGATCATAATGGATTTACACAGGTATATCAACTATGACAAGTGTACCATTCTGATGGGTACATGATGGTAACAAGACAGGCTGTTGTGTGTGCGTGAGGGCAAGGGGGTCTATAGGAAATCTTTGTACTTTCTCCTTAATTTTGCTGTAAATTTAAAACAGCCCTAAAAGATTATTAAAATTATTAAAAATATGGGAAAAAGTTTATATGAAGCAAAAACAAGTATGGCCTAATCAGGGAAATCTTGAGGGAGAAAATACCTAATCTGATACTTGAAGGATAAATATGCATTACAGTTATTTAAAACCTGGTTCATAAATGTGAGCAAAGCATTCTGCACAGAGTTTATCTGTAGTGATTAAAGCATTTTTGGTAAATCATCATTTACTTAAACCATAAAAGTCGAAGTTGTGAGTGATAAGACAGTTAAGTAAGGAGGGTAGATCTCAGTACAGAGAATGAATTTCAGAGGAACAGGAGTGGGTGTTCTCATGTAGGAGGCAATAATAATAATGATCTATGGAAGGATTTATCAAGACCAAGGTCTGAGAACACAGCTGGGTTTCATCAGAAGTTTCACATGTGTAACTGACAGTTTTAGTTTTGATTATATACTTGGGATCATTCTGATGACCACCTTATGCCCAAGCACTGACTTATCATTTCAGCAGTTGCAACTAGGATTTTGATTAAAATAACAAAAATCTCCAAGTAGTACTACTTTAATTGCCACAAGCTATGGAGAAAATAAGATGCACAAAACAGGCAAAATAAGGTATTTGTAACAAATGAATGTACCAGTGAAGATTTCAAGGAAATTTCAATTAAATGAGACAACTGGAATAAGAATTAAATCAGCCCTCCCATATGGGAAAATGGATGTGGTCAATCCTGGAGAACCAGTTGATAGCAGTAAAACATAAACCTCACAATGGTGAGTTAATTTCATCTAGACATCACTCTTCAAGGTATTAAAATACTACCTTGAATTTCAATTTTAATTGACGTTTTGACTTGATTTTTACTTAAATTGCAATTACATTTATAAATTTTGGCTTTATATAAGTCACATCCATAAAGTGTTCTTACCTAGATTTATGTTTTCATGTATTTACATAACATAGTCAAATAATTTTATTCAATCCTTGAGTTCTACAAGAATTTATTTTCCTTTAAAAAGGATTTGCAGCTTTTTGCTTTCTAGGTAGGTTAACCCTGTAACTTCCCAGGAGGAAGTCACAGCTCAGAGTGGAAATCTTTGCTCATCAGTGTGACAAAAGAGTAACTTTGTAAATTATTGACTAGGTACCGGGGCCCATTTTATCCTTTGGGATGGTCTTTTTCATTCCTCTCTTCAAGCCAGGCTGCAGAGTTGGTTACATTCTGAGTCTATCTCAGTTGTGTTTTGTTGTTATTGCTAATCTATAAATCTACAGATGTGGGCAATTCACACATTTTCCAAAACCCTGCCAACTTTTTACAATACTGGTTTCTGGTCTTTAGTTATTGATACCACTGGGAGATGATGAAAGAAAGCTGCTCTGATACCTACATCCTCCTCTAAAAAAATATTCTTAAGACTATAACTTAACAGGGGTGCCTGGTGGCTTAGTCCGTTAAGCAGCCAACTCTTGATTTCAGCTTAGTTCATGATCTAGGGTTGTGAGATCCAACCCCACATAGGGCTCTCTGCTCAGCAGGGAGTCTGCTTCAGGATTCTCTCTCCCACTCCCTCTCTCTCTCTGCCTCTCCACCCCCTGTGCTCCTGCTCTCGATCTCTCTCAAATAAATAAATAAATCTTTAAAAAGAAATTTTTTTAAAGAATATAACTCAAAAAATATCCTCTCTGTTCCATTGTTAGCATCACCTTTCACAAAGGCCACATGGAAACCATCCTCAAAGATAAACTTACTGTCCCAAGAAGTAGACTTAAAGATAGAATTAAAGGCTAAGAAAGACTCAGTTTCAGTAACTGTTTCTGACAAAACTGTGATCACATGTGAGTTTCTCCCCCGACCCAGTTTATAGCATCCAACCAGAGACACCCCAGTACCTGCTTTCTACTGATGTCCCTCTTGAGTCAACAGGAACGGCTTGCTTCTCTGTGCCCAGATGAAATCACCTCCCCACAGACAAAGTTACTCATCCTATAATCTGGTTAAACCTAGAAAGTTGGAGTCTCCAGTCCTTTAAAGATCTTTGAACATCTTAGCACTTTCCAAATTTATGTACTTAGTGTCAATTAATGTAGCACTTTGAACTTTTAATGAGCACAGAATCTCCACACCCTTTCCTTCACAATCATGAGAGTTCCCCCCCGCCCCCAATAAGCACAATATAGTCCTTTCTCTGTTGAGTATGGTGGACTTAGGTTGAGCTCAAAGAGCAAAGAAATCCCCTATCCTCAAAGCTGTTTTATACTCAGGAAACTCAATTTTTGGTAAAGAGTAAAGATTGAGTTAATCTGTTTGCCAGTATGTGTTTCTCTGCTACCTCTTCCCAATTCTCAAATATTTGCTCTTTGGCCTCATAAAATATCTGCAGTTCCCTGGACTTTTTTTTTTTTTTTTAAGATTTTATTTATTTATTTGACACAGAGAGAGAGAGAGACATCACAACTAGGCAGAGCAGCAGACAGAGAGAGAGGGGGATCCCTGCTGAGCAGAGAGCCTCATGCGAGGCTCGATCCCAGGACCCTGAGATCATGACCTGAGCGGAAGGCAGAGGCTTTAACCCACTGAGCCACACAGGCACCCCTCCCTGGACTATTCTGATGAACTGTGGGTGGTGCCCAGTCCAATTTTCAAGAAAAGAATCCAAGTCTACTTGGATCAGATTAGAGCATTAAGGTCCATAGTCTATAAAACCTAGAATTGAAATGCCAGAAATGACTAGAAATTTCGGTTATCTGTGAAGTACTTTTGAGTATAATATCCTGAAATATGTGGGAGTGAAGCACAATAGACTCTGTAGCCAAAAGTACCTCTGAGCAAACCTCGAACAAGTTATTTTGTATTTCAATCCTAAATAGGGGATGAAAAAAATAGCACATGTTTTTTAGACTTATGAGTCAAGCTGAACATATTAGAGATCTTGCTAAAATAGAAGACATTCTTTAATACATGGCGTCAGGTCCTCTATTATTGTCCCATGGTTTCAGCGGAAAGTGAGTCTCACAAAACAAATTTATTTGCTAAATAAAAAAATAAAAACTCTAACTTACAAAAGCAAAAGACCAATCCTTCCCAACTTAGAAGTGCAGGCCCCACCCCCTTACTGATGACTGCAAGAAATGGACACTAATATAAATAATAATAATGTTGCTAATTTTAGAAAATTAAAAGAGAAAACACCTAGCTCATGGAATACAGTATGTTGCTTCCAAACATAAACCAGGGCTAACTGCGTACTTTCTTCCCCCAACATTTGGCAAGACTTAGTGATCTTTTAGATCACTGACTTCTGGAGCGGCTGGATGGCTCGGTCATTGTCTGCCTTCCCGGGCACCTGGGTGGCTCAGTGGGTTAAGCCTCTGCCTTCGGCTCAGGTCATGATCTCAGGGTCCTGGGATCGAGCCCCGCATCAGGCTCTCTGCTCGGCGGGGAGCCTGCTTCCCCCTCTCTCTGTGCCTGCCTCTCTGCCTACCTGTGATCTCTCTTTCTCTCTGTCAAATAAATCTTTAAAAAAAAAAAAAACAAGTGTCTGCCTTCCGCTCAGGTCCTGATCCCTGGGATAGGGAGCTCCCTGCTCAGCGGGAGGCCTGCTTCTCCCTCTCCCTCTCCCACTCCCCCTGTTTGAGTTCCTTCTCTCGCTGCATCTCTGTCAAATAAAATCTTAAAAAAAAAAAAAAATCACTGACTTCTAACTCCTACTCTGCCCCAAGATCACTTGGAATAAGAAGAAACTCCAACAATTCTCATCTCCTAGACGTCAGGAATTCTCCCACCATTATTTTCTCAATATAAGATTAAGCCCAGGAGGTATGATAGTGAAAATTCTCAAACCAGTAGGAGGGATCCCTGGGGAGGTAGCGGGATGTGCTCTGGGAACACCGGTGAGGTTCGGTGGGTGGAGGATAGAGCCAACAACCACGAAAGAGTTCTTATGACACCTCAGGTGCAAAATGCTGGTTTTATTAAAGAACAGTGACACAGCACCCATGTGCAGAAAGAGCGGCTAGACCAGGGTCTCGAGGAGCGGTGATTATATACTCAGGAGTTGGGGGAAGTAAGGAAAAGTGAGGTTTCAAAAGAACTTTCATATGCTAAAGAGGACCGACCTAAGGAATACCTAAAAAATACCCGACAAAGGCCATGGTCAAGGTTGTTTTCCCCTTCAGCAAGGTATTAAGATAGTTGGGAGATTCCGGGAAGAATGTCACGCATGTCTCATCCAGGAGTGGGGGTTGGGGAGAGGTTGCAGAATATCCCCTTCTGTTTTGCCTTCTGCTCCCTCATGGTGGATGGGACCTTCAATTCCACAAAACTCACCATATAAAATAAGTCCTGTAATCCAAAGAAGGGCACCGTACTTTCATTTAAAAAAATACTGAACCATCCTGGGCGCCTGGGGTGCGGTTAGTTTCGGCTCAGGTCGGGCGTGATCGCGGTGCAGTGGGACTGAGCTCCTGCTCAGCTGTGCCCTCTGGGTAAGGTTCTAAACTGGAAACTCAAGCTATTTGTATTTACATTAAATCCTTAAGATAGTGAACATTAAATCTGAGAACTTGGAAACAGCAAAAATAGAGAAGCTTTCCTTTAAAGATTTTATTTATTTATTTGACAGAGAGAGATCACAAGTAGACGGAGAGGCAGGCAGAGAGAGAGAGAGAGAGAGAGAGAGAGAGAGAGAGAGAGAGGAGGAAGCAGGCTTCTTGCTGAGCAGAGAGCCCGATGCGGGACTCGATCCCAGGACCCTGAGATCATGACCTGAGCCGAAGGCAGCGGCTTAACCCACTGAGCCACCCAGGTGCCCGAGAAGCTTTCCTTTAAAAAAGGAAAGCTGGGATGATTAAAACAAAAGGCTAAAGAAATTGTTTGTATTTGAAACAATTGTACACCAATCAAGGAGCACTGGCTAGAAACCAAACCAAGATGTATAAAGATAAGCAGTTATGTTTTAATATGTGAAGTGCTCATTTATCTTTCGCCTCCAGAAGTAACTTAGAAGATTTGTAATTCATACAAACATAAGTTTATTATATTAAAAAAAAAAGAGAGAGAGGAGGAATAAGGAATTCTTTTAAAGAAGGAATATCCTGAGGGGCGCCTGGGTGGCTCAGTCAGTTAAGCATCTGCCCTCAGCTCAGGTCATGATCCCAGGGTCATGGGATCGAGCCCCACATCCGGCTTCCTGCTCAGTGGAGAGCCTGCTTCTCCCTCTCCCTCTGTCTGCCACTCTGCCTACCTGTGCTCTCTCTCTCTGTCAAATAAATTAATAAAATCTTTAAAAAAAAAAAAAAAGACTCCTGGAATAGTCAGAGACCTAACAGTGGTGCTGCAATCAAAGTAGTATAAGAAAGGTGAATTTTACAAAGTTCTAATCAGCCAGCACAGGGGTGTTGTGGGAACCTGGGATGAGCAGTGGTGGAGCACCGACCAACCCTAACAGGAAGAGGGAAAAGGAATGTCACAGAGAGAAGGTCTTGAGGAGGCTTCTAGCCTGAGGTGACTTTGATAGGACGGAGGAGATAATAGCCCTCATCTCAAGCTCCTTCCTTTCCTGGCCATCTGCTGGAGTTTCCATGGGCCAATAGGAAGGGAGAGATTCCCGTTGCTGGAGCTCTCACATCAGCGTCCTGAGGAGAGACAAGGTAGAGAAGGGCAGACTAGACAAGGAATGCCAAACCGTGATCAGCACAGCTGCTTCCGCAAACAGTTTTTAACAAATGGAAAACAAGACATTCTGTTGGTAGAAATATGAAGACTTGTGTTTATGTTCTTTGCTTAAATGTATGTGTTTCTAGCTAAAAAGACAGAATGGCTGTGAATCGTTTTTATGAGGCTAAAAATGATAGGAATTAAACTTAACTAAAAATGCTCTTTCTTTTTAAAAGCAGAATCTGATGTTTGGAAAGAAATTTAACTAATGGGGTGATAAGAGGAGGCCGCAAGCCAAGAAAATGATAAAAGGATTAACTAAGGCTAAAAGGTCTTCATTTTTTCAAGAGCCAGTTTTAAATTTTCTAATAGCAGAAGCCCAGATTTTGAAAGGGAGCAACATCTCCAACCTCCATCTTTTGGTAAAAAAATTATTTTCTGAATCTCTGGTTTTTCAATAACACATTTTCTAATTTTGAAGGTAAATATCAAATTCTCCTTAATTTGACAATGTGATTTAAAAGTACGTGTTATATAACAAAACCAAAAAGTTTAATGTTTCATCTTACTTGTTTTAGAAGAATACTTTGTGTTTCTTTGTGGAAATTAGCACAATTGCTAGGAATACAAAAATTGGACATTTGGGACAAAATATACATTACTGTCTTCCAAGGATTTTCAATTTCTTGACTAAAACAAAGTACATAAATACTAATGTAAATGTAATGGGAATTTAGGGTTGTCCTTAGAATGTTTTAAAGTTTGGGGAGCCTGGGTGGCTCAGTGGGTTAAAGCGTCTGCCTTCAGCTCAGATCATGATCCTGGGATCCTGGGATCGAGCCCCATATTAGGCTCTCTGCCCGGTGGGAAGCCTGCTTCCCTTCCTCTCTCTCTGCCTTCCTCTCTGCCTACTTGTGATCTATCTGTCAAATAAATAAATAAATTATTTTTTTTTAAAAAAAGAATGTTTTAAAGTTTAACTGACTTAGAATTTTACAGACTGATAATATTTTAAAAATGTGAATGAATAGGGGCACCTGGGAGGCTCAGTGGGTTAAAGCCTCTTCCTTAGGCTCAGGTCATGATCTCAGGGTCCTGGGATCGAGCCCCGCATCCGGCTCTCTGCTCAGCAGGGAACCTGCTCCCTCCTCTCTCTCTGCCTGCTGCTCTGCCTGCTTGTGATCTCCGTCTGTCAAATAAATAAATAAATAAATAAATAAATAAGTAAAACGTTTTAAAAAATGTGAATGAACAGAATCTATAGAATCCAGAAAATAAAAATTAAACTATACTATGTTTATGTATATACTTTGATTTTTCCTAACATTACTGACAAATTTGTGGAAGTAAGAACTTATCACAGAAATGGATATGTATATTTGTCCAATGTCTGTGATGTTGAATTTTACACTAGGGATTCTTGTAGCTAATGTAAGAATGTTTTAAAAAAGGAAAGAAGCATGAAATGATATTCAGTTTTGTCATGTTATTCAAAAGGAGATTTTTGACAAAACATAGCATAGGTTTCCATGTACTGCGATCTGTAGTCATGGAGAATTCCAAGAGAAGAGTCATCTCCCTAATTTCTCCAGAATAAATTTAAGGACTTTGTTATTGGATCTAAATAATATCACCTAAGAGAATCATTTGGGGTGATACAAAGCAAGCACTGGAACAACAGATATAGTGTAATAATAAATAGCATAATACATTAAATGTGATAGTAAAGGGATGTTTTATATTATAATATAAGGTAAAGCTTGTGGTTCTGACACAGATAATCAATTTAAAAGCTTTAATATAGGAAGACTTTAGTGAAGAAAAAATTTAACTGAATATTCAAAAACTTATAAAATCTGATATTACTAGGAATTAAAGAGTTTGAGGCCAACTGGCTTGTTTAGTCAAACTCCCATACATGAACATTGTAAAACAACTGTATTAAAAAAATTGTAGATGAACTTAATCGACAGAATTAAAGTCTTGTTTAGAACTTTCTTTCCTTCCAATTGTCCCAAAGGTTACTCACAGAGAGATTTACCTCCCTCCTCCAATAGTTTAATAAACTTACAAGAACCTAAAACAAAAGAAAAAATAACACAAAAGAATAAGCATACGAGTGTCATCCTGTAAGAGTTTAGAGCTGGATTCTTTTGGAGTATTAACTAAAACTGAAAGAAATTAAAAATAATAGACAAACGGAACAGAACTAGGCATCGTAAGATATTGTTGATAGTCAACAGAAAAAAAGTCATTGAAATGCTCGTTCCTAAGGACAAAATGAACCTCAGAGAAAATTACAAACTCCCTAAATAATTTTCTCAAATTATCATTTTGAAACTTCTCAGGAATATTTCTAACTGAGAATGAAGGTCACTTATGGAATCAAAACATTTTAAAAGGAATAACTATCGTATTGAAATGGAACTGAAATTACTAATATGAGCTCCTATCTTTGGAAGAATACGATTCTCAGGGCACCTGGGTGGCTCAGTTACGCATCCAACTCTTGGTTTTGGCCCAGGTCCCAATCTCAGAGTCCTGAGATTGAGCCCCACGTTGGGCTTCACATTGGGTGTGGAGCCTGCTTGGGGTTCTCTCTCCCTCTTTTTCTGTCCCTCCCCCACTCATGCTTGCTCTCTCTCAAAAATAAATAAATTAATTAAATAAAAAATAAATAAGAGAATAGAGTTCTTACGACTCTTCCATCTACCAAAATGGCCTAGGGACAATGTCATCCTAAGGCTTACACTATCATACACAAAAAAGAACAAGAGCTCCTTGAAGACAGAGATAATTCCATCTGTCCAAGGTGAACCTGTAACATGTTCTGGTGCCAGAGAGAAAGATACATTTCCAAGGTTAATGGAATCACATCAAAAGTAGCCCTAAAGGGTCTCCCAATGAACAAAGTGTTGACAATTTCAGCATCTAAAGATGAATAAAGATGTCAGTTAATTGTGAAAACATTGAATTTATGAGTTCATAATGATACACACAAGAAAGGTAATATGAAGTATTCTACATTGTAGGATGTATAACCTTTGAGACTTTGCTTAATCAACTCATATTGCCAACCTATTTAATGTGTTCCTTAAGATACATTTATAATTTCTTAATGTGTTTATATTGGAAGTTGTTTTATATATTTTTAGGCTCATTTCCTACAAAGATACTAGCATATACATTTTGAAATATACTAGTGGCAGGTCTTTTTTACTTTAATCTGTATATTGCTATAATAAAAAACACCGAATTGCATTTTAATTCTAAGGTTTTTTATTTTGTTTTGTTTAAATCTGCCTCATTATTCTAGGTAACTATCAGCAACTCTGTGTCTGCTAAACCTTCTCCCTTACTTGAGTTTACCTTTCAGACTAATCTTGTTTCTATTTCATTTTTTCCATGTATTTAATTTACTTTTATTCTTTCTTTTTTGTTAAAAATCACATCCATACCCTTCATCCCACCATTTGATGATCCATGGTCCCTCCTGTTTAATTGTATACAACTCCAAATCTAATTTCTAATTTCTAATTGATTTAAACTGTTTTTAATGGCCTTGTGTATACTTTCAGTCTTTGGCTCATATGGTTCCTTCCCTCTCTCCCTTTCTTCAGGTATAACTTATTTCAAATTCTTTAAGTATGAGGACCCTGCTATGGCCATTTCTCCATATCCAATAAATCCTTCTCTAATATTCCAAAAAGTCCTGGACTCTTTCTTTATGAATATCTCTATTTTGGTTTGTGTCACACACTAAACACTTACTATTGTATTTCATATTGTTTTATATGTTTATCATCTCACCTATAGAGAATAAGGTTGCCATAACATCTAACACATTATTGACCACATGCTAGGTACTTAATCAATACCTGTTAGTTTCTTTCTTTCACTCATTCATGGCTATTGTTTATATACATGCCAATAAAGCTTTGTTTTTGTCATCTGGGCTATTATACTTACTTCATGCTTTGCCTCTAATCCACTTAACACATACCTGCAGATTCATTCAATCCCATTCTACATTAAACATCAATCACCTTTATTATTATATCACTAGATGCATAAACAGAATCCTACATCAATAATTTTCTCATTTATTGATCATATTTTGGTTTGATATTCATAGATTCACTTTTTCCAGCTATCTACCAATTGTCGACATTTGTCTTATCCCATTGCTCATCTGAAACGCTGCTGCTATGATCGCCCCGGCTTTCTAGAGGTAAATAGCACTTCTCTCCTGGTGCTCCATGTTCCAATTATAATGGATTTTTTTCATCTGGGTAAGCAAACTTTAAGAGAAAGTAGACCTTATTTCTCTTGACCAATTCTGCTCTTCCAGTTGCCTAGCAAAATATTAGTGGACGCAAAATAAATGTCCACTAAACAATTTAGTTAAAGCTTTGCTTACATTTGCACTAGGGCTTTTCTATCATTTTGTTTTTGTTTTTGTTTTTTGACTTGGACTAATTACAGTCTTCATTATCTACCTGAACAGACTTGGATTTTGATTTGATTTTGTTTAGGAATTTATTAACCGCAGTTGCCTACAGCCTGTTCTCTCCCCCAGTAAATACCTTGCACTTGACTTTCTTTAGTGTCCATAACTTTCAAAAAATAGTTCGTCCCATTGCTAGGCAGATACTAGCCTCAGTGAGCAAGTGAATGCAGCTGTAGCATAAAGGCAAAATTGAACTAGAGCTATTTTGGCAAATTTGCTATCTAAAAATTATATTCCTGGCCTAACCTTTGAGCAAAAGTTAGTTCACATATGAATTTTGATAATCTGTTATTACAGCAAAAGTGCTCACATCATAGATCTCGTAGTAAAATCTGTTTGAAATTTACAAATAAATCTCAACTGCACCTTGATCCTGGACTACCTAAGAATTTTAGGTTAATAAAATTGTTATGTTCTCAGATCAAGGTATCTCACATGATTATCAGTGTTTTTACTTACTCCTTTTCCATTTTCTTCTTTTTAAGATGAAGATATTTGTACAAATATATTCGACTCTAAAAAGTTCTTCCTGTTTGAGTTTCTTTATGCACAATGGCAAACAATCACATTTTCCAAAAATGAATTCAAAAGGTGAAGAATAAATTTTAGCAACGGCATTTTCTCTTTTACCTCTTGAATCTTCTAAGCCTAAAGCATGCACAACAGTAGAGTCAGGGTTTTAAAGTGCTATTATTTGGGGGGAAATGTTAAATTAATTTACATGCTTTTTATGCTTCATTTTATCTTTGGCTATAAAGATATTTCTAAAATGGTTTATGTTCTAAGAAATGCATTCCATGCCATTATGACAGGCTTTGCATTATAGATGATTTGGAGAGAAAGAAAGCAGAACAAGCCAAAACAAATAAAAACAAGGAATTTTAAATGCAGAGGGGCGGGGTGGGGGGAGGAAAGTATGTGTAATCTAGGTGTTTCTTTTTAGAAGAAATGTAACTTGTTAGTACTACTTTTGAAAGAGAAACTATTCAAAAAAAAAAAAAGGACTTAAAATTATATTATACTATCTTATCCTGGAGACCCTTTTGGCCTCCTTTTTGGTATAAAAGGGAGGATTAACTAAATATTTAAATCATTCATTTAACATTACCTAACAGTAATGTTAGGTACCTAACAGTACCTAACAGTACCTAATTTTGGGATGTTAACACAATTTTTAAATGATGTTTCTGCATATATTGTGATACCTTTAAAAACCTGTCAGAAAACAGGCATTAGCCTGTCCGTTACTTTTTAAATACTAAGCCAAGTAGTTTCATACAAAAATTCTCATTCTTAACATTTAAAAACACAAATCTTGTGGGCCAATTCAATGTGTTTATATAGACTGAGATCTTTTTAAGGTGAAACTTTATGACTATCACTTACCAAATTCTAAGCCTCCTGGTACACAAATTTTTAAAGCATGGCAAACATTTTAATTACCATGGAGTTAACTATGATATGAGGAGAAATATAACGTTTAATTTTTTTTTCTAGTTGGAAAATATTTTTAAATGATGAAAACATACAAAGTCTGTCATTCCCCCACTCCCTGATGGCATTACTATTTTCTGAAGTTTCTGCCTCACTTAGACTTTGGTCAATGATGGCACGTACGAAGAATAATTTGTAGTTTCTCTCATTTAATTGTCCCCCTAGAAAAAGGAACTAAAAGAATGCTTTTTGCACCAGTGAAAGTAGTAATTGCAAATATCTTCAGACTCTATGATCAGTGCTTTTTACTCATTTAATCATTTTTATTAACAGAATAATAGAACCCATTCTGCTATGGAAAGAACTTTAATTATTTGGAGGTCAATTGTTTGAAAGTCAACTCGGTGTGTTTAAAACTGGTTTTGTATTTTGGTCTTTGCCAAATTGAAAACCGTGGGTAATCATTAAGGTTTTTATGTGTTTAGGTTGTCTTTTTATACAACTTTGTTAAGATATAACTTACATTCTGTGAAGTTCACCCATTATGATACAAAGGATCATTTAACCCCATGCCTACTGTTCAGTAAGATTACTGTGTTCTGTGAAGGAACCAGAGAGGTGTTACAACAATATCATAATTCAGAAAATGGCATTTGGACCACATTCTACAAATGTGTAGTAGCACTGTGACTTTTCACTGAGTAGGCTACCAACTAGGACAATGTTGGTCTATTGTTAAACAAAAATATTCACCACTACAAACACCATAAAATCCTGACTCTTTACAAAGTTCCCAAACAGTGTCTGCCAAATTTTCATCCAGTTCTTCAGCCTATCAATATATTTTATATTCCAGTCTTACTCAATTACATTCTATCCTGAATGCACCATATGTTTTCCATTTTCTATAACTTGGCTTAAACTATTTCTTCATTCTTAAATGTCTGGCATGCATTTTATCTGTCTTCAGTTTTCCAAAGCTTATAGCATTCATATAAAATTCCTTCTATAATTTCTATATTCCATATCAAAATTCATTTCTTTTTTTTTCCTTAAATTTCCTAGGACTTTGGGTATCTCTGCTTGTTTTTTTTTTTTTTAATTTAACATGGCCTATTGATATAATTGACTACTTTACTATTCTTTAAGTATCTTGATGGCACCTACAGACCTAGTACCCTATACCCTAGCTCTGATATCTTGAACATATGATGTGCTTAATTAATGTCAATATGTGGGAAAAAAATGAATAAAGATATTTAATAGTCAAATGTAATGTTATATTCACCATTAATGATTGAATAAGTTAAGACATTACAGACCCTGAAAGAGGAGTATCATAAAGCAGCATGAAATTAAACCAATGAGCAGACACTTCAGAAGACCCATCAAACAGCTCTATGTAGAGTGGTGATTTTTTACAACGTAAATGAAAAGCAATCCTTTAAATACTATGCAAGAGGAAAAAGGTACTAGAAGAATTCTATGAGATTTTTAATATTGTTTTTCAGGCAGACTTAGGTTGAGTAGAACAAGCATAACTGTCCCATCTCTATGGCTCAATATAGTAATATCACCTCAACTAATTAAAAAGTTGTTAGCAGTGTAGCGATGACTACTGTCATCAGAAAGATGAATGGATACCCATTGAAAAAGAGATACATAGAATTCATATCCTATTAGAACACATTTCATATAAAATATGTGAAAAATTTTATACTTACATTTAAGTATATGATAGAGTGTATATATTATCATTAACCATTGTCAAAAAGCATATTTGTAAATTTAAAATTTTTACCTTTTATCAAATCATAACCTAAAATCTTTAAGACATTTCATTACCAAAAAGAAAAATAATAATCCCAAAGTAATTTTCCTAAAAAAGTTGTAATCCAAGTTTTAACTCAGATACAGTCTTCTCAATATCGTTTTCTTCCCTTCTAAAATGCTACCTTAAAAAAAAAAAAACTACCTCAATAACCCTATATATAGAGAATATAGTCAATAATATTGTAATAATATTGTATGGTAATACATGGTGATTATATTTGTAGTAAGCATTGAATAATGTTTGAAATTGTCAAATCAATATCTTGCACACCTGAAACTATTTAACATTATATGTTAGTTATTCTTCAATAAAAACAAAAATAAATAAAATACAAGACCTGGTTCAACTGACTAATAAGAAATTATTTAACTTTTGCTTTTCTTTCATTTAGTTGAATAGTTATTGCCATGGATTCAGTTTTAGTAAGAGGTTAAAGTAGTAATGATATCGATTCCATGCCTGATGAAAAGCTTGATTCCTCCCAGAGTCTACTTTGCCATTGACATGAATGCTCTGGGCTCTCCTCAAGGCCCCATGTTCCAGAGGTCTCAGCTGTCAAGGGCCCAAAACATTGATATCTTCTAGTCTCTAATATATCTTGTATTGTATATCCATTCAAGACTTCTCTTCATCTGAAATGAAGACACTATATTTACATTTTCATTCTTTTTTTTTTAAGATTTTATTTATTTATTTGACAGAGATCACAAGCAGGCAGAGAGGCAGACAGAGAGAGAGGAGGAAGCAGGCTCCTTGCTGAGCAGAGAGCCCAATGCGGGGCTCCATCCCAGGACCCTGGGATCATGACCTGAGCGGAAGGCAGAGGCTTTAACCCACTGAGCCACCCAGGCGCCCTGGCATTTTCATTCTATACTACTTCATCGTCATAGAGATTCCTCTCTGAAACCCACGGACCATTGTTTGTCTATACCATGGGACACACAGAACTATTTCTGTTCCTCTTAGATTCCTCAACACTTCAAGATCTGTATTACTATGTCTCTTCATTTCCAGACTCAACTCAGGTGGTTAGGTACAGGGTAAAACTTCACACATACATCTTCTGTGTGTCAAGATGAAAATCCTTCTCCCTTTATTTTCCAAGATTTAGCCTAAAATTGGAGGAAAAGGAAACCTGACATCATTCTTAAAATTACTATACATTTAGGGACGCCTGGGTGACTCAGTTGGTTGGGCCACTGTCTTCAGCTCAGGTCATGATCCCAGGGTCCCGGGATCGAGTCCCACATCGGGCTTTTTGCTCAGCAGGGAGCCTACTTCTCTCTCTGCCTCTGCCTCTGCCTGACACTCTGCATGCATGTGCTCTCTTTCTCTGACAAATAAATAAATAAATAAATAAAATCTGTTTTTAAAAATTACTATACATTTAGTTGCTAGAAGTGTGTTACAGTAATTGCTGATATGCCTGACAGCTCCCCTAGGTCTAATGATAGCTCCACCTTTTGCAGATGTAACATCTACATTAGCAGGGTTGAAGAAAGTGACACAAGTTTCTACTTCAGCTTTGCAAGTTATTTTGTGTTGAAAGGCAAAGACATAACTCATATTATCTTAACTGCAATAAGATTATTTATTTATTATAAGGATACTTCAAAAAATATGAAATCATAAGATACCATCTCATGACCTATAAAATTCCAAGACGAACCATAAAGAGCTGAGTGGAACAATCAGGCACTGTCACTGGGAAGTTATCTTTTCCCTGAGCATTTAACTGGAAAAATACCATTCATAATCAACTCATTGTTTACATATCACCCAGGTCTGGGCTATAAGAGTTCATCATTAACCGAGAGACAGTAGTCATCGCTACACTGGAGGCAGGCATCTACCGTGTGCCAAGCACTGTGCCTCTTTCTATTCTTCCCACCTCTCTTCAACCATATTTATGGACCTTCCCAGTGGGTGGGTTTAGATCCTGACTGCATACTAACTCATCTTCCAGACAAATTGGACAATGAACTTTTCTGAGGTCATGCCTGTGGATGACCGGTACTAAAATATTTCTTTGTAAAGATGCCTATGAACAAGAGAAAAGCATTGTTATTTTATTTCAGGTCTTGTAAGGGACCTCTTTTGAAACTCCTGAATGTGTCTATTTGATGAACTCAGATTTTTAGAACAACAGGTTTATTACATGGAGTGTTTGAGGAATTCTCTAATTTAAGAAATGTGTTTTCAGTGACCCTGGGCAACACATGTTTTTATACAGCTTCCATTTAATAAGGAGATTTTTTTAAAAAGATTTTATTTGAGAGAAAGAGCACACAGAGGGAGAGAGAGAGGGGGAGAAACAGACTCTCTGCTGAGTAGAGAGTCCTATTCGAGGCTTGATCCCAGGAGCCCGGGACCATGACCCAAGCTGAAGGCAGACACTTAACTGACTGAGCCACCCAGGTGTCCCAATAAGGAGATATTTTGAGGGCACACATCACTCTGGTAGGATAAATCAACTTTGCTGCAAGACATGTAATTATCTGTCAGTTTAATGTGTAATTGGGGTTGAAAAATTACCTAGTAACCTGTGGTTTCAACTATTTAGATTCTAGTAGAATCCTACAGCAAGCGAAATTCTCTTTTCCTAAGAGGGAATTATTTATACATCTGAAGAAAACGGCTTTGCTCCAAATCCCTGAGGTTTTTCTTACCGTTTTTCTATTAATCTCGGCACAGGTCTCAACATGCATTCCCTCTGTTTTAGACATTTCAAGAACCATTGAACTTGTAAAGATTTCCCTTTATGGGAGTAAACTGCTTCTCTGGTCATATGATGAATGAGTTGGAGAAGGTCACCTATTTGGGGGGTTATATGTGTTCAAAATCTAAAATGTGACACTGATTCCTCTACTGTCTTCTTAATGATACGGTGTTCAAGATGCAGCTCCTTGCCCTTCCCTTTCCCGAGGCTTTCCCTCTGCGCCTAAGTCACTGGATGCACAGAAACTTTAAAAATGTAATGGATCTTCATCAAGTTTAGCTCTCTTCCTTTTCCCTGCATAAAGGACTTGTCACTTCATACTTGATATTATAAATTTAACAGACAAGGACAATGTCCTAGAAGAGAGTAAATCCATCAAGTTGTTGGTGGACAACTTTGGAGTACAGGACTAGGAATTTTACATGACCTTGAGGCAGAATTCTGAAAGTGTGTTTCTGTTATTTCGGATAAAAATAAAACACTTGGTCATTCAAGTGAAAAATTACAGAAAAGAAATGGCTTCACTATATCCATATCCCTTTACGAATACTGGGGGGAAATATGTTTCAATAATAAGGTAATATTCAGAGTAGCTGTGAGTGGAGCCGCTCTTGGCCAGCTCTTTGGCCGTATGTATATATTTCTCAAAGACCAAGCTGGGAAACTGAATGAGGAATTCAAAGAAATCGCCATATTTGCATGTTGCATGTCTTTAAACGTGTTGTTTATTGAGGTGATTTAAGAAAGAGATTGAAAGATTCCTCAGGAGGAGTTCAGTGAGTTAAATTCAGCTAGTCTGAATTTTTCTTCCATTAGGAAACATGGAGCCAGAGAAATTTATAAAGAGGTGAGCTTTCAAACCTGTGTAAGTAAAAAGAAAATAATCAACACCACCATCCCCATCCCCACCCAATGGATCTATTAGAATGACTGTCACTATTCTGCTGAGATGGAATTTATAGTGATCGTTGGTAGTGGAACTGAGAGATGGCTAGAGAAGTAATTGTTCCTCCATACAGTCACTGGGATATTTCTTTTTCTCAAGTTAATATGGCATAATATGTGTAAAATGAAGCACTGATAAATTGAAAAGTCAAGACTGGTCAAAAACAGAACAGAAACAAAAACACAGGGTGCCTGGGTGGCTCAGTGGGTTAAGCCTCTGCCTTTGGCTTGGGTCATGATCTCAGGGTCCTGAAATCAAGCCCCGCATCGGCCTCCCTGCTCGGCGGAGAGCCTGCTTCCCCCTCTCTCTCTGCCAGCTTCTCTGCCTTCTTGTGATCTCTCTCTGTCAAATAAATAAATAAAAATTTTATAAAAAAATGGAACAGACACAATTGTGTATCAATTGAAGAGTGTATTCAATATTCAATTGAAGAGTGTATTCAATTCAATACAATTGAAGAGTGTATTCAAGTTAGTCTAACTTCACTTGATAGACTAAAATAAATTTCCACGTGTATTAAAAAATTAGTAAGTTAAACATGAAAAATTTGCCACTCATTTGGTATCATTTAAACTTCATGGCATCAAAATTTTAAAATACAATTATATTTTATTTCTTATTCATATCATACAATTCTGATCCATCCATACAATGTCTACTTTCAGGTTTAATTATAAATAAAAAAACAAAAACAAAAAATACTCCTACCTTCAGATTAGTTTAATGTAAACAGAAGTAGTCACAACCTAATCAACCTTGCCCCATTTAAGATGTTCTTTTCCTTAGTACTTAGATTACCAAAATGAACAGGGGCACCTGGGTGGCTCAGTCAGTGAGCATTAGCTTTCAGCTCAGGTCATCTCGGGGTCCTGGGATCACGTTCTGCATTGGGCTCCCTGCTCAGCATCTCCCTCTGCCTCTGCCCCACGCTTGTGCTCCCTCTCTCTCTCTCTCTCAAATAAATAAATAAAGTATATATTTTTAAAAAGTCCCAAAAAAGTCATTGTACAGTTTTATTTATTTATTTTTATTGTGGTAAGAATACTTACCAGGGGATCTACCTTCTTAAGAAAATGTTAAGTGCACAGTACAATATTGTTAACTTGCACAGTGTCGTAAGGTACCCCTTGCAAATTTACTCATCTTGCATAATGGAAACTTTATAGCTGTTGAATGGCAACTCCCTCTTTCACCTTCCCCCAGTCTCTGTCAGTCACCATTCTATTCTCTGATATAGTACCTTACATAAATGGAATCATGCAGTATTTGCTTTTGTGACTGGCTCATTTCACAATGTCTTTCCAGGCTCATCTATGTTATCCTAATATCAGGATTCATCCCCCCTTTTTTTTGCCTTAAGGCTCAATGTTAAAGATTTAAATGTAAGACCTGAAACTGTAAAACTTCTAGAAGAAAAAAATAAAGGGAAAACTTTATGGCATTGGTCTAGACAGTAAATTTTTGGCTATGACAACAAAAGCACATGCAACAAAAGTTAAGACAGACAAATGGGACTGCATCCAACTGAAAAGCTCCGCACAGTAAAGGAAACAGGCCACACGGTGAAAAGCAACCCATGGAATGGGAGAAAATATGCAAACCATTTGTAAACCATATATCTGACAAAAGGTCAATATTCAAAAATACAAGGGACTCCTACAATTGGATAGCAAAAAAACATACAGCACATTTAGAAAATGGGTAAAGGACTATAATAGAAATTTTTCCAAAAAGGACATGCAAATAGCCAACAGATATATGAAAAGATGCTCAATATCACTAATTATCAAGGAAATGCCCATCAAAACAACAATGAAATATCACTTCACACTTATCAGGACGGATTTTTTTTTTTTTTTTTTTAAGAGAAGTATTGGTAAGGATGTTAAGAGACTGGAACTGTTACACACTGTTAGTGGGAATGTCAATTGATGCAACCACTCTGAAAACAGTGTTCAAAGTTCCACCAAAAATGTAAAAAATAGAACTATCATTTGTGTCCTGCAATCTCACTACTGTATATATATATTACAAAATAATTGAAAGAAGAGGACAATAGGGGAAGGGAGGGAAAACTGAATGGGAAGAAATCAGAGAGGGAGACAAACCATATGAGACTCTTGACTCCAGAAAACAAACAGCGTTGTGGAAGGGGAGGTGGGTGGGGGGATGGGGTAAATGGGGAATGGGCATTAAGGAGGGCACATGATGTGAGGAGCACTGGGTGTTATATGCAACTGATGAATCATTAAACATTGAATCAGAACTAATGATTGAATTTAAATTTTTAAAAAAATGAAAAAATTAAAAAAAAATGTCAAAAACCAACAATAAAAAAAGAACATCAGGGGCGTCTGGGTGGCTCAGTGGGTTGAGCCGCTGCCTTCGGCTCAGGTCATAATCTCAGGGTCCTGGGATCGAGCCCCACATCGGGCTCTCTGCTCAGCAGGGAGCCTGCTTCCTCCTCTCTCTCTGCCTGCCTCTCTGCCTGCTTGTGATCTCTCTCTGTGTCAAATAAATAAATAAAATCTTTAAAAAAAAAAAAAAAAGAACGTCAAAGAAATATCGGTACTTCCATGATCACTGCAGCATTATTCATAATAGCCAAGATATAGAAGCAACCTAATGTCCATGAATGCATGAAAGGATAGAGTAAATATGGTATATACAGATAAAAATCATCATTTTTAAAAGGATAATTAACTCAGTACTTAATTCCCAAAGAGTAACATTTCAAAATATTATATGTAACCCTTAAATTAAGCAATTTCTTACCCTCATTCTCAAGAAGTTCCCAAAACACATTGCTACTCATTAACCTTATCACAACTGGCCAACCTTTCCCAAGAAGACTTACATAAAAATAACACACACAAAAATCCAGAGCTATTCTTTCCCAGTAAAAACCTTCAAATCATTTTCGGAGGAAAAGAATACATTATACCATTTTCAAAGTTCTTGTCACTAGGTCAGGAGCTTATTTTTCTACCTATTTCATGTCCATACCTATCCAGTGGCATTTCACCTTCACAATTATACTCTCTGATGTGGAACACAGTTGAATTCATTCTAGAAAAATCAAAATACATCTCCATCTTTTGAACTTCCTTTATTGATCACGACAGTACTATCTTCTAAAACTTCCCTCAAGCCAGTTAAGTTTGAACCCTAAGCAGCCTGGAGTTTCTGGGACTGGTCCTCATCAAAATGTCCTGTAAGTTGTCTTCTCACTCTCTTCTCTTCTATTTCATTGCTGACCGACAGACCTGGTCTCTCTACAGCATGCCCCATGTCTTTTGCACTTTGTAATTTTCTAACAATATGATAACTCTCAACTATCTCTTAAGTCTTCCAAAGCAGTTTGGCTAGAATTTAAGTCCTTGATTTTGTGCTTCTCATCTCCAGCACGTCATCAGGGCATGACTGCATGACTGGATTTCCCAACGATGATTCGCAATGGCGTTAGATGAAGTATCTACGTCAGTTTGCTTGCTCTAACAAAATTCCCACAGACTCGGTGCCTCACACAAACCAAGTCCTATTTCTCACAGTTCTGGAGGCTGGAAGTCTGAGATCAGTGTGCCAGGATGCCTGGGGTCTTCGTGAGTCCCTCTCCCTGCTTTGCTGATGACTATCGTCCCCTTGCAGCTTCATTTGGCACAGAGCAGATCACAACCTGAGCTGAAGCTGAGAAGTGGAAGCTTAACCAACTGCACCCCCAGGCCCCCCGTTCATCTTTATTTGAAACACACATTTTCAATCATAGTGCTTATTCAGTAGCTATGTGGCAGGTTAACCAGACAGCTAAACACATCATTTTGGTCATTTCCAACCCAGATCAATTTTGTTTAAGTGACCAACTTGAATTTTAAAAAACTTGGGGCATCTAGGTGACTCAGTTGGTTAAGTGGCTGCCTTCAGCTCAGGTCATGGTCTCAGGGTCCTGGGACTGAGTCCCACATCAGGGTCCCTGTTCAGCAGGGAATCTGCTTCTCCCTCTGCTCTTAACCCTGCTTGTGTATGCTGTCTGTCTATCTCTCTCTGTAATAAATTAATAAAATATTTTTTAAAAAAATATGTGTTATGGTCCTTTAATAATGACCACATAGCCTTTGTATGTGAGAGGGAAAATGAGTCTGAGAGAGAAAAACATTTAATTTAAAATATACATATGGAAAGCAAGCAGGATTTGGCAGGAACCCAAAAAACGAATATGAACACTAACAAGTGAACCTAATTCTAGTACAAATTGATAACATAAGCATCCTGAAAGTGGTGGGCAAGAAAAGTACTGAGCTAAGTAATTTTTTAAAACAGTCCCTCAACTGGATACCGTAAGGCTAAAAACAACAGCTGTACCTAAATGCTGTGGTCTAGTTAGTAAATCTATTTTATGTGTATACTAGGATTGAAAACACTTTCTCTGCAGGAGGAAGAAGTTACAAGTAAGCAAAGAAGGAAGAACAAATTACCTGTGGCATTGCAATGAAATCAGAGGGATCAGTATGAGTTCATAGGTAGATGGATAGATAGATGTACGTACATAAACTGTCAGACAGTTTTGGCACACTTGCATCTATCTCCTAGGTTTTTATGTTGAAAATACTAGAAGACTTAACAATGGGGTAATGAATTGATTGAGCCCCAGCACTGCCTGTGACAGTGTGACCATAGGGAGACGGTAGGTAACCATCACTTGTGTTCAAGTTCAACGTGAGTGCAGGATACGGCTCCCCAGTTGAAAATGGAATCCATCATAGAATTTAATCCCACTTAAGTTTCATCTAAGACTTTAAATCATTTATGTCTCATGTAAATATAACAAGACAAACATATGAAAAACCATTATGGAAATTTTGATTTTTACAAGTTTCCTCTAATTATACAACTTGATACTACATAGACTCAAAATCTTTTTTTAAGAAATTAATAAGAACCAGAAGAAACAGACCCTAGTCTGAAGAAATGTCCAGTAGAAGATGTAAAGTAAAAGTTCCAGAAAAACAGGCTATAACTGAGAGGTTAACATAAACAGTGAAAAGAGTCTAGCGGTAAAGGAAATTGGATTCAGAGAAAGTGCTTATTACTTGCTTTTGTTTATTTCATTTACTTATTCACTCATTCATTTGTTCATTCACTTATTCATCCATTTTTAACTCTGAATGTGCTCTGTTAAGTTTAAAAACAGAGCCGCACAGGGTAGAATTTTAACATCAATGCATTTTGTCTCCCCCTCCTGCCATGGTCCTTAGTAACTCATTTTAGAAGGCTGGGTCTTTCCTGCTGTTGGACAATAAATAAAATAGTTGCCCATGATTCCTCTAGCTCTTTTCAGATGATAAAAAGGCCTTCAGTTATTTCTAGTAACAAAAACAGTCCCAGATGAATAATATTTCTCTTTCCAGGTGTAAGTAAATCTTCAGACTGCATTCAGAGAGAACTCCACCCAGCTCTGGCCTGTTAGAAGCCAGTTGTGAAAGGGCTGAGGTCGTTACCTTCTCCCTCTCTCTCCTGGTGTTTCCACTCTGCTTCGCAGACTCTTACTTCTGGAAACTTCGGATTTTGGTTTACAAGGAGAATAAGAGAGGCACCCTTGCATAGTATGGTCTTGTACTTGGCAGTTCCTTACAGCTGCCTCTTTCTCCACGGAACCAATTCATTTGGATTTCTTGGAAATTAGAACACTTGCTCTTTCTGTCACCCCTCTACAGGGAGCATCTGAGCATACAGTGGTATGTTTTTAGCTACTGTTTCTTCGACTTCTTTTCCTCCTCTTCCTTCTCTTTCTCTTCCTTGTCGTAGTTCCCACTGATCTCTGCAACGCCATCCTGGACAGGATCCCAGGCAACTCTATGCTGATTTTCTTCCATGCATGACCTCTGGGAAACACTCACATGACTTTTGACCTCACAGTCAGAAAGGGCAAACCTCGAACATCTCGCCTTTTCCTGCCATCGCAGGCTAGACAGCCAACTTATGTGTTTGTTTTTTAGGACGTGAATGGAACACTGGTTCACTATGTCTTTGAGGAAACAAACATCGAACAATCCAGGTTATCCTATCGAAGCCCCTTCTCCCAGGCTTTGGGCTGGGGGAAGGAACTCTGGCACAGAACTGCTTTCTCAATCTTTTCCCAATCTCCAACTCTCTTCTTAGCCTTTCTATCCACTTTTGATTGACTGATGATATTTGCAGAAATCACCTTTGCAAGAGTCACAAAGAGGTCTTGAATCCTCCCTTGAAACGTATAATCTATATTTCCAGGTTTCAGCTAACTGAAGACTTAAGTATCTTCATTGTAAAAAAAAAAAAAAGTCACTTGATAACAAATGTATTTATTTAAGGTACATATTAAGAAGTTTCTTCTGGGGGCGCCTGGGTGGCTCAGTGGGTTAAAGCTTCTGCCTTCGGCTCAGGTCATGATCCCAGGGTCCTGGGATCGAGCCCCACATCGGGCTCTCTGCTCAGCGGGGAGCCTGCTTCCTCCTCTCTCTCTGCCTGCCTCTCCGCCTACTTGTGATCTCTGTCAAATAAATAAATAAAATCTTTAAAAAAAAAAAAAAAAGAAGTTTCTTCTCGTCTATGTGTTCATTGATCATTTGTATACTCTGAACCTAAGAATGGAAAGAAAGGGACTATGTACTGATTAATGGAATTTATAAAGGTAATAAGCCAAGCAAAAATTGACCCTACCCCCAACACTCAGTAAGAACATATGGCAGCTGGGGATGCCTGGCTGGCTCGGTGCATGGGGCACACAACTCTGAACTTCCAGTGTATGAGTTTGAGCCCTGCACTGGGTGTAGGAGAGATTACTTAAAAACAAAATCTTAAAGGAAAAAGAAAATTTGGTAGGTGATAAAGTTAAGTGTTATAAGATTTTCTGTTTGTCTGTGTGTCTTAAAATGATGATGAAGTGTTTAACCATTATGACTCATACTTTCCAACTATAATTTGTGAAACATTTGGATATAAGTAGCTTTTATTAATGGCTCTGTTTCCTCTCCCTTTTGAGTCTCAAGACAATGAATGACTAATTTGGCTTTCAGAATCAATTTTAACATGTTCACTTTAAATAGCCTATAGATTATTTTCCACATATTGGAAGATGTAATTAATAATAAATAGGCAGAACTTCTAATTTAACTGTTAAATTTAGAAATGTTCCAAAATATGAAGTTTCTGTTAGGGTTTCTAGGCAATATAAAATTACCAAGAAAAGTCTTAAGAAAAATGAAGATTTTGTTTATGTTATAACATATTCCAGCACTTTTCCTAGGCAGTGAATCACCGCTGCCAAAGAGCAGTATAGAGATTAAAAATTTGAAAAATGACAAAACATTATAGGAGAGAATCAAGAGGCTAAGTGAACTGGCAAATCTAGAGTGAAATCACTTCAATTTAAGTGACAGACACAAATTTGAGAAAATGTGAACATTAATTCTGAACAAGAACTCTTCATCAAGTATAGTTTTTATGACCTGCATTGTAAAATTGCTTGTGTTTTTGAATTAATTTCATATATCTGCATTATTCTATCATAAAGCATTTAGCAACCCCACTCCCATACACACACACACACACATACTTCTTCCTTTCAAATACGTCAAAAGGTATGTCTCTCCACAGTAAATTATGATAGAATATGACAGGTAACAGAAAATATTTTTTAGTGGTTAACTGTAATCCTTAAAAGATCTTAACATGTTTTCAAAATATACTGATTAAACCTTACAATAACACTGATATTAAAGCCCCATAAGAAGGAATTTCATTATAAAATTCATATTTGCAAAGGTATGATATGTTGGAACTTGTCTTCTTTTCTTATGGTCAAAGATATTTCAAGTCTTGAAACGGATGTGCTCAGTCATAGGAATAAGACAGTCGGTTTCAGAAGGACGCAAAATATGCTGCTGCCTAGGTGATGAGATTTTAGAAAATTAGATCCCTGGTTCCAAAATGTGCTTTTCTAACTTGCTCAATGATGGCTGAAATTCTTTCTAACATGGCCAAATCCTTTCATCCCAGAGTTAATTGGAAATCTAAAACTGCAAGTAACCTGGTAGGCTTATTAAAGGAGTGACATTTTCTCTGGTCTGGATTTCAGCACTGGAGGAAATCAGTGGGAACAGTAAATTCTAGACACCTTGATGGAAGATGGAATTTTCCCAGTAAAAGAAAAGAATTCAGAAAGATACCCTGGGGTGCTCATAGGAGGTCCACATCTTAAACATTTGCATATCAGCATCAGAACTTTGCCTTCTGTTGCCATAACCCTGAATGAAGGATGCTTAAGAACTTCGTGAAAGCACAATGTAGAAATGGACCATCAGAGCGTATAGCTTTTCAGCGAAGATTGTGAATATGGATAATTCAAGCACAAATCTATTTTCCTACTTAGTTGAATAAATCATGTAATTCTATCATTATGTCACTGTCATCCTCTATCACTTACCCATATTTTAGAAAGTACTAAGAATGATATTACAGACACTGAAGATGAGAAAGGAACCACATTTTTAAAATAATCTCAGAGAAGGCAATGAAAGAAGTGGCATTTCGAATAACAAGGAAGCTTTTTTTTTTAAATTTAAATTCAATTTACCACCAGCATCCCAATGTTCATAGCAGCAATGTCCACAATAGCCAAACTGTGGAAGGAGTCAAGATGCCCTTCAACAGATGAATGGATAAATAAGATGTGGTCCATATATATAATGGAATATTACTCAGCCATCAGAAAGGATGAATACTTCCCATTAACAATAAAACTTCTATTCTTGCTTTAAGTCATTGTCCTTTCTTTGCTCTAACCCATTCTTGCTACATTTAGTTAAGCTGTTTTAAATATGTAGCTATTTTTAAACAATAAATAAGAAATTTCCATAATGCATGTTGCAGAAGAGATGCAGAGGAATGAGTTAGAATTGGTCTGTATTTTCACGTATTTACCAGACTAGTTGGGAAAAGCTGTGACAGACAGCTAACAGCAACATAAGCTAGATAACTCTAACATTTTATATCTGTACAATGTTTCCAGTTTCATATCCAAAAGCACTATAATATTCAAATTCATAGCCTTAAAGAACACAACTTTTATAAATGAGTAAACTGAAAATCAGAGAAACTAAGAATTTCTTCTGCCTCAAAGTCCAGGGTGTTTGTCTTATGTGCTACAAGCACAGTCTTCGCTTGATCAGTAACTATTTACTGAGTGCCAAAATGTTGCCAAAGTGACAATGCTGCTAACTTAGAATTGCAAATGATACTTCCTGGCCTGATAGATACTTAGAGAAAATATGAATGAACAAATCAGGGCACTATAATAGGAAGGAATGCTATATTAAATATAGACATGGTTTCACATGTATTTGGGGGCACAGTATTAGTTTTCTATGGCTGCTATACCAAATTGCTACAAACTTAGTGTCTTCAAACAACACTAATTGATCAATTAATTAATTTTAAAGGTTTTATTTATTTATTTGAGAGACAGAGAGCACTAGCCACGGGGAGGGGCAGAGGGAGGGAGATAAGCGGACTCCCTGCTGAGCATGGAGCCAGAGGGTGCGGGATCTTAGGACACTGAGACCATAATCTGAGCCATAGTCAGATGTTTAACCATCTGAGCCACCAGGGCACCCTAAACAACACAAATTTATCTAACAGTTCTGTAGTTCAGAAGTCCAAAATGGGTCAACAAGGTGCATTCTTTTCTGTAGGTTCAAGGTGGGAATCCATTTTCTATCCTTTTCCCACTTCTGGAGGTCATTCACATTCCTTGGCTCATGTCCCCTTTCCCTCATCCTCAAAGCCAGTGATGTTGAATTTCTCTGAACTTGCTCCCTATTTTTTTTTTTTAAAGTACCTTTATTTTTTTGAAAGAGGGAGAGAGGGGTCTTGCGCACTAGCAGGGAAGAGGGGCAGAGGGAGAGAGAGAATCTTAAGCAGGTTCCACACCCAAAGTGGAGCCTATGTAGGACTCAGTCTCACACCCTGAGGTCATGACTAAGCCAAAACACTTAACCAACTTAACCACCCAGGCACTCCTGACCTAGCTTCTTTAACCACATCTCACTCTGACTCTCCTCTTTTGCCTCCCTCTTCCACTTTCAAAGACCTTTGTGATTATGTTGGGCCCACTTGGATAATATAGGATCGTATTCTGTCTTAAGGTTGGAGTTAGCAACTTAATTCCATTTGCAACCTCTGTTGTCTTTTTTCATGTAACCTAACATATTTCTAGTTTGTGGGGATTAGGACATGAATATCTTTGGGAAACCATTTTTCTGCCTACCACAGGTGCAAAGAAGGAAGTGAGGAAGATAGAATTTCTTTTGAAAAGGTCAGCAATGATTACTCTCGAAATATGATTAGAACCAAAGTGCTGTGGGAGTTTTGAAGTGCGAAAGACTTGCGTTGTTGATGTGATGGAACCATAAGTACATTGTAGCCAACAAGCCTTCCCTGAAGGTGAATCTATATATGTTCCTTCAATTCTCAAAGGGTAGGCAAAGCAGAGAATGTTCAAGACTCAAGAATGAACAAGCTAGAAAATAATTTGGAGGTAAATTCTTTTGCCATTAACAAACATTTAAATTGAGTAAGAAACCCCTAACATGCAAATTTGAAAATCAGTGGGATGTTTCTTAGCAACTTGTCAGCAGATAAAACATAACCCTTTCTTTTGTAAGCTATGCATTTTAATTAGTGTTTTATCTCCCCAAATCAAGAGGTTTACAGGAAAACATATGACACTGAAAGTTTGGGTTAGATTATTAGTAATTATTTTTCTGTAGAAATCTTACTGGTTATACTAGGTCACGTGTTCAAATGAATTTTGAAAATTATAAATATATATTATGTACACATATATATTTATTATATACATAATGTTTTAAAATATTACTTTGAATAGCCTTTATTTTTAGAACAGTTTTAGATTTATAGAAAAATTGAGTAGATAGTACATATACCCTGTCCTCATGTTTCCCTATTATTAACATCTTGCGTTACTGAGTTTTGTTTATTACAACTAACAAATATTGACATATTACTACTATCCAAGGTCCATATGTTATTCAGACTTCCTTGATGTTTACTTAAATGTTCTTTTTCTATTCTAGGATTTTATCCAGGATACCATATAACATTTAGTCATCATGTCTTCCTGGATCCCTGTTGGCTGGCAGTTTGTCAAACTTCTCTTGTCTTTGATGATCTTGTCAGTTATAAGAAGTACAGGTTGGATATTTTATAATATGTCCTTTTATTGGAATTCGTCTGATGTCTTTCATCAGACATTTGGGAGGATGACCACAGAGGGAAAGGACCATTTTCATCACAGTGTATCAAGGATACGTATTATCAACATGACATCACTATTGATGTTGACCTTGATTACCTGGCAGAGGAAGCATTTGAAAGATTCTCCACTATGAAGTTACACCTCCCTCTGTTCAGCCACAAAGTCTTCGAAAGGAATTCACTATGTGTAGCTCATATTTAGGAAGTAGAGAGTTATGCTTACCGTCTTCAAGGGCAGAATATCTACATAAATTATTTGAAATTCTTCAGTATGGGAGATTTGGACCTTCCTCCCCAATTTGTTTATGTATTCAATCATTTATTGATATCAGAATGCATTTATGGATATGTATTTTTAAACTTTGGGTTATAATCCAATACAACTTCATTTATTTTGTTGGCTCTAATTGTTCCAATAAATTTTAATTAGAAGATAATACTACTTGCAGTTTTGTAATTACCAGGAATACAAAAGTTACATCTGTTCCAATCAAATGCTGTATAAAACTGTTTTTTAAGTATATAAATTGGATTAGGCATTCTGGGTATGTAAATTATGGCATTTATGATTATAAATTTACTATTTTAAAATCACAGAGAAATGCATTTCCCAAATAATAGCATAGATAGAATATTTTATTCAGGGCCACCTATTTGAATAATAATAAGCATATTTCTTTCCATGTCCTTTATCATTTGACAGTTGAATTGACTAAGTGGATTTAACTAGAGAAGTATTCTTCATATTTGAACTAAAATACAAGATATTGAGAACAAATAATAACAGAATAATTGCTTCAGAACTCAAAATTCTCTGCAGGCATATTTTGCAAGATTCAAATGGTATAAAATAAAATTACTCTTACCAAGGAGATATCCCAGGTTCACATCCCAGTTCAGAAGTACTTTGAATATATTATATATATGGATTACTGTGAGCAGAAATGCATTTCTCTTTTTGCCTGATCTCATTGGTCAAATGTCTGATTTAACATTCAGTGCAGCTCTGTAAAGAGGGATTGAACTTTCAGTGTTTAATCACTTTAGCCAGTTTCCATCTGTTAAGTTGACTTCAAGCCTTTTCTCACTTTACACTACATAGAAATTCCACAAGTGAGCCCATTTCATGATGGATATTTTGTGCTGACAATTCAACAGACTCAATGTTTACCCAAATTCATGGAACCAGCACATTGGCCTTATGTGACCTTTAAGCATATGAAACAGGCATGATTTCTGGACTTCTTAACATTGCTTTTTCACAGTTGTAAGCCTAGCATTTATTTTTATTTTTATTTCTTTTAAGATTTTATCTATTTGACAGAGAGGGACAGAGAGAGATCACAAGTAGGCGGGGGGGGGGGGGAATAGGCTCCCGGTTAAGCAGAGAGCCCGATGAGGGACTCGATCCTAGGACCCTGAGATCATGACCTGAGCTGAAGGCAGAGGCTCACCCCATGAGACACCCAGGTACCCCTGCAAGCCTAGCATTTAAAAAGTACAATGTTAAATTGCTTTTCATGAATTATATAGTTGTTCAAGTAAAATGGATTATTTAGGGATGGTTTATGGAGCAGATAAGCAAACTGAGGTTGACTAAACTCACTTTGTAAATACCCAGCACCAGTTTGATGAAATGGCCCTTCTGTACCTGCTGTTTCTTCCTTTGCAAATGAGCAGCCAAAGTCATGGCAATGAAGTTGAATGAAAAAGCAACTGACAATACAACAGTAGGCATCTCTCTGCCAAAATCTTGACTCTTAATGGCCTGAGTCAAGGCCAAGACCCAGTAGTTGAGAAGACTGCTTAAAAGGAATTATTTATTTCCATGAAATTCAAGATGGATTCGGGATTATACAATTTTACATTAGATAAGGTAAAGAGTAAATTGAAGAGGACATTTAGTCCATTCTCGTACTTTCAAATAAGAATGCCCAGGACGCCATTTAATTTTGTCAAAAGACCAGAGAAAATGAAAATCTCCCCTTCAAAGACATTGTTCAGTGTTTCTTAGTGATCTATTCCAGAGTTTAATAATTCTTAGTCAAGTAAGAATTTTATTGGCTTTGAACAAAGGTCATTGTATGACTTCCAAACTGAAGCATAGACAAAATATGATCTTTGAAAAATATCATAAAGATAGAAACTTAAAGCAGAAAGAAAGAAAAAAAGAAAGAGAAAAAGGAAAAGAAAAGAAAGAAAAAGAATTTTTCCAGGCTAATCAGTTTCTGGTGCATAAGGCCTCAATGACAAAATTGCTGTCCCTGCAGATTTGTACCCCACCCCTGTCCCTGCCCATCCTACCCACCCATTGACAGATGCACTCAGTCACTATATATTCATGAGAACCCTTATGGTGGGTCACAAACCCACTCCCTGTTGGGGGTGATGTCAGTGAACACAGTCTACAGTTATTTTCATCTATTTCTACCACTGATGCAATAAAAGTGTTATCTCTCATGACAGTCCCTCACAGGTGGCTGCAAGGGACCTGCCAGGAAAAGGAGCCAACATCTAACTGTCTCACCTCAGGTGCCCTAATATGGTCCCAGAGTGACTCCAGCTTCCGTAATTTTACTGGGGACTCTGTAGCCCCACAGCTTGATAATACACATGTGGCAAGCAACATAAATATATGTATGATTTTATGGTAAATTTCATAAAAGAAATGAGATCAATTGTTTCTGTCCTTTAGAAAGACTTACCCAGAAACAAATAAGAGATCAATACCTTTCCAATCTCTTTAGAAAGAGTATTGGAACAGTACTGGAAAAAAAAATCCAAAGTATGAACTTAATTCTGTAGCCAGATAATAGTGATGAAAGTATATGATTTTGTGAGAAATGTCCAGTTCCTTTGTGCCCCTTTAACCATTATTTTCAAGTGGATGTGGGTTTTACTTGAGGAAATAGCAGTTATCTTGTTTTAATGTTACCTACCAGGGTCCTACTAGACAGAGATTGTGTTTGTATATGCATTTGCTTATATGTGTATAAAATGCAAATGCACATCCAAACAATGTCTTCCTTTTCTCCATTCCCAACAGCATTTAATAAAGGCTTCCATTATTTATTGACAAAACTATTATACAGGTGTCTGTATGTCTCTGTTTCTTTTCTTTTTTTAAATTTATTTATTTGAGAGAGAGAGAGAGCATGAAAGGGGAGAAGGTCAGAGGGAGAAGCAGACTCCCCATGGAGCCGGAATCCCAATGTGGGCCTTGATCCCAGGATTCCGGGATCATGACCTGAGCCTAAGGCAGTCGCATAACCCACTGAGCCACCCAGGCGCCTATATGTCTCTGTTTCTAGTCTCCTTACACTTTGTGTCATGATGGTTCTATAAAACTCTTCCAGGCTACTCCCTTGCTTTAATAACTAGCCATTTCTTGATGATAACATTCAAATTTCTTACCACAATGTGAAGACCTTTGTAGTGACAGCGCTCACCCCTTATACTGTTCTGGACACACTGAACAGTTTGCAGTTTACAAACTGTGACAAACTTTTCTACATCTTGGCTTCTATCCTTACATTTTCTTCCAGTTTCCTCTGGCCCTCGTCTGACCCCTATATGTCATTCTAAATCTAAGTGGTCCCCTCTTCTCTGCAAGTGTTTCCTGACCCTCTCCTAAAACCATGTGTAATTTTCCTTGCCAGAAGATCCATTTTGTCATTACTACTATTTCAGCATTTATCAAATTGTTATAGAATATCCATTTACTGTTTTTCTGTGTTTGTGGATCACAATTTCCCCGATGGAAGGTTATGTTTCAAAAGTTAGCATATTACCTGGCATGTGAAATCGCTCAGGAAGATGTTATGTGCATGATAAAAGAGTTTGAAACTTGTAATCTGTATTATTCTCTTCCCAACTCCAAACCACAACTACATGATGAATGTGGGTCAACTACAGGGAAGTAAATGAGGGCTGACATTTTCAAATAAAACCTATTGCAAGAAAATTTCTACATAGATTCTATTATTTTGTTTTCTTTTGCCTTTACCCTATTTGTATAACACAACTGTTACAATATTTTCCTTAAATTCTCATCTTAGAACTTAAACTTGTTTCTTTGTGCTTTGACCTCATAAGGAATAAAACTTCACCAGTGTTTTGAATAGAAACCCTCTTCTATTTTTCAAACTTCATTGCATTTTTCTTCTCTCAGTTAATCAAAGTAAACTTTACTTTTCTGCCTCACTCATTGAGAATCATTATTTTTCCCATTGAAAATTATAAAGTTCCCCCAAATCATGAAGAATCTTTGATAATACTGATTTTATACTCTTGATAAATGTAGGCAAAGAAACTTAATAGTTAGCAGAATTATGTAACTAAGAAAACCTCTCCGTCAATAATTTGTCAGTTTTCAAGCAAGGTAGACCATTTCTAATAAACAAAATTTTCCTTTTTCCTCATTAAAATATTTTCAATGGTGTTTAAAACATTATAAGTTCTTTATTCATATTGTTTTGGAGGACAGGTGGCAATGCTTTTGTCTATAGATATAAACTGATAGATCTTGAGCTCTATAAGGAAGAAGTGTTTATAATACACACATGTCTGCACATAGCATAACGTATGACAAACAGGCTTAGTAAGTGTTCCTCCAACATGGCATAAACTCATTAATCATTTGAATACAATGAAATTCACCTCAGCGTTTGACGTTTCCTGTCACTTAAAACATTTTTAAGGAATCCATTACAAGGAGTGTTCTTTGTTTAAAAACCAATAAAAATGAAAAAAACAAAAAAGGCTGAAGATCTTATATAATACCCTGATTCAAAATGTAGCGGCAGTATTAAAGGGAATGCAAATCACTTGGTCTCATGAAATCCTCATTATTTTGAAGAGATGTGAAATAAAATATTTGCCTTACTTCAAGGGGCTTTTATGTGCATGAGTTTTCATACTTATCAGAGATTACTTCAGAATAATGAAATTCAACTTCTAAAACTCAACTAGAAAAAAAATAATATTAAGTTAATAAAACTCTTGTTTTGAGTCAGATAGGACAATTGAAGAGCAGGACAGGTGTGTACTATGGTCTTCTTGATCTGGGCTCGCAAGAGAACAGGTCATGGATACATCAGACATGGTGTGTTGGGAATGTCACAACCATCACCGAGGTTCTCCTTTTGATTTTTAAGCACTTGACATAGACTCCATATAGCTTGTGTTTTAGCTGGCATAGTCATTTACTATGTCTTTTTTTCTTTTATTATGGACATTTCACCCAGAAGATGTCACAGGATCTAAGGGAGTTTTGATGGTCTACTGTCACAAGGTCACTTGTATAAAACTGGATCCACTGAAGTTGAATTGCATCTCTCCCCACATCTCTTTCATTTACTGTATCTCAACTTTTGGCTCTCACATTACCTGAAAATATTTCTTAAAGGTCCGAGTAGAATTTTTCCTTGAGATTTTTACCTTATGATGGCCAGACATCATAGATAATCATTCCAATTTAAAAGTTCTATTGTGGGGTGCCAGGGTGCCTCAGTCATTAAGCAGCTGCCTTCGGCTCAGGTCATGATCCCAGTGTCCTGGGTTCGAGCTCTGCACTGGGCTACCTGCTCAGCGGGAAGTCTGCTTCTCCCTCTCCCACTCCCCTTGCTTGTGTTCTCTCTCTCGCTCTCTCTCTCTCTCTCTCTGTCAAATAAATAAATAAAAAATAAATAAAAGTTCTATCATGCAGCTAGTATTACATGGCAAGGTCATGCTACATTATGGAAATCAAGACAAACAATACACAACACTGGCTCTGAAGAATTTTATCATCTTGGCTTTTTTCATGAGGTACAGATATGTCAAAGCTACTATAAAATATAATGTCACTGAATAAACAAAAGGAGAAGATTAAGCAGTTAGCTCAGCAGAACCTTAGGAAGGAGAAAATACCTGAGTTGAGTGAGATGTCTGGAATGAATCCTAGTGAAACTATATAAATTGAGCAGGTAGACAAGGGAAAAGAAAAGATGTCACCTGGGGTAAAAACCACACAGAGGCATGCAGCTTGTCGTGATCTGGTGGCACAGAGAAGGGAACATCAGCTGGGGTCGCACAGACAATGTGTGTTATTCGGGGCTTGGTATCTAGACTTTTTGAAATTCCGTTTCTATCATTTGTAAAATGGAGGTGTGAATTGTAACCATTGATAATAGACCATTGAAATGATAACAGACAAAAACAGAGAAAACACAGTGTCTAGCACATAACAGGTTCTCAAAGCCTTTCTCGTACTTTTCACAGTGTTTGTCCAGGTTGATGGTGCTGGCGGCTGTTCAGATGGTGCCATTAGAAGCTCAATATGTTCTGAGTATAGGACGCTTGTTAAGGATACTTAAGCAGCATCTGAGGGGACTTGCTGTCTGCGAGATCTGTTTCAGGATGACCCCTCTCAATGACAGAGTGGAGATACCTACTCAGAAATGCACATTTCAGCAATTATGTCATGTCCTCATTTCCCTCATTAAATTATTAATTTGGCTTTAATCCTGAGAAGTGAATTGAACTTCTTCTCTGCCAACTATCCCTAAAATGAAAAACCCTTGAAATATCCCCGAGGCTCAAGAAAAGTCGTAGGCTCTGCAGTTCTCTTCCCACTTCCCTAAACATGCTTTGCAAGTTAACCTAACAACTGCAACAAATCTTTGTTATATTTTTAGAGCCGAGTTTTTGGCAACTGCTAAAGTGAAGATTTTAAACATATTATAACAAACATACACTTAAAATAATAGGATTTATTTCTTGGGAGGGAAGAGAATGAAAAGTATTTCAGTATCACTTTTTATGATCAATTATGTTAACCTTTTCAAATTTGAAATGTAATCAGCTGAAATCTCTGAGCTGAGACACTGAGGAAATTAGATGAATTAATAAATATTTGTCCCATAATTTATTGAGAGAAAGTTTGAAAGCTGAACTGAAGTCAAAATCAGTGGGAAACATACACAAACGGGACTTTTACAACGCACAAGGCCGTTAGTATTGTGAATATTTACTTTGGCATATAGAAGCCAAAGAGAAAAGAAAAATAAGATTTCGTTGCATTTATAAATTCAGAAGGAATTCATCTGAACCAAGAACCAGCGGCACTATTTATAGTGCATGCGTGTGTACGTGTGTGTGTGTGTGTGTGTGTGTGTGTGTGTGTGTGTGTGTTTCTTCCTAATTGGAAAAACTCATTTTCTTTCAGTCAAAATCATGAAATCAGAAATGCAACTCCATCCGTCTACCATATTCTTGCAAACTATATATCACTGCTACTCCTAGAATAAGGTAGGTAAGAACAATTTGGCAAGCTATTTCACATAAATTACTATAAAATGTATACAGAGAGTATTCTTACTGCACAAATAGTATTTGTAAGTTAAAGTTGTTGGAATTAAAACAAATAAAGCAGCTACTTAGGTCTTTGCAAGAATAGATAACTATATAACTTCAGCTTTAGCTGGGCTTCATTAAAATTAGAAACCATGGGGCACCTGGGTAGCTCAGCTGGCCGGGCAGCCAGCTTTTGATTACTGTTCAGGCCATGATGTTGGGGCCCGAGGATCGAGCCCTCCATGGGGTTATACACTGAGAAGCAAGCCCGTTCAAGGATTCTCTCTCTCTCCCTCCACTGCCTCTCCCCTTGTTCATACTTGCTCTCTCTCTCTCTCTCTCTCTCTCTGTGAAATCAATCAATCAATAAATCTTTAAAAAATTAAACTAAATTAAAAACTCTGCTCTGCAAAACACAATATCAAAAGAATTAGAAGGTAAGCCACAGACTGGGAGAATAATTTTACCAAAGACATATATGATAAAGGACTGTTATCCAAAATATACAAAGAACACTTAAATCTCAACAATATGAAAACAGACAACCTGATTTAAAAATAGACAGAATATCTAAACAAATGTTCCTCCACACAAGACAGGTAGATGGTAAATAAGCACGAGAAGATGTTCCATACCCTATGTCATCAGGGAAATGCAAACTAAAACCACAATGAGATACCACTATACACCTACTGAAACGTCCATAATCCAGAACACTGACAATAACAAATGTTGACAAGGATACTAAACAATGGGTACACTCGTTGGTTGCTGGTAGGAATGTAAAATTCTACAACCACTTTAAAAAAACAGTTGGAGGTTTCTAACAAGACTAAATATACGCTTACCATATGATTCTGCAATTAGAGTCCTTAGTATTTACTCAAATGAGGTAAAACTTACACCCACCAAAAAAGAAAAAAAAAATCACCTGAAAATGAACATTTATATCAGCTTTATTCATAGTTGCCAAAACTTGGAAACAACCAAGGTTTTCTTCAAAATGTTGATAGGTAAATAAACTATAGTACATGTGTACAATGGCAGATTATTCAGAGCAAAAAGGAAATGAACTATCATGCCATAAAAAGACATTGGCGGGGGCGGGCGCCTGGGTGGCTCAGTCATTAAGTGACTGCCTTCAGCTCAGGTCATGATCCCAGGGTCCTGGGATTGAGCCTCACATCGGGCTCCTTGCTCAGGGGGAGCCTGCTTCTCCCTCTGCCTGTTTCTCCCTCTGCTTGCGTGCCCTCTCTGTCTCTCTGTCAAATAAATACATAAAATCTTAAAAAAAAAAAGACATTGGGGAAACTTGCATGTATATTACTAAGTGAAAGAACCCATCCTTAAAGAGATCCGTATTTATGATTCCAAGTTTATGACATTTTTAAAGAAGACAACTCTTTAGAGACAGAAAGAAAAACCCAAAAACTAGTGGTTGTCATGGATTGGAGGGAGAGGGGGAGGAAATGGGCAAAGCTCAGAAGATTTTTAGAATGGTGAAACCTAATTATGATACCATAATTAGGTGGATACATAACATTATACATTTGTCCAAAAAAAAAAAAAAAAAAGAATGTACAACACCAAGAGTAAACTGTACTATAAACTGTGGGTTTGGGGTTATAGCAACCTGGCAATGTAGGTTCACCAATTTTAAGAAACACACTACTCTGGAATGAGATGTTAATCTTGGGGAAGCTTGTGTGCCGAGTAGGGGGAGTGGTAGCAAGACATTACATGGGATCTCTGGGCTTTCTGCTGAATTTTGCTGTAAACCAAAAGCCACTCTGAAAACTAAAACCCTATTTAAAAATGTCTATATTTTAAAAAATAGTGACATTTGGCCAGATGTATTAAAAAATTATACATTTCAATTATAGAGTTGGAAAGAAATTATATAAAGATCATTCAGATTCTTAAATGTGCATATTTTATGTGTCTTCAAGTTGAACTGCATTGCTGTTTTAAAATGTTTTCGGTTGAATTATCCAATTTATCTCCATAAAAATTTTTCACAAAAACTGCTTCCTGAAGACAGTACCTTATAGGAGCTTTAATGTCATAGCCACAAGACTGGGAAATACAACATAATGTAACACATTTAAAAACTGTGAATGGTTTGTGGTATATGAACTTTTCCCCTTTTAACCATGCCTTTTCCAAATTTACTTAACATGAAACCATTCTCATGAAACATCTGCTTCTTACAGTCCAGTGTTCCATGAGACACAGTTTGGGACAGAGCTGTTCTAAAGAGCCTAAAAAAGAAAAGCAAATATAGAAAATAGACTATTTTGTGCTAATTTTAGTGGGGAAATTAAGGAATTTTCCTAGTTCTTCCAGTGGAAAAACTGTCCTTCCACAAAAAAGGACAGTTTTAGCTACAGGTATTAGTGGCATCTACCTCCCAGGAGAAATGAGTGCAATTCACCCCCATAGAGATTTATTATAGGAGGAACCATCAGGGAAGCTGACTCAATACATAGAAACCTTAATCTGCTGTGTTATGTGGGTGTCCCTCTTATCCTGTGATACCCTTGTGCCTTTAATGAATCTATTACAAATAATAAAAGAGAGAGTCTCTCTACTTTCAAACAGTAGCAAAGTAAGAAAAAAAAAAAAGGAAATTTACAGCAGCAATACTTGACAAATACTGACCCAGTCAGGTGACTGAGGTGCTCATCAGCAGAGATAAACCAAGGTGACGGTAAGCTCTTGATATAATGTGGGGGTCTTCCACCCCTCAAACACACAATCCCTGTCTGATTATGAGAAAGACATCAGACAAAACCAAACAGAAGGGCATTCTACAAAATATCTGGGAATACTCCTCGAGATTGCCAGGGTCATCAAAAAAAAAAAAAAATCCAAGAAATTTTCATAGATCAGAAAAAACTTTAGAAGACATGACAACTAACAGAAATGTGGTGTCCTGGAACAGAAAAAGGACTTCTGGGACAAACTGAGGAATCTCAATATAGTTAATAGTAGGGCACCAAAGTTGGTTTCTTTGTCTCAAAAAATGTGTCATAGTAATAGAATGCATTAACAGTAAAGATAGTTGGTGAGAAATACACAGAGACTTTCTGTAATATCTTTGCAACTTTTCTGGAAATTGAAAGCTATTCTGAAATTAAAAGTTTAATTATTTTTAAAATCACTTAGCCCTTTAGGTAGAAGCAGCCATATTTCCTCTAGAGATAAATGTGTCATTAATGGATATTGTATTCCTTGACATTTAGGGGGGAAATAGGCTCTGAAATATCTCCTTTACTGCCATTTTTTCAACTTGTCTGAAATTGCCTGGATTTCATAATTTTTGAAGAGTGGGTGAGAGTAACATTAGCTATTATTTCTTCATTTTCCTACTGCTTTTATCAATAGGTGTATTCTCCGAATCACATCTGCTTTTGTCATGGAAAGTGCATCACTCATTGGTTTCCTTCCTGACAAACTGACATGGCTTGAGTAATTGCTTCATGTTTTCCAGCAAGTTGTGAGACAAACACTGAGTAAGGATATATATCAAAAATGGAAGATAGCAAATGCATTTTAGTAAGGTAACCTGAATAAATGGAGGGGAGTCAGGAGTAGTAAACAGTAATCCCCTTATCTCTGACACTTCACCAAAGGTTATCTCAAGAGTCTGCCCAGCAACATCAGTGACTGATTCTAGCACCACAGTTGTGAGTGTAAGAAGTGCACCAGCGATGACTGCAACACAAGAGCACAGATGATTTCTCGGAAATGGATGGCCTTGATTTCTCTCACCACATTAAAAATCTTGTTTATTTTTATAAGCATTATCTTCATTATCTAAATTTCACTAAATATAGAAGGTAATAAAGAGTGATAGACACTTATGAGTTTCCCATGAATGAATTCAGAGTACAGTATTCAGTAGTACTTACAGAATTTTTTAAAAATGTATACTTGAACAGCACCAAATGTGAACAAAATCATGTAATATAATCAACCGACAGCGCAAGACTTGGGCTTCAAACCGGTTTCCTTCATGTATTAGCTCTTTGGCACATGTCTGTAACTTTAATTTCTCATTCTTTCTCTTTTCATCTAAAACCGGATGGTCATAGTCTGGCCAGAATATACCTTAACGCCTCTGTGTGAGTTAAATATTACAGAACATCTTCGGAGGGGAGAGATGGAACCTGGAACGCCTACTTGGAAGTTGTCAGCACCAAAGCTATATTCAAAGCCACGGCACTGGATGAAATTATTCAGAAAATATGTGTAAATAGAGAAGAGAAAAGTTACAAGAGTCAGTACTTCTTCAGGCCATTTCTTCAAGTCAGGAAGAAGAGAAGCAGTGAGGAAAACAGAAGGAGCATTTTGTGAGGCAGGAGCAGCAGCAGAGAGAAAAAGATATATGAAATGCTCAAGTAAGAGCATTAAGAAAAGGCCCACCTGGGTGGCTCAGTTGGTGAAACATCTGCCTTTGGCTCAGGTCACGATCTCACTCAGCGTGCTGGGATCGAGCCCCGCATCGGGCTCCCTGCTGCAGGGAGCCTCTTCTCCCGCTTCCTCTGCCCCTCTGCCTGCCTGTGCTTGCTTTCTATCTCAAAGAAATAAAATCTTTAAAAAAAATAGTATTAAGAAAGGTTGTGGTTTTGACTACATGGAGGTTTTGATGATGGCTTACGCGTACCATTTCAGTGAAAAAAATGGAAAAGAGGGTAGTCTGAGAAGTGAGTGAGTTGTGGGATTAATGTATCAAGTTTCCACGACTATTTTTAGTTTTGTTGTAAAGAAGAGAGAAGAGTCAGTGGTGAGTGGAAGGGCATGGGATCTACATGGTTTTGATTTTTATTTTCTTTTTTTATAAAAATATAGTTATATTATAACCTGATATATAACTTGTTATATCTATACTTACATCTTTCTATATGCATATGTTCAGGTGTGCATACCTATATCTTTCTATACCTGGACCTATACCTGTAACTTGATTGATAGATAGATAGATAGATAGATAGAGTTGATAACAGGAGAAAATAGGGGAAATCTTAAGAGAAAATCCTCTGAAAACCAGGGGAACCGGTGGTGTAAACCCCAGACCAAAGGTAGGAGAAGATGAAACAAGATATCCCATTAAAATAGTGAGACAGGAAAAAAGGGCTGAATTCCTGTTTCCTCTGCCTTTTGTCCTAGTTAATCCTCCATCTGACTGGATGCTGTTCATCCACACTAAGAAGAGCAAAGCCACCTACTCAACCGCCACTGTTCTGGATGTTTCTCACTCAGACACACCTGGAACTCACAGCCCATTCAGATCGAAGCATATTATTGTTTGCCATGGATCAGTTCCAGGATAAGTGGTCAGGAAAGCAAAGAAAGAGTCAGATAATGTGGTGATTGAAACAAAAAAAGGGGGGGGGAGTGAGTGGTTTAGTTACTATTAAATATAAAGGCTAAGGTAGGGCTTAAGAGTAGGTGGTAAAGTTGGGTGGAGAAAATACATTCATAAGCTTGGAAGTAAAGAAACCAAGAAGACAGTTTTATGTTGCCATTTTGTATGTTTGTGTGTTTTTGTACAAATAGGTACACAAGGAAAAAGGACTTTTTCCCTTCTGTCCTCCCTTTCTCTCTCTCTCTCTCTCTCTCTCTCTGCCATTGTTTTTATAGTTTCTGGAGAGAGAAAATACTGAACACAAAGTTTGGAGTATTCTCAAACCAGAGTTGTTAATATCTGTCATACCTGAAAGATGATCCTTTGTATTTGCTTCCCAGAAATTTCCTCAGTTAGCCCTTGAGGGAGGTATTTTACAATAGGAACAGTTGTAGAAATTAAGCAATAGAAAACTCCCAGTGAATGTACTAATACAAAAAGCATTGTAGTCCTAAGGGTCGCTATGTTGATATGAACTTTAGTCTGATTTACTAATATGTTAAAGACAGAAAAGATTTTGCTATCAGCAACTCATATATAAGGACTTTATTCCAAAATGAGGCACTAAATGAGTATAAAATTAACTAATTGGGTTACTCATGTCAGCGGATGGCAGTTGCAGGGCACTAGTGAAGATGTTTAACCTTGCCTGTAAGCTTAGCATCTGCCAAACTGCCTGAGGCCACGCGTGGAACTGGATAAAATAATAGGGCTCCTGAGCAGGGAAGGACAGCCTGGGGACGACGAGTCCCCACATAAGACATGACTCATTTCTCTACTCCCATATCCTTTAATGCCTTAGTAATTAACAGTGAGACCATCATATATCATGATACAACAAGCATCTAGGGACTAGAGCACCATTTTAAAGAGAGATGATCTCTTAATTCATATTGAGGCATTAAATTTACTCCTTTTTCTCAAATAAAGACATTATTGATACCACATAGAATGATGTTTTAAAGTTGTATTCTACTATGAGATTAAGCCTCGGCCCTCAGGGATAAATTCCATGATTCTCTAAAATTAATTTATTTTCAAAACCATAATTAACAGTTCACTAAAATCTCCAGCACCATAATAGCAATAGAACAGCTCCTAAAGTTCCAACTACATGCTCATAAAATTTTGATTACTTCTTGTAATCATGCCATCTGGTAGCTTGGTTATAGCTACATCTTAAAACTTACTGGGTACTGCCTGATTTTTGAAGTTCTTTTTCCAGTATTCTGATAATTCAATACCTTAGGAATATAAATACAGTTTTTTCATCTTTAAAAATTGAACTACAAATCAGTTGTTCATATGCAAAAAATGATAATTTAACTGGTTTTCTTAATATCAAGTACTGTAAGTACTGCATTTAACATTTATTAAATCCCTATTGAATTTAAACTTAAACAAAAATTATGCATCTAAAATAGAAATAAGGTCATTTAGAATATTACATTTTACCTTTCTGTCAAGTAATATAATTGTAAGTAAACTTAAACCTAGATATCTTATTTTTAATTGTGTACACTCTCAGAAGTCTCATGCAATCTCATATATTTTAAAATAAAAAGAGAGAAAAGGCTAAGAGAATCTGGACTCCATCTACCATTCTCATGTCAGGATCTTGGTGGAGCTACTAGGCAAACAGGGTTAGATGAATAAAACTCTGGCTACTTCTGGGGGGTGGCTGGGTGGCTCAGGTGGTTAAGCTTCTGACTCTTGGTTTGAGCTCAGGTCATGATGTCTGAGTGCCGAGGTCAAGCCCCACATTAGGCTTCACACGGAGAGTGGAGCCTGTTTGAGATTCTCTCTGCCTCCCTCTGCTCCTTCCCTGTCCTTTATGTGATCACACATTCTCTCTCTCTCTCTCTCTCTCTCTCTCTCTCTCAAAAAAACACAGTCTGGCCACCTCTGTAAGGACAACTACAGTTGTTTAGCTTGGGCAGGCATCTCGGAAGCAGCATTTGAGGAAAAGAAATGGAATGAGAAAATTGGTGACTGGCCCCCAGAGACCCCTAATAGATGCCCTGACCACCACAACTCCTGGGAGGAATCTGACGTTGCTTGATTTTTCTGGTCTTTGTCTACTGTGAGGGAGTCAGACCCTGACCCTCAAGTGTTCCTGATCAACAGAGAGGTATCCTTGTGTTGTTCCAACGGGCCCTCTGTGAAACCACCAGCACACAAGGAAACCACATCCTAGCCCCACTAATCAGCCTGACTCCTCATTATGGGTCCTGACACATAGACCTCAGTTCCAAGGAGCAAACCAAGGAAAACGACCCATCTATGGGCCCATAACAAGAGAATACAAGATGGGCTCTTAAACAGGTTACTTGTTAAGACAGAAGAAAGAGGGACAAGATAATTTGCCTTTTGGAATTAAAAAAATATGACACAATTTCATCCATTAGCTTTTTTGGAGTACAGGAGGGTAACTATGAAACCCCAAAAGTAAGCTTAGAATATTGACTGAAAAAATGTCTTAAGCAATAGAAAAGTATGTAAACAAAAAAGTAGAATAAAAAATAAAAGAAATAAAAGATCTATCTGGGAATTGATAGGCATGGCCTGATTACCATTATTATTAAATATTATCTAAGGGAAGGTACAGTAACCAAGACATTTTTGAGTACTTTGTTTTTTCCTCCTCCTCAGGTCTAGTGCCATAAATAAGTAGTTTTTTTTTTTAAAGGAGAAACTTTTACTATGTCCAGGGTGTGTTAAGCTAATGCTCTATTACTGTTTTAGTATGTCTTTTTTTTTTTTTTAAGGAAGTTAGGCACTTTGAGATCCACAATTAATAAATAGGCACCAGTATCCTAAGGAGATGTGAAACACTTCCCCATAAGTAGAATTAATATCAGCCGAGGTGTGGGTCCTGAATGATTGCAACTCGAGCTATTTAAGTTTTTCCTATTTTCCTACCAAGAGCATCCAGACAGAACGATGGATATAGTTCATGCAAGTTAAAAATTCTCTTAAAAATGTTATTGCATAATTTACTATTAGAATAAATATAGAAGGTCTATTTTGTAAAAGGCGAAAGATTTATGCGATCTGAAGAGAAACCAGAGTATTAGAAGGTCTATTTTGGTTTTCAAAGATACTTTAGACAAAATAGTAAGGAACAGAACAATAATTTTAAAGTAAAAATTCCTGCATGTATACTTAAAATTAATTATAAACCCTTTCATTTTTTACTGAAATCTCAAGAATATTAAAAGGAAAACAATGGAATTATTCAATGAATGACGACTCTATTCAAGGCAAGCCACTGTAGTTTTTGATAGCTTAAAATGTGTACTTAATTTTAAAAAGATGCTTTTTTTCATTTGAAAATGATAAAAATGCATACTTTCTGTCTAAAAGTTATAAATTTTTTAAAGGTTGACTATATTAGTGGAAAGATGTGATAAATCATGATGATAAAAGACTATCATTACAGAGCACCCTAATCCATCATTTTAAATAGATTCTACATTAATCATCTACTTAAATCTGAATGCTCAAGTAATCATAATTTATTATGATAATTCAGACCAAAAATAAACATCAACAATGAGGGCTGCATTTGCAGGACAATACTAATTAGGTATAGAAACTACCCTTCATCCCAAAATGGTAAACCTGGTTTATCAGACTTAACCACATTCAATGCAAAGCACATATATTCCAAGAAGTCATATTGCTCCAAGGGTTGGGCTAGTTTTGTTAAAACAGATCGACTAATGTCAAATATAAAGATTCATTCAAATCTCAGTGGTGACATGGACAGAGCCTCAATCACATAACATGTATGTCTGTGTTTCAGTTTGATATTGCATAATTAAATTTCATAATTTAATTTGGAATATTCTATAGGAAGAATCTATAAACAATGCATGCAACCAAGATTTCACAACCTGACTAAATCTGCTGCCACAAATTTACTGCCTTACAGTTTTCACCTATGTTTTCTAGAGAACTATTATCAGCTACCATACAGAATGTGCTAGGGTAAAAACAGTAATAGCTTCCCTTTCCCTTCCGGTAAAAGCAATACTGCTATTTAATTTCTTTAATATACAGAGGTTTCATGTAAAATAGTATTTGACAGTTTTGCTGGAAAGTAAATGAAATGATGTAAATTTGTAAAATAATTCCATCATAAAAAATAAGAATAAAATGAAAGAAATATAGAAATAAATTTGTGTGTGTGTGTGTGTGTGTGTGTGTGTGTGTGTGTGTTAAAGTCACTGCCTCCAGGCAAAATCCCAAGGCAACAATAAAGTGATCTTATTTTATTTCTCATTTCTCAGTGATTACAATCCTAAAGAATTTGTTATCAGTATCTGTAGGGTGGGATAAGAAGCTATTTAACCTATTTTGTCCAGTATTTAGTTGCTTGTCGTGGGATAGTTGGACACGTCTCTGATCCTATCATGGCCAGAAGTGGAAGTAAAATTAATTTTTGTAAAAAACTACATTGGAGGATATTGAGGGATAAGCTTAGCAAACTTTAAAAAACTTTAATTAAATATTACCAAAATTGGATAGGCTATTTATAAGTGTATTTCTTATTTAAGAAAAATATAAAGAATTAAGTTATTTTTGCAAAAAAAATACATTTTATATCTGGCTCTGTGATTAATACTTAGTGAGACATTACAAAAGCTCTTTATTGTGTTTTATAATATCACTAAAATATGAATAACATACATTCTCATGGAAAATATTTGTACTATGAAATTGCTGAGAGTGGTATAAATATTCTTTTTTTGGCATAAAAATGGCATAAAAAAGAATGACATATATACTCTATACACACCAAGAGCTGGTGGGGTATTTGTATATAAAGATAATCCACAAAGACCTAACTCATAGTTAAAAAATATTTACTGTATACTAGTTATATATGTTTAATAACATATTTGTTAATATAACACCTAATGAAGCACTGCAATATTCTCTTCACTATTAAGAAAAAGTCTCACTCTGCTTCTAGTTAGAACTGAGTCCATACTCAAATTTCACTGGATAGTAGTTCATATTCTTATTTCTCAGAATTGCACAGAGAAATTTCCTCCTGTTTCTCAGGTAACTTGTGGTGTGAGAATGTGTATTTCCCAGAAGATCAAACACACCCAAAGCCTCCCATATAGCAGATGTCGCTCTCACCCAGCCTTCATATATATCCTGACGTTACCACAAAAAGATGGTATGTGTGATAATCGGCTCTACCATGAGCCAGGGAATGAGATTCAAAGTTAAAGAATAGTTTAAAATAATTAGGCGTGTACCCATTGAAGACTGAGGAAACTTGATTTCTAATCTGTGCAGTTCAGTGTAATTTTTCCCAGAAAAAAATTCTTGATTTACGGGCTGGCAAAGGGCATGACTCATGGAGAAATTTGACTCCTAAGTTCAATGTGCATGACTTACAATGGGGAAGAAATATTGCTTGGTTTTAAAAAAAGTTCCTTTTGAAATGGTGCAAATAACAAAGCAGGAATAGCTTAGAATGCGTATCCTGTGAAAAGATGGAGAAATTACTATCATGCATTTGTTTAACTTTATTTAACATCGATTTAAGGTTACAATGACTTATTTGGGGAGATTATCACTTCTTTGTACAGCCGTTTAATTAAAATGATGTTGGAGTAAATGATCCTGCACTTGACAAAATCTGATTCGTTGTGAGAAGAAAGATGATGAATTTGGGAAGAAAGACTCATCTGGGCCCCTTGAATATATGACTCACAGGGTGGTTGTGGTGGTGGTCATTGTGTGCCTTTGTGTTGATGAGAAATTTGCTCCTACCAGTGGGTGAGCGGATCTATTTTACACGTACTGCAGTTTTATTTGCCTGCTGTGTTAATGTTCAGATAAAGCACGTTATAATGGCTGAGTTTAGATACGAAAACTATGTGGGACATCAAGGCTTATTGATCATCTTGACAGCAAGAATAGTCTTCTGGCACGCTAGAACTGGACGAAAGTACTCCAGATTACTGGAATGAGCTCGAAATGTGTGTGCTATGATTCTGGGGTTCATATTCTCATCGCTTCCCTCTCCTACCGGGATGTGCTAAACAACCGGTTACTGCTGTCCCTGCAGAGTCCGACTGTGTTCAGAGGCTGGAATGGCATGGCTGAGGGCAAATCTTTGGGATCCTCTCTGATGTCTTGCATAGGATTTATTCTCCTACCAGAACAATAAAACAGCTCTATAGGTCTGCATTTCTTTTCCTTAATCAAATAAGTAAAGAGGTAAAAAAAACCAAAAAAAAAAACCCAAAAAAAAAAAACCAGCAGTTTAATCATGAACTGCCAACTTCTATTCTAATGGAGTTTGAACCAATTAAGATAAAAAAATGTTAGAAAATGAATGATAACATAAAGTCCACATAGAAAAATGTGATCTCAGTCTATCCAGTTGTCACCTTTTACAGTGTCCTCTACAATGGTTTCAATTCCATTTTCTAAAGCACGGTTCTGAATATAGCACTTCCCAGCTCAAAAGTCAGCTTATCTATCTCCCCCCTCCTTTTTTTTTTTTTCCACTTTTTCTAAGTAATCCCTACACCCAACATCGGGTTTGAACTCACAGCCCTGAGATCAAGAGTCACGAGCTCTATTGACAGAGCCCGCCAGGCGCCCCGATCTAGCCTTTCTTGAATCAAGTCCAAATTCCTAGGACATATAGAAGATGGAGTTCTTCCACAGTCTGATTCCTACCTAAATTTTCAGGTATGTTCTTTATTCCCTTTAATACGTGTTTTCTCTGGAGGCAGGAGTGGCAGGTCAACGTTCTCTATTGTCTGGTACCTATACATACCTTGGTTTACTATTTTCCCCATTTTCACATTGGTCTTGGATCAGGTTTCTGTATCTTAACGTTCTTCCACCTTACTGTTTTGAAGAAGTTCAAACATCTCTACAAAGCCTTTTTTATTTACTTATCATCAGACTTCACTTATTTTTTTCTAATTTTCCATACTACTTTGTTAATATACCTCTTGTAACCCTTATTACTTCACACCTTACACCATCATATAATCAAAATCCTTAATGGGAACAGAATCCACATCTATTTTCCTGTGTATATTCTCCATCCGCCAGCACTGCAAACAGAATGAGCTAAATAAAGAAATGTTGGGAAATCTGGCTGTTAACTCCAGGCATCAATCTTTAAGACAAGCATGCGGGAAATTGTCATCTTTTTATAACATATCCTGTAGTTAGGTACAGCATTCCCTATTGTTATTATATGATTTGGGATTTCCTAGGTTTGATTAAACTAAGCCATCTGAAATGTTTTTGCAGAGAACAGTCATTAAGATGTTCAACTACGTACCTCTTATGAAGTTTGCACTGAAAGCCCTGAAGGGAACTTTCAATACTCATTAGTTGGTTCCCCATTCCCTCTGGAATCATTTAAAGATAAGTATTTCTGGACACCAGAAATGTTAATAAGAGGCTGTCGTGAAAAAAATGCAAATCTCCTATGCGTAAGAAAAACGGACCTCCTTTCTAAAAATATAAATGACAAAGCCATAATTCTTATAGAATTTTTAGCCTACAAACAAATCTTACTTATGAAAATATGTCATCTGACTGTGGCTCCCAACTTATAATTGGGTTTCTTCTAATTAAAGTGTGTCTTTACCAGGGCATCTGGTTGGCTCAGTCAGTTAAGTGTCAGACTCTTGATTTAGGCTCAGATTGTAACTCCATGAGGTAGAGCTTCCAGCATGGATCCTGCTTATTCTCTCTCCCTCTCCCTCTGTCGCTCCCCCTGCTCTCACTCTCTCATGCTCTTTCTCCAAAACAAGTAAGTGAATGCATGAATGAATGAATGAATGAAAGAATAAGTAAATAAATGTTTTTACCACTATACTATCTGAATAAGAATTTCCTTAAAAATGTTATCCAAGGGCGCCTGGGTGGCTCAGTGGGTTAAAGCCTCTGCCTTCAGCTCAGGTCATTATCCCAGGGTCCTGGGATCGAGCCCCACATCGGGCTCTCTGCTCAGCAGGGAGCCTGCTTCCTCCTCTCTCTCTCTGCCTGCCTCTCTGCCTACTTGTGATCTCTCTCTGTCAAATAAATAAATAAAATCTTTTTTAAAAAAATGTTATCCAAATTTTCCCTTCAGAAGATTCTGTGACAGAAGGAATAACACATTTGTTTTTCTTTTCTTTTATGCTTCTAGTCCTAATGAAACATGCACACTCAGTAAAATTAACAAACCAAAATATACAGTAAAATACAGAAAAAAATGCATTTCACACAGCAAGCTTTCAGGGAAAAAAATGTAAATCAAAGATAATTTGATAATTTAAAGTCACAGCCCCTGACTAACAAAGACATATTTAACATGCAGAGGTGAACAACTGATTTGATAAGCCATTATTACAACAAAAGATTTATTAATGAAGGACAGCACTTACCAAAATGACCATGAAGGAGAAAAGAGCTGATTCTGCTTGGAGGGTCATAGAAAAGTTGTTTTCGCCATAGAAAGATTATTTCATGCATATAAAAATCATCTTAGTCCACACCAAAATCTGTATATCTGGTTTGATGTATTTAAAATTTCTTCTAAATGGTCATATTCTAGAAATAAATAAAAGAAATTGTATTTTCTGCACAGTGACAGAGTAATAAAATTTTTATTACAATCATAAGATTATATTTAGTTAGAAGCCACTAAAAATAAGAATAAACAAACAGAAAGCAGTGCTGACATCACTTCCTGTGGGACATCATCCTTTTTGTCACAAATGGTTTCTTCATTACATCAGTAAATTGGCTTTTTTAAATTCCTCTAGCTGCATATCTAGAGTCTTTGAAATAACATCAGTGTCAACATCCCCAAATCAGCTCTTTCTTCCATGACTCATTGTACGTTTCATTTGAATTTCACTTCCAACATTCTATCACTTTTCATTTCTTTGCTGCAATTCCATCTTTGTTGGCCAATTTCCTCTTCTGATTACCCATTGTTTTAAAATATCAGATAGGTGTATCGCTGGGAAACACTAGGAACAAAACGCACACATTTTTTTTCTATCTATGTTTGAAATGAAAAACAAACGCACAGTGTCAGCCACCAGCAGAATTTGAAATCCGTGACGTGATTGAACACCAATCACGATGCTGTTATTTACATAGTTACATGTGTATGAAGAAGGAGAAGCAATATTTACACCTTATGTATTACTCACAGTTAGTATACTGTGGTAACTGAAATTTTAAGTGTGTTGTTGAGAGGCATGTTATCTAACCAAACCGCAGTAACTGAAATTCACGCATATACGCAACATTTTTCAGCTACTAAAAGAAAGCTGGAATTGTTAACTTAGAATTCTTTACCTGGAGGCAATATCTCTCAAAGACATGGGTGAAATAACTTTTCCAGATATACAAAGTCTCTGCAAATCTGAAAACATGGAGAAACATGCTTTAAGTAACGTGAGGAAACATACATGCGCAGCGGTCAACCCCGAATTCTCCTCTCGAAATAGATCTTTCAAAAGTTAATGGCAAAATGATTCTTTTTCAGAAAAAAACAATAGCTGAGAGAATTTATCGCCAGCATATTTAAACTTTAATTTAAGCCTGGAGCAATGATAAAGGAATTTCTTCAGGCCAACAGGAAATGATATCACATGCAAACTTGCATCTAGAATAGAAGTGAAGAGCAAAGGGACAATACGTGGGTAAATACACAATGGGGCTTTTTAATTTTTTAAATCACTTTAAAGACCACTGATTAATTGTTCAAAGATAGTATCAATGTATTACAGGGTTTATAACATATAAAGAAAATGCATAAAAAAACCATAAAGGACAAGAAGTGGGAAGTAGAAGTACAACTGACATACTATTGGGGGGTTAACTGTGATAATCCAAAAAAAATTATACAAAACAGCTTATCCTTAAAATTAAGAATCCAGGGAGTCCTGCAAGTCAGGATACTGTGAGTGATCAGAAATGCCCTCCTCTGGTCTTTGACCATCTTGCTCTTAGCTACATTCTGGAAATATCAGGTCAGTAACAAGTATACAAAAATCATTTATATCTTTATAAACTACTAACAAACAAGTAAAAAATAATTTAAAAAATCCATGATATTTACAACAATATCAAAGCACATGAAACACTGATTAATAAATTAAAGATGTGTCAGATTTAAAATTTGCACAGAAAACTATACTGCATTTAAAATTAAGTTACCAATGAGTGAAATTAAAGAAAATCTAAATAAGTGGAGTTATATTCCATGTTGGTGGGTTGGAAGACATTATTTTTAAGATGTTAATTTTCTCCCAAATGATCTATAAATTTATCTAAATGCCAATCTATAACTGAACAGGCTTTTTTTTTTTTTTTTTGTAGACTCCATAAGCTGATTAAAGCAAAAAAAAAACTAAATAATTAGAGTGATCTCTAAAAATTAGAACAAAGTTGAAGGACTCACACTGTGTGATGAGACCTTGCAGAGAGCAACACTGAAAAAGGTTTGCTGTATTTGTATATAAATATATTGTTCAATCTATCATAGTAGAAACTTGAAAAAAAGATTCCCATATATAGCCATTTGATTTATGCTCATGAAAGCAAGACAATTTAATGTGGGAAAGAACAACCTTTCCACAAATGGGGCTGAAAAACTGGATAAACACATGGGAAAAAAAGAAGTCCGGACCCATTCTTCCTAAGATATAACAAAGTAATTAGAAAATGTAAACTTAAATATTAAAGGTAAATCTATAAAGCTTCTAGAAGACAACACAGAACAAATATCTTCATCAAACCAGGGAAGGCAAAAGGTTATATCAGAGGATACATAACTGATGACCACAAAAAATAATAAAGCAACAACTTAGACTTCTTTAGAATTTAACATTTCTGCTCATCAAAAGACAAGGAAATGAAAATGCAATCCAGACTGGGAGAAAATATAAAAAATACATATATATAACAGTAGACATGTATCTAGAATATGTAAAGTTTTGTTTTCAAAAAATGAAGAAGACAGAACAACAAAGAAGAAAATATGTGAATAATTCAAAAAATAAGATATGAATGGAGAGCAAGCACATAAAATATTTCTCAAAGTCATCAAATTTTAGAGAAATGCATATTAAAATCAAGATAAGAAACTACTTCAAAACCACATGAATGATTAACATTTAAAAACCTAACCAACCAGGGTGCCTGGGTGGCTCAGTGGATTAAAGCCTCTGCCTTCAGCTCAGGTCATGATTCCAGGGTCCTGGGATGGAGCCTTACATCCATCCAGACTCTCTGTTCAGCAGGGAGCCTGCTTCCTCCTCAGTCTCTGCCTGCTTCTCTGCCTACTTGTGATCTCTGTCTGTCAAATAAATAAATAAAAGTCTTTCAATACCTGACAAAACCATGTGTTGGCTGCAATATTAAAGCAATTGGAAGTTTTATTCTTTTCTTAGAGGAGTATAAAAAGATTAACCTCTTATAAATTTAAACATTTATCCTCCACGACCTCACTGAAAGCACGTGTACATGTAAATGTACAAGTAAATGTAAATGTAATTGACCAAAATGACCATTAACATGGGAATAAACACTAGTATATTTATAAAATGATGTAAATCGAAACAATGACTACTGATATACATGACATTGATAAGTTTCAAAACACTATGTTGAATGAAGGAACAACGAAGTTGAAGACAGTATTATATGATTGCTTCTTCTCTTTTTCTTCCTTTTTTTAATTTTTAGTTTAAGAACAGCTAAAACAAATTTATTGGGATAGAAGTCAGAACTGTGAATAACTGGAAAGGTGAAATTGACTTCTAGGGAAGCCAAGGGAATTTTCTGAGGAGATTGAAATATTGCATATCTGATGGGGTGTCTGTTATACAAATGTATATATTTGTAAAGTAATTGAATTATATGTTTGTAATCTGTTCATTTTACCATATGTAAGATTTACCTTAAGAAGAAATATAATGGTAAGAAATTGCCTATCTTTTCTTTTTTCTTTAAGATTTTTTTTTTTTAATTTATTTGACAGACAGAGATCACAAGTAGGCAAAGAGAGAGAGGGGGAAGCAGGCTCCCTGCCAAGCAGAAAGCCCAATGTGGGGCTCTATTCCAGGACCCTGGGATCATGACCTGAGCCAAAGGCAGAGGATTTAACCCACTGAGCCACCCAGGAACCCCTGCCTATCTTTTCTTTGATCTTAACTGTAGACCTACTAACTGAGGACCAGGATTTTAAAAGATTTTTCATATTCTATAAATTTAATGGATTTTCCAGGCAAGAAAGAATAATAAAAATGTTACATATTTCCTTTTTTGTTTTTTTGTGTGTTTTTTTTGAGATTTTATTTATTTATTTGAGAGAGAGAGAGAAAAAACATACAAGCAGGGTGAGGGGCTGAGGGAGAGAGAGAAACAGATTCCCCCCAGGCAGGGAGCTTGATTAAGGGCCCAGTCCCAGGGCCCTGAGATCATGACCTGAGCTGAAGGCAGCTGCTTAACCAACTAAGCCACCCAGGCACCTCTAAATTGTTATTATACTTTTTTAGAACTTTGAGAAATTCAAGAGGCTTTACTTAAAAGTCGGCTCAGTCATCCATAATACATATTTATAATACACTCTCTCCTTATCTAACAGAGATTCAAAAGTCTTGAAATTGGATATAAAACTTAACGAATTATAAAACATACAACAATGTAATGTGAAACTGTTGAATATGTATAACAATTCAAAATCACCTTGAAATTACTTTTTAATGTTCAATTTACAGATTAAGCTAAAATTACTTATCATTAAAGAAGTAATTAATAATTTCAATAAATGTAGAAGTATTCAGCTATCACATTTAGTACCATTTGATTAGAATCCAAAAGTGACAGTATGAATTTACATATCACTGATGAAGGCATTTTTAATTAGGAATTAAAAATTCATTAGCATTAGCATTGAAATATAACCTATTTATAAGTTTTAACATTAGTGACTATTAATTTCAATCAAAATAAATTTGTTGGATAGTGTCAATTAAGTAGGTCAGTGATATAGTTCCTTTACTAAGAGTATAGGATAACTTTCAGTTGTGATAAAATATCACATTAAGAGTTTTATTAAGCTTCATGATTTTCAAACAAGATGAATTATTTTTCAAGCTTTTATTAGGCTCAACAGACTATGGAAAAATATGGTGTATAATCATTAATAAACCCAAGATTTGATGATAAATAATTCCAAATTCATGTTTCATTTCAATGCCTATTACTTAGTTTTTAACTCCAGCTTCTAAATTTAGTACCATTAACAAGTAGTAAGGTAGCAATTATGCATTTATCAAAATAATTTTAAAATGTCTGATGCCTCAATTAATTACAAAGGTAGTAGTCTTTTTTTTTTTTCCAAAGGTAGTAGTCTTTAGCTTGCATAAAATTAAGTGTGAAAATTGGGTTGTAAACCTTATATATGAAGTTAATTTCAACAGTTTTTATAGGAGCTGTCAATACACTATAAATAGCTTCTGATTTGTCCAGTTGGCAATTGTGGTTTACATGAACGATCAATAGTATGGATGAAATGACAAGAAGTCCAACTAACCATCTTGAGAAGGAAGTCAGGACAGAACTATATTATATTCTTTTTACCCGACCCCGGTAATGGCAAGTGAGGTGGCAACAACAATAGGGTATCATTGGTACTAATGCTTGTCATTCTAAGTCTCATGACTGAGCTGCATTGGATACATGTGTTTGGGGCAGAGTGGACAAGAACCTTGGCATTGGCTGCCATCTTCTGTGTTGGGAGATGCCTTTTCCATGTTTAAATCTTATAGGCACCAGGCTAGTAGTAAACTGATTAGCACGGGTATCTTACCAATTCTGTATGAATAGGAACTTTGTTAAATAATCTTTAGTTCTTGGGGCACCTGGGTGGCTCAGTCTGTTAAGCCTCTGCCTTCAGCTCTGATCATGATCCCAGGGTCCTGGGATCAAGGCCCACATAGGGTTCCCTGCTCAGCAGGGAGCCTGCTTCCCTCTCTCCCCCACTGTTCATGCACTCTCTCCTTATCTCTGTCTCAATCTCTCAAGTAAATACATAAAATCTTAAAAAAAAAAAAAAAGCAGCCTTTACTTCTTAGTATATCTGAATCAAAATGCTTGATTGTGAAAATATTCCCCCTTCCCTGAGATCACTGAAACTAGGACTGTTGCAAGTTATCTTAATAACAAGAATCAATAATGAGGTATTCATGGACATGAAAAAAATTCTATAAGAAGATTTTTGAAATCGTATTTCCTTGTTCCTCTTCTGTTTAGTTGTTCTATCAGTCATTGAAAGGTGGGTATTGAAATCTTTATTATTGTTGAATCATCTATTGATCTGTTCAATACTGTCAGTTTTGCTTAATGTATTTTGATGCCGTGGTCTCAGGTGCATATATGTTTGTAAATTTTATGTCTTCCAGACAGACTGACACTAATCATTATAAAATATTCTCCAGTAACAATTTTCTGTAGTAACAGTTTTGGTCTTATAATTTATTTTTCTTACATTAGTACAGCCACTCTAGTTCTTATTTGGGTTTTGTTTGCATGAAATATTGTTTCCCCTCCTTTTATTCTCAACCTATTTGTGTCTTTGAATCTAAAGGGTGTCTCTTGGGTGCCTGGGTGACTCCATCTGCCTTCGGCTCACGTCATGATCCTGGGGTCCTGGGATTGAGCCCTGCGTTGTGCTCCCTGCTCAGTGGAGAGTCTGCTTCTCCCTCTCCTTGCCACTCTCCCTGCTTGAGCTTGTGCACTCTCTCTCTCTCTCTGTCAAATAAATAAATAAAATCTTTACAAAATAAAAAATAAAGTGTGTCTCTTGTGGATAGCATGTAACTGGATCACCTATTTTTTTAATCAGTTCTGCCAATTTCTGCCTTCTGTTGGATTGTTTAGTCCATTTACATTTGAATTTTTTAAGTTACTTTTTGTTATATATTCTAATTAATCTGATACCATTGGATCCCCCATGCAGCCTTTATAGACTATGTGCCTTTTAGCCTATCTGCTCAAGTTTCCATGTACCATGGGTTGGTTTTTTATGTGTATTTTATAAACAACAACAAAAAACAAACAAACAAACAAACAAAAAAACAACAACAAAAACCCCACACACCAATATTTTAAAACATTCTGTGATTTTTGGTCTATTACAATGTTTGTTTCTTACTTTCTTTTGTCCTGCATTTATTATAGATTATATATTATAGTATCTACAGTTCCCCCTGATTGCCCTTTACAGACTATATTTAAATCCATTGTAGCTTTTCCCTTAATACTAAACAAATATAAGACACCCTCTCTTATTATCAAGTTTTTGCAAATCATTCTTTAGATCTAGTCTTTCAAAATTCATCTAAAGTAAAATCCATCTGTGCTGGACTAGTATGAGATTTCTTTCATTTGACTTGCAGGATTTTCTAACATGGCTAGAAAAACAGATGTGCCCTATAGATCTTTATTTGTAATGCCAGCCTTGTACTTCCTTTACGTATATCCCTATAATTTAGATATGGTTTTCATGCAAGAGAAAGCCTATGCCTGATTTTCTGATCTCTATTGGCTGGACCATGAATCCTCAGAGACTATAGTTGGGTAATAATTATGCTACATATTTCTACTTATTCTTAATTTACTGTTTCAGAGAGGAAAAAATATGTAGAACACAAATGTGTTGCTTGTCTAAATCCCATCAAGACTGGCATTAGTTGGATTGCACTGTGTGTTTATAGCAAAATTGCTTTGTCCATTCATCCGCTGACAGACATTTGCACTATCCATGCTCATGTATTAGTTTGAGTACTTGTTTTAAGTTTTTTTGGGAATATATCTAAAACTGAGATAAAGGGTCCCAAGGCAATTCTACATTTACTTTTTTGAGGAGCTGCCAAAGTGATCTCTACAGTAGTTGAACAATTTTGCACTCCCACCAGCAATGCAGGAGTGTTCTAATTTCTGCACATCATTTCCAACACTTGATATTTTCCTGGCATTATTATTATTAGTTGTAGTAGTACCATTGGGGATAATACCTCTTTGAGGTTTTGATTTACACTTGCATTACCCTAATCACTACTGATGATGAGTATCTTTCATGTATGTGTTGGTCATTTGTATATCTTCTAGAAATGTCTATTTAAGTACTTTACCTATCATTTAATTAAGTTGTTTGTCTTTTTTTTTTTTCTGAGTTCTAGTTCTTTCTATATTCTGGAGACTAGACTCATATCAAATATAAGATTTGCAAATATTTTCCCCATTCTGTAGATGGTCCTTCCAATTTCTTGACAATGTCCATTCATGTACAAAAGTTTTTAATTTTGAGGAAATCCAATTTTACCTGTTTTCTCTTGTTACTTATGCTTTTGGTATTAAATGTAAGAGTCTTAAGAGCCCTTCAATTTTATTTTGCTATTTGTCTTATAGGACTCTAAATTTTCCTTAATTTTTTTCCATCACTATCCAATTACTAAAGTGTGTATTCCTTTCCTTTTACCCCTTTTCTTCCCTAGAAGTTATACATTTCAAATATACCTCATTTCATTATTCCTGTCCTTTAAAATCATGTATGTTTTAAAGTTGTGCCTGGTCTTTTATCTCCCTCTTCCCCTCCCCACTGTTCCTGTTCACTTTCTCTCTCTCTCTCTCTCTCTCTCTCGGAAAATAAAAATAAAATAAAAGTTTTGCTTGGCCCTTTAAATGAGTAGACTTTTAAATTGAGCATACTTAGCATTATTTCCCTCTGTTTTATGCCTAAATCCTCCTGAACATTTTCTCAGTTTTTGTTTTTTGGAGGTTTTTCAGATAGATTTCATCTTATAGGTGTTTTATTTTCCAGATCACAATGAAATTCCCTCATTAGCCTCCTTCTTCTGTCATCCCCAGTTGTTCTTAGGCTGCCTTTGTTTACCACAAGCCTGAGGAATGGATGGAGGTAGCTTTTCAATGTGAGAGAAAGCATGATGGGATGTGGTGATTTTTTGTTGTTGTTTTACTCAAAGTTATTTTGTAGTTTCAGCATTCTTTGTCTTCATGCTATGCTGAGGATGTACTTTTGTATAGAATTTACTTTCCTCTTGGTTTTATTTATGGTTTGGGAAAGATATTTTTGGAGAAGTATAGCTTTGCTGACACTATTGTCCTCAGCTACCCAGAAGTCTTTCTTCAGATTTATTTTTGTGATATTTTTACAAATGAGATGGAGAAAATATTAGTCAGGTGATATTGTTGTCATCTGAATTCCTAGCTTTGTAGTCCTTTTATGGTTTAATTATCTATTTTAACCCCGAAGTATAGAACTAAAAAAATCTGAATTGAAATATAAGTTTGGGGGCACCTGGGTGGCTCAGTGCTTAAGCCTCTGCCTTCAGCTCAGGTCATGATCTCAGGGTCCTGGGATCGAGTCCCGCATCGGGCTCTCTGCTCTGCGGGGAGCCTGCTTCCTCCTCTCTCTCTGCCTCTGCCTGCCTCTCTGCCCACTTGTGATCTCTCTCTGTCAAATAAATAAAATCTTCAAAAAAAAAAAAAAAGGGAAATATAAGTTTGGTTTACTCTATCAGGGATCTCCCGAACTAAGGCAAAGGATATGTGGAAGTGTAGTGAAGAAAAAAAAAAAAAAGTTAAAATATCCACTAGTGTCTCATCACAAGTTATAGAAATACAAAATATAACAGCATATTTTTCTTCTCAAATGCTATGCATGTGACGATCCACTATTTTCCTCTCTTTTCTTCTTCCTGTTATTATCTTTTATAATGTTGTTGTTGTTCATAGTTTAGATTTTAGATAGCTGAACTGTAAGCTGGGACTGTGACTCAGTTTTAAGAGAAATTAGCATAAACTGGAAACAGTGCAACTCTGTCCCAAAGATGGATGGAATGACTAATTGGGACCTCGCATCTCCTCAGTTCAAGGAGAAAACATTTTGATTTGTACAAAAGATGGTATCATATTGGGATCCTGGGGGGCCCAATCGGTTAAGCCTCCCCCTCTTGATCTCAGGTCAGGTCTCTTGATCTCAGGGTCATGAGACTGAGCCCCACAACAGACTCTAGCACTCTGCAAGGAGTCTGCTTGAGATTCTGTTTCTCTCCCTCTGCTCCTCCCCCTGCTAGTGTGCACGCTCTCTCTCAATAAATAAATGAAATCTTTTTTAAAAGATTGTATCATATTGTTGGATGCAGGCATAGAGATGTTTTTGTTGTTTTATGAAAGTTCAGATGCGTGTCGATGGCTGTTGATGCTATACAGCTCTGAGTGTACACCGGCCACTTAGTATTTCTAACAAATCCACTATTCTATGCCCACTTAGTGAACCTTGTGAGTAAATCAGGGTGAGGACAGGGAAAAGAATAGGAACAAGGTCAGTGGGGCACTATGGGCCCAGATTCTGTGGGACCTTTTAGATCACAATAAGGAATCTGGCCTTTACTCAAGCGAAATCAGGAACAATAGGGGAGTTTTGAGCAGAAGAGTGGCCTGATGTTAGTCCTAACTGTGCTTTTTATGGTCCACCTGCAAGCAGAAATCTCTGTTCCTCAACCTCCCAACACCCACCCCATATTGACAGCTTCCAGGGCATTCCTTCTTCAGGTTGCTCTTTTCTAATTGGCTTTTCCATTACTTTGGCAATGACTCATAGTTTCTCCATGAACCTGACTCAAATGACTTACTTTTTACATAATTATTAAATAATTTATTTTTATTTTTATTTAAAAGATTTTATTTGAGAGAGACAGAGAGAAAGAGAACGAGCAGAGGGAGGGGCAGACTCCCCACTGAGTAGGGAGCCGGATCCTGGTCTCCCTCCTAGGACCCTGGGATCATGACCTAAGCAGAAGGCAGACGCTTAACATACTGAGCCACCCAGGTGCCTCACTAAATAATTAATACTCTAAGAAACAAAATTTTCTTCTACACCAGCCATCTTCCTTGATGTTATTGTTCTGTTATTTCCCAGGTTATAAGTGCCTGGACAATAGTCCACTCTAAGATTGCCAATATCCTCCCCAAAATTTGTGGATATTCTGGGGAGAATTCATATCTCAGAACAGACATAGAACCAGTGGCCCAGAACGGCTGTGCTGGAAATGTGGCTTCCAGCTGCAAAAAGAAAATGAAGGGATCCTACCACATTCCCATCTCTATTTGACCATCATGGAAACATTCACTGCCTTTCACAAGACCTATGTAACATAGTTTCCTTTTTCTCAAATTTTTATTTCATTTATATTTTATTATGTAAAATTAAAACCACAATGAATTTTAATGCATCGTACTATTATACCCATCCTCATTTTAGACCTATTTGGCATGCTTTTTGTGACAGATTAAGGTAAAAGTTAAGAATCTTAGCAATGAAAATGTTTCTTCTATTTCTCTTCACCTACCAGCCCTAGTGTCTCCTTCTTACCATGGGAATTAAGTAATTCATCATTTACAGTTTCCAATCAGCTTTTCTAAACTAATGAAAGAAAGCCTGTCATAAGTCCTCTAGGTAAAAGAGTTCATAAATTTAATTGAAGCAAGCAGAAAATTTCCGTTATAGTCTTTTCCCCTCTACCTTTCAAAATGCCTTTATTGTTTCTTTATGTGAATTATTATTAAAGGCAAATGCTGGATTTCTTTGTTGGCATCTTTCTAGTTTCTTCATGAGTACTGGACAAAGTGGCCTTTAAATATGCAGGCACTCAGAATAAGAAAAAATATTTCTGAACTTTTCATGTGCGTAATTAAATAAGTCTTGAATTTGGAAATAATATTTAAGTAATAATATAATAATAATATAGGTAAATCCTAGTATAGATAAAATTTTTAAATCTCATTAATCAATTGATAAAGTCTCTAATAAGCCATATTCAATGATTTGCAGAAATTTCACTCAATATTTCCTGTTATCACTAGGACAGTTTTTATATGTTGTTTGTAAATTATAAGCTACTATACAAATGTTAATTATTATTTTAAGGATACTAGAAAAGAGAACTTTGTAATTTTGTTACTTGTAGAAACTTTGTAAATTTTCTAAAAGAAATCTGTATTTTATTAAAAGTGATTTTAAATATTGATTAGTGGTACAATTTTGTATTATAGTGAAACACCATTTCTAGAATATCTTACTGGAAAGAGGAATTTCTGTTATAATGAATGAATATTATAAAATATAGTCTTAGATCTTGATGAACATAGAAAAACAAATATGAATTCTCTTCAGAATCTGGGTAGAACAGTGGTCTTTTACTGTGTTATGTGAAATGATTATTCAGATTAAAAACAAAAAAATCATCATAAGAACCAGAGAAACATCTGTGCTGCTGTCTTTGAGAGTAAAGAATCTAATTACATCATTTACTAGCTATAATAACACATGCACACACACATAAAAATAAAAATATTAGAGATCTTACTCAGTATCAAGCTTTTCTAATGATTTAAGAATACAATCAGGAGATAGAGGGGAAACAGGGAGGGTCTGAGAGGTAAAGGGCACTTACTCTTCAGCTCAGAGTAAGAGATGAGATATTTAGGATAGATTTTACCTCTTAAACCAGGATACATGTAGATTATCCAACATCTTTATTTTATACCTAGAAATATGCTTAGCTTACGTGGCATTTTCCAGGGTACTATGCCTCATAAATCCACACATTCTAGTTTTGTTTACCAGAACCAAACTCAAACCAGGGCCATCTTATAGAATCATTACAGAGGTAGCAGATTTCCCCCCAGTAGATATCTTTAGACTATTTTAAGGAGCTCTTGTTATCAGTGGATTCACAAGGAAATTAGATAGATTTACCTGCCTTCGTTCTTTCCCTGAGTAATCAACCCCTAGTAATCAGGAGAGAAAAGGATCCCAAGCCAACTGCTTTAACTCTTTTTTTTTTTTAATCTCACTAGAGGTATTAGCTGACACTATAATGGCAATCGTATTGCAACATAAATGTATCAAATCAACACCTTGTACCCTGTAAACTTATACTTGTTATATGTTAATTATATCTCTAAAAAGGGGGAGAACACAAATATTTAGGTTAACAGTGTTGAAAATTTATCAGCTAAGTACATAGAAAGCAAGAGAGTTGAGGTTTTCTGGAATGGTGTGTTAATAATCATGAACCATGAAATCTAAGACTGGTAAGGAACAAAGAGAAGGGATCCGGGAAACATGGATAGGAATAACCCTATGTAGTTCTTATCAAGGTGAGTAGCCTCATAAAATGAGTTAGGAAGCTTTCTATTTTCTCCATGCTCTGCATCTATTTAACTAAGCTACAATGTTCTTGACAATCTGTCAGAATACAACCTGTTAAAATGACTGATCTGATGTCCTTTTGGAGGACAGAACTTTCCTTATCTTTCTAAATTTTTCTTTACTTTTTATTTCTGTTGTTCCAATAAGTTTTCTGCCTATTCTTTAAACTCTTTTCCAATCTTTATCTTAGTCATCCTTTTCAGCTATAATTTCAACTGAATTGGTATGAATCAGCTCAAAGTGATTATCTAGAATTATTTTTATCTATAGTTTGTCTTCTTTTTTATTTCTCATCTTTGCTTATGTTTTTGTCTCTTAGTCCCTCCTCATCAAACCCACTAAAATTGGTTTTTTCCTTTTTAAAAAATTATCAATGTATTTATTTGTTTAAAATTGAAGTATAACTAACATACAGAGTTATATTAGCTTCAGGTGTACAAAGCAACGATTCAACAATTTAATTATACATTATTCAGTGCTAACCACAGTAAGCACAGTCACCGTCTGTCACCAAGCAACTTTATTACAATCCTATTGACTACATTCCCTATGTTTTTCATCTCCATTACTTATTTATTTAGTAACTGCAACTGTGTACCTCTTAATCCTCTTTATCCATTTCCCTCATCCACCGACCCCTCCCCTATAATTGATCCTTTCAAAGAACATTTCTGTGGTTGTATGCTGAAGTATAATTATTTTTCTTTTTTAATTTTTATTTTATATTAATTCCTTCCTATTATTATAAAATTATCTTACTATTTGTCTTCTAAATCTTTCATTTAAAGGTGTTTTAATCATCAGTCTGTTTTTTAATGATCATATCTAAATTTTTAATTAGCATCTATAGCTTTAGGGTTCATAGTTTTGATATTTAATTCTTACATTTACTTTTATTTATAACAGAACTGATAACTCAAACTATTTAGATTTTATTTTAACTCACAAGTTTAACAATGGAGAGCAAGTTATGATATTCAATTTTTTGATAAATTTTATCCCATATTCAGAGACTGGATCTGTAGAATTTCATCTCTTTAGACTTTATTCTGTTTCTTTTTGTCATGTCTAGTAAATGGTCAACTGCTTTATTTTAAAATTTTATGGATATTAGAAAAATGTGTATTCTCTGCTAAGCAGTAACTTTTTGAAAGTTTAGGTATAGATATCTTGATGGATGGATGGATAGATAGATGTCCCCTGCCTCTTTAAACAATATAGAGTTGCTGTTTTTCCTGGTTTGCATTTGTAAACAAAGTTGGTAAGATCTTTTGTCCTCTAACCAGAAAAAGTTTGCACATTTCTAATTCCTATTTCAATTGTGAGACAATTGCTTTTGTTTCTTGCTTAACATTTCTATTTTTTATTTGCATTAAGAAGCTGCTTTTCAATAGTAATTTAGATTTAATGCTACGTTTTCCCAATCTTTTATATATCCCAATTCTTCCTCTTTCTTGGACTTATTTTGCATGTTATAAGTCCTCTGTCACTTTTTTCCAGAAATACTCCATGATGATAAATTTCTTGATCTTGTATATATAAATAAGTGAATTTCCCTCACCTTCAGATGCTTATTTAGTTACAGAGTATTAAAGTCTACATTCTTTGCTTTTGGAACAACAACATTTTCCTCTATTTTCTTTTCATATTCTCTTTCACAATAAGAACAGGAAGGATATGCACCGAATATTGAGAAAATACTGAGTTTGTGAATGTGAGCTGATGCGTAACCCTCTGCTTACTACAGCTGATCTCAAGCCGTACCTTCATTCTAATATGTATACACCTTCCCACCAACTCCTATTTCATCCAGATTTCTTAGGGGATTTCAGCTCAGAGTGATTTGGAAAACTAAAACCCCAACAGGGATAATATATCACGTGTGTCTTAGTGGCTAACAGCGTGGGCAGTTGCCAGGGAGTCCCGGTGTCCTCATCCAAACAACATAATGCCGCGTAAGACACCTGGGACCCAAATACCACCCCGATCGCTGCGGTTTAAAAATACTATTCTTGTCACATTTGCAATAATTTTTATATATTTATTTGTGTTGTTTAATATTGGTGTTCCTTAGCAGACTCTCACGCTTCACAAGACACTGATTATGATTATGAATATTTCCTATTATCTTGTTACCCTGGAACACAGTGGGCTCACAGAAAATATTTATGGGCTTTAACTGAATAAATGGAATTGAACATTTTGTGAATGGCTTACTTGGAGGAAGCACAGTGACATTCAAAAAGCTGGATTCTCTGGATCAGGCAAAAAAATAAAATAAAAATCTTTCCAAGACCATGGCTGACCAAGGTAAATTTTATAAATGTATTTTCACTGGACAAATTACTGGTTTGTTCATTTGTTTGTTTTTACATAATGAGTGTTATAAATAGGCTCTGATTGAAAAGAAGAAAGGTGATCAAGTTGTTGTTGTTGTTGTTGTTTTAATATTTATTTATTTGGGGGGGGTAGTGCAGAGGGGACGTGCACTCCCGGGGCTCCTGAAGACCAACCCTGGCTCTTATTCCACTAAGTTTTCTTGTTTGTTTTTGGCCACAGTTTCAGAAACTGAACTTTTCACTATGGCAATAAAACATAGTTGTTAAGAGTGCAGTCTCTTGAGTTAAGATTGCATGGATTTGGGTCACTATTTATCTACTTATCTGTGTGATCTATATATCACAATTTGAACTACTCGGTGCTTCCACTCCTTCTTTAAAATCAGGATAATTGTACTTACTGTCCGGAGTTGCCCCAAGAAGATCATACAATAAAATCACCAGATTCTAAACAATCTGAGTATAAATCACAACTGTGTATGTCAAAACATCAATTTATTACTAAAGGAAAATTGAAGTGTGCAGCTTGATAAAAGACAGGTGTCAACTAAACCTCAGAATTATGAACACCCATTTTGCAGCAAAACAAACATGTCCTCAGTGTGGGCAGCTGATTCCCAAAGGGAAAAGTGAGGACAGAGCTGAGCTACGTGCACCTAGTTATTTTTCCCAAGGTGACCAAATGACTAAGTTTGTCTACCTGTCTACAGGGGAAGAGAACAAGGGTGCTGTGGCTTTAATTTGCCTACTGAACATCTCTTTACATGGAAAAGGTGTCTTCCCTGTTGCACTGAGGTTGGCATCCATCAGAGACAGTTTTTATTCTGAGAATTCTTTGTGCCTTATCATTATCTCTGCTGTAAAGAGGGGTGTGTATCTCCCTGAAATTAGGGGTGAACTGTTTACCAAGAGAGTCCTGTCTCCTCCCTCAAGAGGCTGGTTCCTCTTACATCAAATGTGGGTCCCCTGGCTATCTTTCTGGGTCTCCTGCTATGCAGATTGGATACAGTCCCTCCAAGGAGAGAAAAAAATAACTCCTCAGTTGTCACATTTATATTCCATTCCTTTCCTTATCCAAAATCATGTCCAGCCACAACGTCCTGTGAGATTAGATGCCAACAGTAATATGAAATGCATAAAACACAATACATAAACTCCAGTTAAATGTGTCAACTGAAATAGGCTCCTAATCTTAATCCATGGAATTAAAAATTCCCAGTAAGAACTTAAAGCTCATTAAACTTTCCCAGTAAGAACTTAAAGCTCATGCCATCCCAACCAAAATTTCACCAGCATTTTTTTAAAGGTTTTATTTATTTGGCAGACAGAGAACACAAGTAGGCAGAGAGGTAGACAGAGAGAGAGGAAGGGAAGCAGGCCCCCTGCTGAGCAGAGAGCCTGATGCGGGGCTCGATCCCAGGACCCTGCGATTATGACCTGAGCCGAAGGCAGAGGCTTTAACCCACTGAGCCACCCAGGTGCCCCTCACCAGAATTTTTCAAAGAGTTGGAACAAATAATCCTAAAATTTGTATGGAACCAGAAGAGACCCTGAATTGCTAAGGAAATGTTGAAAAAGAAAAATAAAACTGGGGGCATCACATTGCCTGATTTCAAGCTTTACTACACAGCTGTGATCACCAAGACAGCATGGTACTGGCACAATAACAGACACATAGACCAATGGAGCAGAGTAGAGAGCCCAAATGTGGACCCTCAACTCTATGGTCAAATAATCTTCAACAAAGCAGGAAAAAATACATAGTGGAAAAAAGTCTTTTCAATAAATGGTGCTGGGAAAATTGGACAGCTATGTGTAGAAGAATGAAACTCGACCATTTTCTTACACCATACACAAAGATAAACTCAAAATGGATAAAAGACCTCAATGTGAGACAGAAATCTATCAAAATCCTAGAGGAGAACATAGGCAGTAACCTCTTAGACATCGGCCACAGCAACTTCTTTCAAGATATGTCTCCAAAGGCAAAGGAAACAAAAGCGAAAATGAACTTTTGGGACTTCATCAAGATCAAAAGCTTCTGTATGCAGAAGGAAAGTGTGTGCAAAGGAAACAGTCAACAAAACGAAACAACAAAACAAAGAGTCAACCCACAGAATGGGAGAAGATATTCGCAAATGACACTACAAAGGGCTGATACCCAAGATCTATAAAGCACTCCTCAAACTCAACACTCAAAAAACTGATAATCATGTCAAAAAAATGGGCAGGAGACATGAACAGACACTTCTCCAAAGAAGACATACAAATGGCTATCAGACACATGAAAAACTGCTCATCATCACCAGCTATCAGGGAGATTCAAATCAAAACCACATCGAGACACAACCTTACACCAGTTAGAATGGCCAAAATCAACAAGACAGTAAACAAGTGTTGGAGAGGATGTGGAGAAAGGGGAAGCCTCTTACACTGTCAGTAGGAATGCAAGTTGGTGCAGCCACGTTGGGGAGATTCCTTAAGAAATTAAAAATAGAGCTTCCCTATGACCCTGCAAGTACACTACTGGGTATTTACCCCAAAGATACAGATGTAGTGAAAAGAAGGGCCGTCTGTACCCCAATGTTCATAGCAGCAATGGCCACAGTCGCCAAACCACGAAAAGAACCAAGATGCCCTTCAACAGACAAATGGAAAGAAGATGTGGTCCATATATACAATGGAGTATTATTCCTCCATCAGAAAGGATGAATACCCAGCTTTTGTATCAACATGGACGGTACTTGAGGAGATTATGCTGAGTGAAATAAGTCAAGCAGAGAGAGTCAATTATCATATGGTTTCACTTACTGTGGAGCATAAGGAATAACATGGAGGACATTGGGAGATGGAGAGGAGAAGTGAGTTGGGGGAAATCAGAGGAGGAGACAAACCATGAGAGACTGTGGACTCTGAGAAACAAACTGAGGGTTTTGGAGGGGAGTGGGGTAGGGAGTTGAGTGAGCCTGGTGGTAGGTATTACGGAGGACATGAATTGCATGGATCACTGGGAGTGGTGCATAAACAATGAATCTTAGAACACTGAAAAAAAATTACGAAAAAATATATAATTAAGATGAAAATGAAATTAAGTTTTGAAAAAAGAAATTAAAGCTCAAATATGTAAATGCTTTTAGGTTAAAATTCAAAGCAATTAGAATCAATTATTTTACTCTTATCAGTTAAAAATGTAAAATCCAAAATTCTTAGGTTAAATTTAAGAAAAAAAAAATCCTCCTAAATTTCTTATTTGACTTCATTTCATTCTGACATTCTTGATGGCTCCCTAGAAATTCCTAACAGCAGCCTGCGACAGCTTATGTTGTATCTCTAATGGGTGTGGTGACCTCAGGGCCTGAAATTACACATGTAACAAATCTCCAAAGTTTCACCTTTATTGGTTTAAGAGCATTCGCAAAACACCAAATATTATCAATTTTCTGTCTCCACTCCCATAAAAAACATGGAACAACCATTAGCCCTTATAACAGTAATCCCAGGTAAAAGTACATTCCCAGAAATCAGTATATAGTTTTACCAAATCCATAGCAAGGGCACGTATTGCATGGAGCACTGGGTGTGGTACATAAACAATGAATTTTGGAACACTGAAAAGAAATTTAAAAAATTAAATGGAAAAAAATAAATAATTAAAACAAACAAACAAATCAGGGAGGTGCACACAGAGAATCTTCACGGAGTTACCCTGACAAGAATGACACTCAGTCCCTTTCTGTTATTCAGAAACCACGCCCTATAAACTTGCAGTTTGTGGGGAAGCAATAACTCTGCAAAGTATTTTTTTGCTACTAAGCAAATTGCTAAATCTGGAGGAAAGCTTCACTTATGCATCTATAATCTATCACATACACCAGCGGTGAAATACTGCTAGGGTCTTGGATGTCCATAAAATTCCAATGAAAAATGCAGTCAATAGGTTATTTGAAGTATCTTCCTTTTAAAACCAAAAATAGTCACTGCTGCTTACCCTGACCCAACTCCCATATCTCTCACCTAATTGTTAGCATCTATGTGAGTCAGTATCTATTAATTCTGAGCAAACTACCGAATTCCTGGGGCATGGTAGCTAATTCTATTGCTTCCTGTTATGGAATAGTTCACAGGATATCATTCCTTTACCTGTTTTAGTTGGAAAATCACCTTCAGATTCATGATCTAGAATTGCTATTTGATGCTTTTGAAACTTCTGCCAAAAGGAACCTAATAAGAACTGATATTTCTGTACGTTCTCTGTAATATGTGCTCCTTTTATCTACTTTTTGATTGTTCCAAGCATTGAAGCAATAATTACTTTACGTGGCTTTTTTTCCTGCAGTTATGGAATGTGCTTCTCATGCTTAATTCCCTCTGCCATTGTCTTATCCCTTTCAGGAGTTTTCAGCTGGATGCCAGAGAATTCAACCTTTTTTTTTTTTTTTTAACTTGTGTTTTTACCCTTTCCCTAATGCTTGTAGGATTTGTTTGTATTGCTAGAATTGAGTGCTTTTAATCTCTTGATGTTTTCTTCATTTTATGCCCCAGAAATTTGTTTTCTCAAACATATTTCTTCATATTTTGCCCTTGAAGTGAAATGGTTGTGGATCTTCCAAAAGTTTGTGAGCAATGAACCTCTGTTCAAATTCTGTCTTCTTTTTTTCCCCGGAGATGAGATACTCTCTTCACATCATCTTCCATTCATGCCTGGACTCAATTTGACATGACCTGCCACCTTTCCTTTAACAGATCTCATCTGGTGTGTATTTTATTGAATATTAATTCCACAAGTTTATTGCTCAGCTTTCTGAAGATAAAACTTCATGTTTGATTTCAATAACCATACCACCTTGAAATTACCTTTACTTATCAATACTTAGACTTTTTAAAAACACAGCTCTATTTAAGGGGACAAATTGGACCACCCAACCCTAGGCATATGGGGCAGGTCATGCAGAGTGGGTGTCTTTATGATAACCACTCATGACCAACAAAGAATAACCAGAACCTAAAAGGGAAGTCAGTCATTGAAGGTGTTATCAATAGAGCTGTTGAAAAGATTTAAGTTCCCTGGTTAGCTTTCTATAAAAGACCAGCCCTAAAGGCTCTCACTGGCAAACCCTCAAACTCTTGAGAGCTTTTTCTGTATCTTCACTTAATGAATTTCTATCGCTTTACTTACAAAACAAAACAAAGGAAAAACAACAACAACAAAAAAAAACAGCTCTACTGAGAAACAGCACAATCTTAGTGTCTTTTTTTTTTTTAAGATTTTATTTATTTATTTGACAGAGACAGAGAGATCACAAGGAGGCAGAGAGGCAGGCAGAGAGGGGGAAGCAGGCTCCCTGCTGAGCAGAGAGCCCAATGGGGGGCTCGATCCCAGGACCCTGGGATCACGACCTGAGCTGAAGGCAGAGGCTTAAACCCACTGAGCCACCCAGGTGCCCCACAATTTTAGTGTTTTGATGCATCCGGACATATGCAAACACACTAGGATACTATCACTACAAACAGGTAATAAGCATCTCTTCCAAATGTGTCCTGTGTGGTTCTTTTTTTTATGGTAAAAACACCTAACATGAGATCTACCCTCTGAAAAAAATGTTAAGTGCACAATGCTGTGTTGTTAACTACTGGCACCATGTTGTACAACAGATCTCTAGAGTTTATTCATCTAGTTGAAACTTTATAACGATTGAAGAACAACTCCCTGTATCACCCTTTCTACAGCCCATGAAAACCACCATTTTATTTACTGCTTCTGTAAGTTTGACTGTTTTATATACCTCATGTGAGTCATACAGCATTTGCCCTGTTGAGACTGGCTTATTTGACTTGGTATAAGTCCTCCAGGTTCATCCATGTCTTCACAGATGGCGGTCTTTTTTTAAAGGGTGAATAATATTCAACTGTATGGATATATCATATTTTCTTGATCCATCATCTATCCCAGAAGTAGAAAGATAGATCATATGGTAGTTCTATTTTAATTTTTGTAAGTTTTTATTTTAATTCTAGTTAGTTAATGTACATTGTTATATTAGTTTCAGGTTTACAATGTAGTGATTCGGTAGTTCTAGACATCACCCGGTGATCATCACAGTAAGAACATTCCTTCATCCCCATCACCGATTTCACCCACCCTCCTACTCACTGCTCCTCTGGTAACCATCAGTTTGTTCTCTACAATTAAGAGAATTGGTCTCTCTCTCTTGTTTTTTCCCTTGGCTGATTTTGTTTCTTAAATTCCATGTATGAGTGAAATCATATTATATTTGTCTTTCTCTGGCTTACTTTTCTTAGCATAATACTTTCTAACTCCGTCCATGTCATTGAAAATGGAAGATTGCATTTTCTTATGGGTAAGTAATATCCCAGGTATATACATACCACATCTTCTTTATCTACTCATCAATCACTGGACACTTGGGCTGTTTCCATAATTTAGCTATTGTAAATAATGCTGCTATAAACGTAGGGGTGCATGCATTCCTTTCAATTAGTGTTTTTGTATTCTTTGTGTAAAAACCCAGTACTGTAATTGCTGGATCCTAGGGTAGTTTTACTTTTAACTTTTTAAGGAACCTCCATACTGTTTTCCTCAGTGCCTGCACCAGTTTGCATTCCCACCAACAAGGCACAACGGTTCTTTTTCCTCCATATCCTCACCAACAACTGTTCTTTCTTGTGTTGTTGATTTTCTCTATTTTAAATTTTTTGAGGAAGCTCCGTTTTCCATAGTGACACTGTGGGAGTTTGCACACTCCCACAGTGTAAAGTATTCCCTTTTCTCCACATTTTTGCCAGCACTTGCTGTCCTTTGTTTTTTGATAATAGCCATACTAACAGCTGGGAGGTGATATCTCATTATAGTTTTGATTTGCATTTCCCTGACACTTAGTGAAATTGACTAACTTTTCATATACTTTACTGGTCATTTGTATGTATTCTTTGGAGAAATATCTATTTGAGTCCTTTGCCCATGTTTTAGTAAGGTTTTTTGGTTTGTTTTGCTCTATCTGCCACTAATTTATATGATCTTCTTATATATTTTGAATATTAACCCCTTAGACAAATGATTTTCAAATATCTTCTGATTGTGTAGTTGTTTTTTAATTCAATTGTTTCCTCCATTATAAGAAATTCTTTTAGTTTAACAAAACTCCACTTACTTATTTTTGCTTTTGTTGCCTATGCTTTTGGTGTCATATCCAAGAAATCACTACCAACACCAATGCTATGAAGTTTTTCCCCCTAGGTTTTCTTCTAGGTGTTTGATAGTTTCAAGTCTCATGTTTAGGTCTTTAATCACTTTTGAGTTGGTTTTAGTGTAAGATGTAATACAGAGGTTCAATTTCATTCTTTTGCATATAGGTATCCAGTTTTCCCAACACTAACTGTTGAAGAAACTGACCCTTCCCCACTGTGTATTTCCGGCACCACTGTCAAAACTCAGTTAACCATGTATGTGTGGGTTTACTTCTAGATTCTCCCTTCTGTTTCACTGGTTTGTATGTTGGTCTTTATTCCACTACAACACTGTTTTAATTACTGTAGACTGACAATAGCTTTGTTTTTCTTTCTCATAATTCCTCTATTTTGGGTCTTTTGTGGTTTTATGTGAATTTTGGATTTTTTTTTTATTTTTATAATAAGTGCCATTGAGATTTTGATAGGTAATGCACTGAATCTGCACATCATTTTGGGGAATATGAACATTTCAACAGTGTTAAGTATTCTAATGCATGGACATAGGATATCTTTCTATTTATTTGTATCTTTTAAAATTTCTTTTATCAGTGTTTTACAGTTTTCAGTATACAAGTCCTTTATCTCCTTGGTGAATTTCATTTGTTTTTCTAATGTTATTGTAAAAAGAACTGCTTTCTTAATTTCCTTTTCAGGTAGTCTGTATATAGAAATGCAACTGATTTTTGAATGTTAACTTTGTATCCTGCAACATTACTTAATCCATTATTAGTTTTAATAGTCTCATTTTTTGTGTTTATTTTTGCTTTGTGGAATCTTTAATATTTTCTACACATAAGATTATGTCATCAGCAACCAGAGATAATTTGTTTAACCCAATTAATGCAATTATCTTCTACATATTTTTTTAAAAGTGTAGATCCTTATGAGTCAAAAAAAAAAGCTAGCTCTAGAATGGAAGTTTTTCATAATTAGCTACACAATTATTTTAGGGTTTTTAAAACTATGTACATAGAATTCAGTGCTAAAATCCTGCTAATGCATTCAATAACATTTCTAATTAAAAGGAAACTTGTCATCCTTCCTCTTGAAATTCTGAAAAACAGCCATGAGTAGAGTCTTGTTTTGTTTTGTTTTGTTTTGTTTTTTCTTAACTGCGTTGAAACCTTGGTTGTGGAGTACAGACAGAGATCAGCAAGCATGGACAAGGCTGACTTTTGAAAAGTCTAGAGAGAGTTGGATTTTTCCAGCTCAAAAATGAGCAGAAACCTTAGAAAATTGTCAGAACAAATACTGTCAGAGGCCTCTGGTAGCCTCCAAACAAGCTGACAGAGATCAGTCTCTCTGAGGTACAATTCTGACAGGACTTTCCAGACACTATGCTGAACTCACAAAAATAAGGCCTTCCATACCCTTGCCCTTTATCTTTGGAATTGCTCTAGTAATTTTCTCAACTCTAATTTTAATCTTAGGATAGTCTATCATTATACACATTATCAAATTTGAAGCTGTATAGCCCTCAGCCAGAATCATTGGCTGAATGCCCAAATGAAACTTCATAACACATATTCAAATCTATGAAGAAAAGAGCAAGGTTACTGGTAAAACACTCACTATCTGGAGCGAAGGACACACTTGTACGTAATCTACCCTATTTTATCTAAACTATAATCCTGGCTTCATTTATTTATCCGTGAGTTACCACATAGAGAATTTTAAGCCATTTTTTACTTTCTTTTTCCTTTTCAGTTTCTTAATGAGAATTATACCTTTAAGCTACTCTAACACATCTTTCTTACCCAACTAATGTCCCTTTTCTGACTCAGGTTATTATTATTATTATTATTATTATTATTATTATTATGATTTCTCTCTTCCTTTCTCTCTTTCCTTTCCATGGCTTTTGATTTCTCGGGACCTTTATTCTTTCTTGCCTCAAGACCTCAGTAGCAACTAGCACAAATTATTCATAAAGAATCCAGAGTGTGCTTAAGCTTGAATGAATTTCACCCTCACTAGCTCACACTCAGCTTGGCTAACAGGAAAACTCTTAGGAAACACTGGAGGAAAAGCATGGTTCTGGTTGATACGGATCAGCAAGAAAGACATTTTCTCATTTCCAGTGCGCCAATTCCAGTCTACCCTCCAGAATCAGATCTTTGCCCCAATGAGCTCATTCTCAGATATCTGTAAAAATGTATTCTAAAGTCAATATTTCATGTGTTTTAATAGTTGGCCACAATGGTTTCCTTAAAACAACACTCCACGATCTTTCACAAACTGATGAACATTAAGACTGTTTTCAGGATTTCTCTTGGTTGGTTGATTTTTAACTACGACAAAGAATTTTTGCATTAAACATCCATGTACATGGCATTTATTACCAATTCCATCATTTCTACATTTCCATGAATGAAATGGTGGGACAAAGTGATTCTGTAATTTTCATTTTAAGATATGCAGCTAAATTGCTTTCTCCAAATGTTAATCACATTTCTGCTAGCAGTGTATGAAAAGAAATGGGATGGGATGGTTGGAGGGAGAGAGACGAAATCATACAAGAGATTCTGTAGCCCACAAGGAGGAATTTAGGCTTATTCTAAGTTCACAGTAAAGTGTTCAAGGGCTTAAACAGAGGAGTGACAGGATTTTTTAAAAATTACAAAATATTACAAAAAAATGCTGTGATTTGACTTGTGAGGAATGGTTTTGGGAAGGCAAGGGTAGAATCAGAGAAAAAGCACACTGAAAAATAATGTAAGATTTTTCTCAATTATTTAGATTGTAAAAATATTTTGAAATGAGTTCATACTATCATAGGAGTCCTCTGAAATTTCTATTTGAAGCAGTTACACTAACCGTTCTGTTTAATCTATGTAGAACGTAGCCCATATAGTTGTTTTTAACTATGATTTCCAAAATACATGTCCATGAAATATAAGAATGTTAAGTTAAAGTAAATGGGCAATAACAAAAAAAAAAAAATGTGTTAAACAGTACTTCCTTGGAGAAGACTGTGCTGGTAATCCAGTCTGAAATAATTATTCCTCTCTGTTATTCTCTTTCAGGTCAAGCAACCTGTTTTTACTCTTTTTATTATACTACTTCACTGATTTTATAATTACATATTCATTTGTGTGTCTGTTTTTTTAAAAAAGATTTCACCCATTTATCCAACTGACAGATCATAAATAAGCAGAGAGGCAGGCAGAGAGAGAGAGGAGGAAGCAGGCTCCCTGCCAAGCTGAGAGCCCGACGTGGGACTCGATCCCAGGACCCTGAGATCATGACCTGAGCCGAAGGCAGCAGCTTAACCCACTGAGCCACCCAGGTGCCCCAATATTCATTTGTGTTTTTATCAGTGCAGAGTCTGTCTTTCTTTCAGACCTGCCTCCATGTCTGTCTTCCCTGATGTATTCACAGGACAAAGCACAGTACGGGTACAGGACAAACAGATGTTTGTTAAATTAATAAATCAATATTTATAACTTAAAGACCAAGGAGCTATACCTATTTATCTTCATTTCCATAGCTCATACAGGAATATATTAGTAGACATTTGGGGAAATTAAATTAAAAAATTATAAAAATCTATCAGTTTAGGAATATATTTTATGCAAATTAACATATCATTCTACTATTTCATATAGTTTGATACCAACCTTGGGAAATTATGAATGCATATGTCTTTTATTCTATTTTATTAAGTTTTTATTTTAATTCTAAGTAGTTGCAGTGTTATATATTAGTTTCCAGTGCACAATACGGTGATTCAACAATATCATACATCACCCAGCACTCATCATGAGAAGCGCACTTCCTAATCCCCATTACCTCTTTCACCCAAACCCCCACCCCCCCACCTCTGGTTAGTAACCATCAATTTGTTCTTTGTAGTTAAGAGTCTGTTTCTGGGTTTGTCACTCTCTCCCTCTCTCTGTTTTTCCCTCTGCTTTTTTGTTTTGTTTCTTAAATTCCACATAGCAGTGAAATCAAAGGGTGTTTGTCTTTCACTGATTGACTCATTTTGCTTATCATTATACTCTTTAGCTCCATCCATATCTTTGCAAATGGCAAGATTTCTTTTTTGTGGGGGGAACTGAATGATATATACCACCATTTCTTTATCCATTCATCAATTGGTGGGCACTTGGGCTACTTCCATACCTTGGCTATTGCAAATACTGCTGCAATAAACTTACAGGGGTCCTTATATCTTATTGAATTAGTCTTTTGTATTCTTTTTGTAAATACCCAATAGTGTGATTGCTGGATTGTAAAGTAGTTCCATTTTTAAGTTTTTAAGGAACTTCCATATTGTTTTCCAGAGCGGCTGTACCAGTTCACGTTCCCACTAACAGTGCACAAGGGTTCCTTTTTTTCCACATCCTTGCCACACCTTGCCACACCTGTTATTTCTTATCTTGTTGATTTTAGCCATTCTGAGAGTTATGAGGTGATAGCTCATTGTGTTTTTGACTTGCATTTCCCTGATGACCAGTGATGATGAACATCTTCTCATGTATCTGTTGGCCATCTGTATGTCTTTTTCTGAGAAATGTCTGTTCATGTTTTCTACCCATTTTTTAATTGGATTATTTGTTCTTTGGATGTTGAGCTTGAAACATTCTTTATGTATTTTGACTACCAACCCTTTATCAGACAGGTCATTTACAAATATCTTCTCCTATTTCATAGATTGCCTTCTGGTTTTCTTGATCATTTCCTTCACTGAGCAGAAGCTTTTTATTTTGATGTAGATCCAACAGTTTATTTTTGCTTCTGTTTCTCTTGCTTCTGGAGACATACCTAGAAAAACGTTGCTAAGGTCAATGTCACAGAAGCTACTGCCTGTGCACTCTTCTAAGATTTTAATGGTTACAGGTCTCACATTTAGGTTCTTTCATCCATTTTGAACTTATTTTTATGTACGGTGTAAGAAAGTCATCCAGTTTCTTTCTTTTGCATGTTGCTGTCCAGTTTTCCCAACACCATTTGTTGAAGAGACTGTCCTTTCCCCATTGGACATTCTTTCCTGCTTTGTCAAAGACCAACTGACCACATAGTTGTGCGTCCCTTTCTGGTTTTCTATTCTTTCTACTGATGCATGTATCTGTTTTTGTGCCAGTGCCATACTGTTGTAAATCTTACAGTTTTGTAATGTAATTTTGAAGTCTGGAACTGTGATGCCTCCAGGTCTGGGGCGGGTATGTGTTTTGGTGAGCACCTAAACCTACTTTGTTGAGGGCTTTTATCATGAATGGGTTTGTACTTTGTCAAATGCTTTTATTGCATCTATTTAAATGATCATATTGTTTTTATCTTTTCTCTCATTGATATGATGTATCACGTTAATTGATCTGTAAATACTGAACCACATTTGCAACCCAGGAATAAGTCCCACTTAATCCTGGTGAATTATTTTTTAAATGTATTGCTGGATTTGGTTTGCTAGTATTTTATTGAGGATTTTTTGCTTCTATGTTCATCAAGGATCTTAGCCTGTAGTTCTCTTTTTTAGTGGGGTCTTTTTCTGGCTTTGGTATCAGGATAATGTTGGCCTACAGAATGAATTTGGAAATTTTCCGTCCTTTCCTATTTTTTGGAATTGTTTGAGAAGAATAGGTATTAACTCTTCTTTAAATGTTTGATAAAATTTTCTTGTGAAGTCATCTGGTCCTGAACTTTTGTTTGTTTAGAGGGGTTTTTTTTTGTTGTTTTTTAATTACTGTTCCATTTTTTGCTCATTACCATTCCATTCAAATTTTCTATTTGTTCCTCTATCTTTTTTGGTAGTTTCTAGGAATTTATCCATTTCTTCTAGGTTATCCAATTTGTTGGCATATAGTTTTTCATAATATTCTCTTATAATTGTGTATCTGTGATGTTGGTTGTTATTTCTCCTCTCTCATCTATGATTTTATTTGAGTCCTTTCTCTTTTTTTCTTGATAAGTATGGCTAGTTTGTCAGTTTTACCAATTTTTTTTTTTTCTTCAAAGAACCAGCTCCTGGTCTCATTGATCTGTTCTATTTGTATTGGGGGAGGTTTATTTGGTTGGGTTGGTTGGTTGGTTGGTTGGTTTAGTTTCTATATCATTGATTTCTTCTCTAATCTTTATTATTTCCTCCCTTCTGCTGGCTTTAGCTTTTGTTTGTTGTTCCTTCTCCAGCTCCTTTAGGTGTAAGTTTAGGTTGTTTGAGATTTTTTCTTCTTTCTTGAGGTAGGTTGTAATGCTATAAACTTCTGTTTTAGAACCACTTTTGCTCTATCCCAAAGGTTTTGAACCATTGTGTTTTGATTTTCGTTCATTTTCATGTACTTTTTTATTTCTTCTTTTATTCCCTGGTTGACTACTTAACTGCATGTCTTTGTGATTTTTCCAGATTTTTCTTGTGGTTAACTTCTAGTTTCACGGCTTTGAGGTCAGAAAAGATGCATGTTATGAGTTAATCTTGAATCTGTTGAATCTTGAATATCTTGAATCTGGGTCATTTTATGGGCTAAAATGTGATCTGTTTTGGAGAATGTTCCATGCGTACTTGAAAAGAATGTGTATTCTGTTGTTTTAGGATGCAAATGTTCTGAATATATCTGTTAAATCCACTGGCCCCAGTGTGTCATTCAAAGCCATTGTTTCCTTGTTGGTTTTCTGTTTTATGATCTGTCCATTGGCGTAAGCAGGTGTTAAAGTCCCCTACTATTACTGTATTATTATAGATTAGTTCCTTTATGTTTGTTATTAATTATTTTATGTAGTGGGTCCTCGTATGATGGGTTCATAAATATTTACAATTGCTATATCTTCTTGTTGGATTGTCCCCTTGACTACTATACTGTCTTTTTCTTTCTTAAAGTCTTTATTTTAAAGTTTATCTTTAAACTTTAAGTTTAAAAGCAGTAAGTATTGCTACTCTGGTTTTCTTTTTATGTCTATTTGCATCATAGATGTTTCTCCATCCCCTCATTTTCAATCTGTAGGTGTCTTTAGATTTAAAATGAGTCTCCTGTGGGCAGCATATACACAGGTCTCTTTTCATTAACCATTCTGTCACTCTGTGTCTTATGTTTGGAGCAATTAGTCCATTTACATTCAAAGTAATTACTGAATAATATGTATTTATAGCCATTTCATTATTTGCCTTACAGTTGTTTCTGAAGATATTTTCTGATCCTTTCTTGTCTTTCTCTTTTTCATAGTTTGCTGATTTTCTTTAGTGATATATTTGGATTTCTTTCTTTTTATTCTTGGCATATTTATTAGTGGTTTCACTATTAGATTTGTATGTGGCTACTATTAGGTTTGTATATAACCTCTTCTGCATATAGCAGTCTATATTAAGTTGCTGGTCATTTCATTTAGAACACATTCTTTTCTCCTCTCCTCCCCTCATTTTAGGTATGTGTTATAATATTTTATATCCTTTTTTTTTTTTTTTTGGTGACTTTCTTAACTGACTTTTTACAGAAATATTCATTTTGATGGCTTTTATGTTTCCTGCCTTTATACTATCACTTTTGGTTTCTCCTTTTCACTCAAGATATCTCTTAGTATTTCTTGTTGGCATGGTTTAGTGTTTGTGAACTCCTTTACTTTTTGTTTGTCTTTATCTCTTCTTCTATTCTGAATGATAGTCTTGCTAGATAGGGTGTTCTTGGCCACAGATTTTTCCCATTCAGCACTTTGAATGTATCATGGCACTGCCTTCTGACTTGGAGATTCTGTTGAAAAATCTCCTGCTAGCCTTATGAGTTTCCTTCTAAATTAGCGACTTCTTTTGCCTTGGTGTTTTTAAAGCTTATACTTTATTAGTATATTTTGCCAATATAATTATAAAATGTCTTGGTGTACATCTGCTTTGTTGTTTTTCATGGGTGTTCTCCATGCCTCCTGGATCCAAATAGATATGTTCTCCCCCAGATTAGGGAAGTTTTGGCTATCACTTCTTCAAATAAAATTTCTGCCCCTTCGCACTGAGGAGTGGGGCCCCGAGCTCTTGGCTCGTCCGGCCTGGAGACTGGGAGGCCGCCATTTTCATTCCCATCCTCTGGAACTCTACAGAAAAGCATTCAGGGAACAAAAGCTCTTGAAAGCAAACCCGAGCTGATTACTCAGCCTGGCCCCTGGTAAGGGCGGTGCAATTCCGCCTGGTGCAAAGACACTTGAGAATCACTACAACAGGCCCCTCCCCCAGAAGATCAACAAGAAATCCAGCCAGGACCAAGTTCACCTACCAAGGAGTGCAGTTTCAATACCAAGGAGAGCAGCGGAATTGCAGAGGAGGAGAAAGCAAAGCACAGAACTCATGGCTTTCTCCCCATGATTCTTTAGTCTTGCAGTTAATTTAATTTTTTTTTTCTTTTTCAATTTTTTTTTCTTTTTCTGCTAAATTTTTTTTAATTTTTACTCTTTTCTTTTTTAAAGTTTTTTTAACTAGTTTATCTAATATATATATATATATATATATATATATTTCTCTTTTTTATATTTTTTCTTTATTTGTTTTCTTTTTTAATTGTTTCTTTTTTTTCTGAACCTCTTTTTATCCCCTTTGTCCCCCCCAATATTTGGGATCTCTTCCGATATGGTTAAAGCATATTTTCCTGGGGTCTTTGCCACCCTTTTAGTATTTTACTTGCTCCTTCATATACTCTTATCTGGACAAAATGACAAGGCGGAAAAATTCACTACAAAAAAAGGAACAAGAGACAGTACCGAAGGCTAGGGACATAATCAATACAGACATTGGTAATATGTCAGATCTAGAATTCAGAATGACGATTCTCAAAGTTCTAGCCGGACTCGAAAAAGGCATGGAAGATATAAGAGAAACCCTCTCAGGAGATATAAAAGCCCTTTCTGGAGAAATAAAAGAACTAAAATCTAACCAAGTTGAAATCAAAAAAGCTATTAATGAGGTGCAATCAAAAATGGAGGCTCTGACTGCTAGGATAAATGAGGCAGAAGAAAGAATTAGCGATATAGAAGACCAAATGACAGAGAATAAAGAAGCTGAGCAAAAGAGGGACAAACAGCTACTGGACCACGAGGGGAGAATAAGATGAAACAACGTTAGAATAATTGGGATTCCAGAAGAAGAAAAAAGAGAGAGGGGAGCAGAAGGTATATTGGAGAGAATTATTGGAGAGAATTTCCCTAATATGGCAAAGGGAACAAGCATCAAAATCTAGGAGGTGCAGAGAAGCCCCCTCAAAATCAATAAGAATAGGTCCACACCCCGTCACCTAATAGTAAAATTTACAAGTCTTAGTGACAAAGAGAAAATCCTGAAAGCAGCCCGGGAAAAGAAGTCTGTAACATACAATGGTAAAAATATTACATGGCAGCAGACTTATCCACAGAGACCTGACAGGCCAGAAAGAGCTGGCAAGATATATTCAGAGCACTAAACGAGAAAAACATGCAGCCAAGAATACTATATCCAGCTAGGCTATCATTGAAAATAGAAGGAGAGATTAAAAGCTTCCAGGACAAACAAAAACTGAAAGAATTTGCAAACACCAAACCAGCTCTACAGGAAATAGTGAAAGGGGTCCTCTAAGCAAAGAGAGAGCCTAAAAGTAGTCGTTCAGAAAGGAACAGAGACAATATATAGTAACAGTCACCTTACAGGCAATACAATGGCACTAAATTCATATCTCTCAATAGTTACCCTGAATGTTAATGGGCTAAATGCCCCAATCAAAAGACACAGGGTATCAGAATGGATAAAAAAACAAAACCCATCTATATGTTGCCTACAAGAAACTCATTTTAGACCTGAAAACACCTCCAGATTTAAAGTGAGGGGGTGGAAAAGAATTTACCATGCTAATGGACATCAGAAGAAAGCAGGAGTGGCAATCCTTATATCAGATCAATTAGATTTTAAGCCAAAGATTATAATAAGAGATGAGGAAGGACACTATATCATACTCAAAGGATCTGTCCAACAAGAAGATCTAACAATTTTAAATATCTATGCCCCTAATGTGGGAGCAGCCAACTATATAAACCAATTAATAACAAAATCAAAGAAACACATCAACAATAATACAATAATTGTAGAGGACTTTAACACTCCCCTCACCGAAATGGACAAATCATCCAAGCAAAAGATCAACAAGGAAATAAAGGCCTTAAATGACACACTGGACCAGATGGATATCACAGATATACTCAGAACATTTCATCCCAAAGCAACAGAATACACATTCTTCTCTAGTGCACATGGAACATTCTCCAGAATAGATCACATCCTCGGTCCTAAATCAGGTCTCAACTGGTATCAAAAGATTGGAATCATTCCCTGCATATTTTCAGACCACAATGCTCTGAAGCTAGAACTCAATCACAAGAGGAAATTTGGAAAGAACGCAAATACATGGAGACTAAACAGCATCCTTCTAAAGAATGAATGGGTCAACCAGGAAATTAAAGAAGAATTGAAAAAATTCATGGAAACAAATGATAATGAAAACACAACGGTTCAAAATCTGTGGGACACAACAAAGGCAGTCCTGAGAGGAAAATATATAGCGGTACAAGCCTTTCTCAAGAAACAAGAAAGGTCTCAGTTACACACCTGACCTTACACCTAAAGGAGATGGAGAAAGAACAAGAAAGAAACCCTCAACCCAGCAGGAGAATAGAAATCATAGAGATCAGAGCAGAAATCGATGAAATAGAAACCAAAAAAACAATAGAATAAATCAACGAAACTAGGAGCTGGTTCTTTGAAAGAATTAATAAGATTGATAACCCCCTGGCCAGACTTATCAAAAAGAAAAGAGAAAGGACCCAAATAAATAAAATCATGAATGAAAGAGGAGAGATCACAAATAACACCAAAGAAATACAATTATAAGAACATACTATGAGCAACTCTACGCCTACAAATTTGACAATCTGGAAGAAATGGATGCATTCCTAGAGACATATAAACTACCACAACTGAACCAGGAAGAAATAGAAAACCTGAACAGACCCATAACCAGTAAGGAGATTGAAACAGTCATCAAAAATCTCCTAACAAACAAAAGCCCAGGGCCAGACGGCTTCCCGGGGGAATTCTACCAAACATTTAAAGAAGAACTAATTCCTATTCTCCTGAAACTGTTCCAAAAAATAGAAATGGAAGGAAAACTTCCAAACTCATTTTATGAGGCCAGCATCACCTTGATCCCAAAACCAGACAAGGATCCCATCAAAAAAGAGAACTACAGACCAATATCCTTGATGAACACAGAGGCTAAAATTCTCGCCAAAATACTAGCCAATAGGATTCAACAGTACATTAAAAGGATTATCCACCACGACCAAGTGGGATTTATTCCAGGGCTGCAGGGTTGGTTCAACATCCGCAAATCAATCAATGTGATACAACACATTAATAAAAGAAAGAACAAGAACCATATGATACTCTCCATAGATGCTGAAAAAGCATTTGACAAAGTACAGCATCCCTTCCTGATCAAAACTCTTCAAAGTGTAGGGATAGAGGGCACATACCTCAATATTATCAAAGCCATCTATGAAAAACCCACTGCAAATATCATTCTCAATGGAGAAAAACTGAAAGCTTTTCTGCTACGGTCAGGAACACGGCAGGGATGTCCATTATCACCGCTGCTATTCAACATAGTACTAGAAGTCCTAGCCTCAGCAATCAGACAACAAAAGGAAATTAAAGGCATCCAAATTGCCAAAGAAGAAGTCAAACTATAACTCTTCACAGATGATCTGATACCATATGTGAAAAACCCAAAAGACTCCACTCCAAAACTGCTAGAACTTGTACAGGAATTCAGTAAAGTGTCAGGATATAAAATCAATGCGCAGAAATCAGTTGCATTTCTCTACACCAACAACAAGACAGAAGAAAGAGAAATTAAGGAGTCAATCCCATTTACAATTGCACCCAAATCTATAAGATACCTAGGAATTAACCTAACCAAAGAGGCTAGGAATCTATACTCAGAAAACTATAAAGTACTCATGAAAGAAATTGAGGAAGGCACAAAGAAATGGAAAAATGTTCCATGCTCCTGGATTGGAAGAATAAATATTGTGAAAATGTCTATGCTACCTAAAGCAATCTACACATTTAATGCAATTCCTATCAAAGTACCATCCATTTTTTTCAAAGAAATGGAACAAATAATCCTAAAATTTATATGGAACCAGAAAAGATCTTGAATAGCCAAAGGAATATTGAAAAAGAAAGCCAACGTTGGTGGCATCACAATTCCGGACTTCAAGCTCTATTACAAAGCCGTCATCATCAAGACAGCATGGTACTGGCACAAGAACAGACACATAGATCAATGGAACAGAATAGAGAGCCCAGAAATAGAACCTCAACTCTATGGTCAACTAATCTTCGACAAAGCAGGAAAGAATGTCCAATGGAAAAAAGACAGCCTCTTCAATAACTGGTGTTGGGAAAATTGGACAGCCACATGCAGAAAAATGAAATTGGGCCATTTCATTACACCACACATGAAAATAGACTCAAAATGGATGAAGGACCTCAATGTGAGAAAGGAATCCATCAAAATCCTTGAGGAGAACGCAGGCAGCAACCTCTTCGACCTTAGCCGCAGCAACATCTTCCTAGGAACATTACCAAAGGCAAGGGAAGCAAGGGCAAAAATGAACTACTGGGATTTTATCAAGATCAAAAGCTTTTGCACAGCAAAGGAAACAGTTAACAAAACCAAAAGACAACTGACAGAATAGGAGAAGATATTTGCAAATGACATATCAGATAAAGGGCTAGTGTCCACAATCTATAAAGAGCTTAGCAAACTCAACACCCAAAGAACAAATAATCCAATCAAGAAATGGGCAGAAGACATGAACAGACATTTCTGCAAAGTAGACATCCAGATGGCCAACAGACACATGAAAAAGTGCTCCATATCACTCGGCATCAGGGAAATACAAATCAAAACCAAAATGAGATATCACCTCACGCCAGTCAGATGGCTAAAATTAAGAATTCAGGAAGTGACAGATGCTGGCGAGGATGCGGAGAAAGGGGAACCCTCCTACATGGTTGGTGGGAATGCAAGCTGGTGCAACCACTCTGGAAAACAGCATGGAGGTTCCTCAAAATGTTGAAAATAGAACTACCCTATGACCCAGCAATTGCACTGCTGGGTATTTACCCTAAAGATACAAACGTAGTGATCCGAAGGGGCACGTGCACCCGAATGTTTATAGCAGCAGTGTCTACAATAGCCAAACTATGGAAAGAACCTAGATGTCCATCAACAGATGAATGGATAAAGAAGATGTGGTGTATATATACACAATGGAATACTATGCAGCCATCAAAAGAAATGAAATCTTGCCATTTGCGACGATGTGGATGGAACTAGAGGGTATTATGCTTAGCAAAGTGAGTCAGTCAGAGAAAGACAACTATCATATGATCTCCCTGATATGAGGAAGTGGAGATGCAACATGGGGGGTTAAGGGGGTAGGAGAAGAATAAATGAAACAAGATGGGATTGGGAGGGAGACAAACCGTAAGTGACTCTTAATCTCACAAAACAAACTGAGGATTGCTGGGGGGAGGAGGGTTGGGAGAAGGGGGGTGGGGTTATGGACATTGGGGAGGGTATGTGCTATGGTGAATGCTGTGAAGTATGTAAACCTGGCGATTCACAGACCTGTACCCCTGGGGATAAAAATATATGTTTATAAAAAATTTAAAAATAATTAAATTAAAAATAAATTTCTGCCCTTTTTTCTCTTTTTCTTCTGGGACTCCTATAATACAAATGTTATTACATTTGAGGGAGTCACTGTGTTCCCTAAGTCTATTCTTGTTTTGCATAATTCTTTTTTCTCTTTTGTTCAGCTTGATTAGATTCCATTGCTCTGTCTTCTAGGTCACTAATTCATTTCTCTGCTTCTTCCATTCTGCTGTTTATTTTATCAAGCATATTTCTCATTTTGTTTATTGAGCCCTTTTTCTATACTATGTTATTTCTTATCTCTGTGTTAAGGGACTCATTCATGTGTTCCACTCTTTTCTCAAGTCCATGAGTAACCTTATGATCATTGCTCTAAATTCTCTATCAGGTATGTTACTTATAACTGTTTCACTTAGCCACTGGCCATGGCCTTGTCCTAGTCTTTCATTTGACATAAATTTCTCTGTGTCCTCATTTTGTCTGCCTCTCTGTATCTGTTTCTGTGTGTTATGACAGTCAACTTTGTCTTCTGCTCTTGAAAGATGTGACTTTATGAAGAAGAGGTCCTGGACTTCTTTACAGTGCTGTGTCCCACAGTCACCAGAACCTGGCAATTCAAGAGTATCTTATGTATGTTGTTCATGCCGTCATGCTACTTCTTCCAGTGCAGTCATCTGCAATGATTCTTTGCCTGTTGTGGGTTATGTTTGCCCTGTGTGGTGTTAGTGGGACCCAGGCAGGCCAGCTCTGAGGGAGTGTGCTGGACAGAGACCTTGGGAGTGTGTATGTGGTGTGGGGGAGGGGACTGTTAGCAAAATTTATGCAGAAGACTAGTCCTATGTCAGAAACCTTGAAGTGTTAGAGGGGCTGGGGGCTGGGGTCCAGGCCACTGGAGGTGCACGGCTAGACGCAGCTCATCAAATGTGTGCAGTGTGCAATGGCAGCTGTGCACCCAGCGGCAGGGCACAGTGCACATGAGGCTGTGACAAAATTTGCCCTGAGCCCAGGGCCAAGGGGCTTGGAGAGGGCAAGTCCTCCAGAGATCTCTTGGGCACAGCATGCTGCTAGCAGTTTAGGGCACAAGTGTTTGTGCAGTACCACCTCCCACAGGTGTCCTTGTGCTTACGCTGGAGGTAGGGGAGGAAAATGGCATCTGCCAGCTCCCTCATTTTCAATGTCTCCCAGCACACTCCAAAAACAGTATGAACAGATCTGTCTCACACAATGTTTCCCCCCAGCATTGTGTAAACTGCTTTTATTATGTTGCCTCTTCATGCAGGCTGCTTTTGCTTTAAGGGCATCGACCCAGCTATCACTCGCCCTCCAGCTCACCCAGTGCTGAGTCAGCTGACTTTTAAAACTCCAGTTTTTTAGTCCCACTGGTTTTAAAGACTCACAGAATTCAGTCCCTCTAATTTTTAAAACCAAATGGTATGGGGATTAGTCTTCCTGGTGTGAGCTCCTGGTGCAAGGGCCTGTTTCTCTGCCCTCTCTGCATGCACAGCTTCCCTTTGCCTTCCTGACCTTCCTGAGCTTTCAGAGATAGCTTCTCCTCTATATTTAGTTGTGTAGTTTGTCCTGCCAGTCTTGATCGCTCTCCAGTTTATTGACTTGACATGGATGACATCTACTTGTAACTGCAAGATGGGGAGAACACAAGGTCCCTTGGCTTCACCATCTTCCCAAGCTTTCAAGAATGCAGATGTATTTTAAACTGACAACATATTTATAATATAGAGTCATTGCTTATTATTTAAATGTAGTTTGTCTAGCAAAAAATAATTTATTTTCTAAATGTCTTCTGCCTCCTGTAAGCATTCTTCTAAATAACTTGTCCAAATGGTAATAGGGAAATGGGAAGTTATTACTGCATTTGAGAAGTAATTAAAAATTAAAGTATGTTGGACGTGGTACACAAAAGGATATGAGGGTGAGCAAAGAGTTCAAATAGATTTCTGATAAACAAAGTTCCATAGAAAATTTGGGCATGGACACTTTGCCTAAAAAATCTGTAGATAACAGTTTGGAAGGGTTCACAATATTGATACAACTTGATTGCTTTTTGATGCTTTCAGATACTGAAAAAATAAAAAAGAATGGAGTTTTACTAAGGACGCTATCTCTGCTATGGACTGCCATTTAAATTGACTTTAAGTCTAGCAATTTGCAGCTTTACAGGATTGGAAAAGCCAAATGTATGTGTAACCTAAGAAACAAGAGAGACTGTTTTCTAACAGTTAGCCCAATTGTACCAATCTGATCAATGGTGTCTCCTTCTTCTGCAAATCTATTATTCCATATGGCTTCAAGGTAATTGCCATTAAATCAAGGGCGAGAGAGATGTGCAAACACAAGCAATAAACAAAAGAGGAGATCATCAGGTTTGAGAACCGCATATATGATTAACTTCATGTGGAGCTTACTGAAAGCAAATAGACATGAAGCTTGCCAAAGCTTGAGGAAGTTGTATTGCCATGGAAATTACAAACATTTCCCAAGACTAACTGTTTAATTCTTAAAGTTACCCTCTGACCCATGCCTGTACCAGCCCCCATGAGGTATCTTTCCATCACTGACTTTGTATTAGACCACTGAAAATCACAGGTAAAGGAGAATCTCCCAGAGTCTAAGAAAGATGGTGCACAGTAAGTCATTCACATCAAGAGGACAGGAAGTCAGAAGGACTAACCAAGGAAGCAGTGTACCATGATTATAAATTCTTACACATTCTTGAGATTTCTAACACCTGACCCCTTCCTATACCCATTGTTTTCCATTTCTCACTCCTAATATCTTGGTCTTTACAAAACTACAGATGTTACTAGAATGACGTTATAATAACTTTTCCTTCTTTTCATCATTTGTCCAATCAACTTAAATTATGGGGTTGGTTTATTTTTTTGCATGTACTTTCTAATCAAAATGTCTCCATATTTTCTTAATTCTTACTCCATTCTTTAGAGAAGCCTAAAAATAGCTTATCTTAAAAAATACATTATTTGCTTGATAATATGTATTTTCTGTTGCTTTCCCCACAAAACGCTTCTCAAAGGCTCAAGGTGATACGAAACACAAAGTAAGTTCAATTTCCTCTTAAATTTTGGACCCAGGACTTTTATTCAAAAGCAGATACCTACTGCATAAAAAATACTTTTTAATGCATTTATAGCACACAAAGATGAGTAAAATTAATGTTTATGGGAATAATGTTTGTAATCCAATATAATCAAAGACATAATTTAAAGGCAATTATGAGGGGTGCCTGGGTGGCTCAGTAGGTTAAGCCTCTGCCTTCGGCTGAGGTCATGATCTCAGGGTCCTGGGATCGAGCCCCGCATCAGGCTCTCTGCTCAGCTGGGAGCCTATTCCCCCCTCTTTCTCTGCCTGCCTCTCTGCCTACTTGTGATCTTTCTCTCTGTCAAATAAATAAATAAAATCTTAAAAAAAAAAACAAAAACAAAGGTGATTATGAGAAATTTCTTGCACTCCAATATTCATCCCATAATAAATACCTTTACTTTGTTACATTGCCTTTGGGAAAAGAGGTTTGGCTTTTGTTCTGGTGGTTCCCTGATACAAGAGACTTTATATAGGAAGAGCACGGATTTAGGGACATTTGAAATGGCACATAATTTTAATATTGTTGTGAATATAAACACCTACTTCACAATTTACCATGATCTGAAAGAGTCTACCTTTCTTTCACAACCTCTGCTGAGCTCTTAGTTAAATAACCCATCCTCTCTCCCATATTCCAGTGTTTTTTTATCTTAACACGCTTCAATCATTTATTGTAGAGCAAGAGTTGCATGAGAAAGCATATTGTGGAAACAACTTTAGTTTAAAAAAGCAAGGTGGCATTTAGAATTTATCTTCCACAGTGACTCTAACCAAAGGACAAATCCTGATCTTCATCATAAACCAAAAGATGAAACGCTTTACTCCTTTTTATCATATTTTCATTTGGAAGAACAACAAGGCTAAATGCATTCACAATTTACTGCTCTCTTAAAGAAAGCAGTAATAAGCTTTCAGGAACAACCTTCAGAGCACACTTAAATATTTAGCAACATTAAAGCACTCTGTTTTTTCCATTATAATTTAATGCCTCTAGTGTAAGAATTATCCACACACAAATGCATAAATGTTGAATATCTCTATATTAGTCTTTGAATAAAGGTTCGATTAAATAAATGTTTATAGAATCCTTAATAGGGGACATAATATTCTAGGTGATCATTAAGATGCATTGAATTTATTTGTAAATGCCAAAATTTTTAAAAGAATGGAAAATAGAAGGAGGAAGGTAGGTCAACTCTCCTCCAGCACCGCCATCCCCAAACTCTCCACTTCTTCTTGCCCTAGCTCATTATTACTACTCTTCATCAACATCTTGGATTCTCTAATCTTTATATTTTGAGAATCTAGAAAGACCATTTTCCAGCCTCTGCTCTGATCACACAACCTTGACCTGTGAGTTGGTCCCTGTGCCACAATCAATGTCACATCCATTTCTGGGAAGTTTTCCCAGTTGTGCAAATGTTAATGCAATTTCTTTCTTTTGTCTGGTTTTAAATTTCCATGCTACACTTACATTGCTTTTATAATTAAAAATTAAACTTGTTTGAAACAATTAAGTGTTCTGGGAGGTCATATTCAATAAGAATTATGAAAAAGGCAATGAACTTCATGATTCTCACCAAATACAAAGGATATGATAAACACAGCAACAAATTCTAGTATGTTGGCTTAGAGAGGCATTGTGACATTAAGGAAACCATATCAGTATGCAGCAAGGTAGACAAGTGAGACCTCAGCCACGTTACTTAACCCAAACCTAGCTTTCCTACCAATTAGTTTGGAATAATACTGCTTTTCTTTTAAGATTTCATGGATCGTTGAATAAGAAGGCATACGTACAGTCAGTAGGCAATGACTGATGGTTTCTTTCCCTTTCTCACTTCCTTAAGGAAGTAATGTTAATTCCATCTCTTTCTCTGTGGGAATGGACTGAGTTGGCAGCAACAACAATGAAAGAAAAAAGAGGAAGAAAAACACTGAGACATGAAGGCACAGCTTGAGGCATCAGGAAAGGCTGCTGGTTAGATATTTGAGCCTCCAGTTCATGGTACGTGAGCCAAGATGCTGGGAAGCCAGTAGCACATTTACCACAGAGCAACATACTATGGATTAGAAATGTGTGCCATCCGTTGAGAATTAGCAGTGTTAGTGATACCCTGAGGCATGGTGTCAGCAGTGTGGCAACCTCACATTAATAAAGATATAAAGTGAGTATCAGTGCAGGGAGAACAGAGCTGCAACACACAGACATGAGGAGTAAAACATCATCCGACGGCAGTAATAAATGTGATCTGTGGTGCAGTTTCTCCAAAAGACCAGATGTGATGGTGTTTGTTGGGGGGGGGGTCCCAAAACCTCTGGACTTGACAGGAGAGTTTTCAATCTTTAAAATGTCTGACGAAACTAACAAAGAGATTCAAGGTCATTAGAAATCACTTAAAAACCATTTTTGTGTCACGTTGCCTTTACTCAGGTGAGATTTTTTTTTTTTTAAGATTTTATTTATCTATTTGACAGAGAAAGATCACAAGTAGGCAGAGAGGACGGCAGAGAGAGAGGGGGAAGCAGGCTCCCCGCAGAGCAGAGAGCCCCATGCGGGGCTCGATCCCAGGACCCTGGGATCATGACTTGAGCTGAAGGAAGAGGCTTTAACCCACTGAGCCACCCAAGCGCCCCCCTCAGGTGAGATTTTTAATTGGGAAAGATTATAAGGTACATTTTTGTTTCAAAACCAGATATTTATGTTTCTCCTGCTCATAATTCATTTCCCTTTTGTAAGAACATGTCAGTAATTTGGGGGGATTCTTTAAAAACTCCCCTTTATTATATGCAAATCCAAGTGCTTCTCTTCCTCTTTAGAAAATGAATGGTCGGATCTTCCTTAAAGTATGGAAAGGGAAGGAGTCAGGCTGTGTGCTATCTCCACGTATGGCAAAACGTTGGAGCTTGACATTGTGTTGTTAAAAGGAAAGGCACTAATGTGAGGAGAAGAGTCTGAGAAGCCTGTTCTTACTAGAGCAGTCCTATGCTTGGTACTCCCCGTTAACCTTGGTTCCTAACCATTACCAGTTTACCCAGAATTCCATGAGGCCTCAAGATCTTTCCAATAAATTACACTGTGCTTGAGTTAGAAAGACAGTTCATGCTGCTTGCCTTCGGTACACCTTATCTGACGTATCATCCAGAACACACCGTGGTGAGAACCCTTACAGAAGCAGATGAACTAGAGAAGAGAGCTTACATACATTACCGGAAACACCAATGTTTGGAAAATCACTGCCTTATAAGGCAGCCAGTTCTATGTCTGGGTTTATCTAATTTCTAAGTCTCTTCCCAATATTACACTGAATCTCCTGCCTTGTCACATCTTAATCAGTGAGAAATTATACAACTGAAATGAACAGTTCATTTGTGACTGAAGAGAATAGACTGCATTGAACTTCTGAGACAGAAATCAAATCACAAAGAGTTGTGGTGAGTGAGTGGTATGGATTGAGCAGCAAGCAAAGGGGGTCAGGGAAGGAAGGGCGAAATGCTAGCCTGAGATAGTGGCCGATCTCAGAGAAGACTTTCAAAGGTAGTGGAAGCCAATATATTTTTAGGTGAATTAGTAAGAATTGATAGGGTTAAGCTGAGGAACAGCAAGTAGAGGGAGAGATAAAGAGGGTAAATGAGGATGGAGATGGAGAAGAAAATTCTGATAAGGTGGGACCTTTGTTCAGGGGGGAATAATGATGGAGAAGATGAGTAAAGACACAAGATAATCAAAGAGATTTAAGAAACCTATGTGAAATGTCTTTGATTTTAGGAAGATGTTTCATAAATTCACAGGCTGTAAGGGTTCTTAGAAACATCTAAAACAACCTCCTGATAAATGTATGCATTTCTTCCAAATTCAGGAGAAAGAGTCAGACAATTTCTTCTTGAAACTTCTTGTGGTAGGAAAATACTATCTCATGACACATTATAGGCTGTTTCTGAATAGCTCAAACTGTAAATGACTGTAGTAAATTGAGAAGAAAAACCCTTTCCTTCTACCTTTCATCTATCTATGCCAGTTTTATCCTCTAAGACCACAAAAATTCCAATCTCTTTTCAAACACTCACTTCAAATACTTACTTGGGGATAATTATAATTCTTACTTCAGCAGAGGAACTCATCCACACATATCTTTAAAAATATAGCCTTCCCTATCACAATCTGTTATCAGAGACACATCATCTGTTCATATCATTTATTCTTTTCCATTTTTCCATCTGACTGGAATAGCTTTTGCCTCTCCCTCCCTCCCTCCCTGATTCCTTTCTTCCCTCTTCCTCCCTCTCCTCCCTGCCTTTTCACCTCCCAGTCTTTCTCTTTTCCTTTCTGTCCCCTCCTCCTCTCCTTGTCTTTCTCCTCCTCTGCTCCTCTTTCTCCTTTTCTCTCTCAGATCTACAATCTCTCTCCCCCTCTCTTTCCAGTTTTTTCTTTTTTTAAAAAAAATTTATTTATTTATTCATTTGACAGAGAGAGAGAGATCACAAGTAGGCAGAGAGGCAGGCAGAGAGAGAGGAGGAAGCAGGCTCCCCACTGAGCAGAGAGCCTGATGCGGGGCTCCATCCCAGGACCCTGGGATCATGACCTGAGTTGAAGGCAGAGGCTTTAACCCACTGAGCCACCCAGGTGCCCCTCCAATTCTTTCTTTATGTCTCTTCATTTCTCTTTTCTCCTTTCACATGTACTCTACCAAGCTTACATTTTCAAGTAGATGAATGTGTGCCTTCTTAGTTGCCTTCCTAGACATGGTCGTTGATAACTGGCGCATTTGCTATCAGAAATGTTCCTTTTGAACCACGTACATTTGTTACATGCCTATATTTTAGGTCTCAGGACTTCGCGATACCTTTGCAATTGTGTTTTTCTACGTGGATTTGAATCCCAAGGTCATGTTATCTCTGGTCCATATGTTGTGCCATCCAAAGTCATGAACGTGATTTCTGACACAGTTTATAATAATTTCTCCCAGGGAACTGCTGAGACTTCCTTCTATTGATTTTCTTTATCCCTTGACACACAAGATTTCCTGCATTCTACAATATAACAGATATATCACACCCTTCTTTCTCCCTCTCTTTTTAAGCTTAAATTCCTTGTCATGAAATCAATGAAACTCAAGGAAAATATATATTTTTTTATAATCTTCACAGGTCTCATCTGGCCCTGGAGCAGAATCCATGTTTTCTACACTAAACTATGTACCAGAAAGCCAAGTCCTGTTGTTTACTTTATTTTGAAAACTTTGTCAAATCTCAGCTTCACATAAAAACAAGAAATTAAAGCTCAGTGTTTATCCTCAGAACTTTTTGGTTCTTATAAGGATTTCACAGTCATATGTGATACTTCTTTTTTATTGCTTAATCTCTTAACTATAAAATTGGTTACTATATTGATTCATTCTATACATTTTTATTGAGCATTTATCATCTTCAAGTTACTATGATAAATTATATATATGAAAAGGCAAGTAAGACTGTCATTATTCTACTGGAGTACTCAGTTTATTACATTGGACATGTAAGCCAATGATTACATTAGAAAATATTCAATCTATGCATTTTTTAAGAATATTATTTACTTTTATTCTAAAGGATAAAGAAATTACTGATTTTTGTCTGAAGGCATAGAAAAATTAGAAACAGCCTCAAGAAGATATATCATTTTATTTGAGATCCCAGGAGGAGGCTGTAGGTATATATATATTTTTTATAATATTATAGATAGGTCATCTGGAAAGAAAGCATATATTTGAATTGGTTAGGACATGTTGATACAAAACTACTTTCCATATCTTCAATAGTGATTCTCCAACCATCACAATATATGGTATTTCATGATCCTAGAGACAGGGGCACAATGTCTTCATAATTCCTAAGACCTGCTGTTCCTCCTTGTCCTATATGAATCTGTTCCTTGAGAAAGTCAAATTCATCCTATATGAGGAAATACTGAGTTTGGTATAATGCAAATACAGCATACTTTGGGCTTTGCTCTCAGATCCTGAGTGTTGAATCCCGCAACACGTCTTACTCCTGACAAGCAGGATGTCCTCTGGGAGCTATTTAACCTCTGGGTCTAACTTCTCATCTCTCACATAATAACAGTACCTACTTCATGTCTCCAGCAAGAACCACCCAACACACCCTATAAGGATATTGAAGAAATGTTTCGAATACTTTGCCTCTTCCTGTTTAAAGTTAGGGTTTTCATAGTTTAAGGCACTACATATTTGAATGTTCTTGTTTGTTTTGTTTTCTCACTAAAGTCTCAGTTCCATGAGAGTAGAAATTTTTGTCTTGTCTTGCTCACTACCATTTCCCCAGTGTCTAGAACAGCCTGCCCCATTAAAAGCACTCCATAACTATTTGTTGAATAAATAAATGAGTGACTGGAGAAAATAATGAACAGGGAGATGGAGTGGGCCAGCAAGAGACTAAGGGAGTCTCTTTGTATGAACACTGTGGGGAATGAGGTATCAAATAGTTCATCATATCAATAGACTGACTCTCCTATAGTATTTTGGATGAAGTTAAAATTAAAAGTTGGGAACTGCAACAGTGGTCGTCCTCCCTACAGTCAGTAGTCCTAAGTTCAGACTGATTTAGGATCCTTGGGACTTGCACTGTGATGCTTTCATGACCTTCATACATTTAAGGGATTATCCTTTAAGCAGACATTACTGTAAATACTTTCCAACTGTTTATAAAGGTTTAGGTAAATTAATCTTCTGATAATTTTCTGTTTGTTTTCTGGATTTTCTACAGTAAGTATGGATTGCATTTATTATAAAAATAAGTGAAAATGAAAACAACTCACAAGAAGAGACTTTGTTGTGTAAAAAAACCCCCTCCTTTTATAAAGGATTGTTTATTAAATGTATACACACTGAATTTTTACCAAATAGATTTCATGACCTATTGAAATATCTATGTACATATTCTATTTTGACTGAATGAGAAGAATATCCTAAAACCTATGCTAAATTTCTTGGATAAAAAGAAGTATGTTCAATATCTTAATTTGTAACTCAATTTTTAATTTGTTAAGAGTTTATTTAGGAATTTTATATTTATATTTCATTAGTTGGTATTCTTATTTGCAAGTAACAAAGCCCAACTCTAGATAACTTGAGTTATGGGGAACTTGTCAGGAGAACATTGGGGACATACAGAGTGCTCAGTAGGCTGAAATCAGACCATAAACAGAAACCAAAGGGATTCCAATGGTAAGATAGCAAGTCATAGCCAACAGCACGCAAAGCAGCAATCTTGTCCTTCAGCCAGAGAGCTCTCTTCTTCAAGATACTCCCTCAAGATACAAAGTCCCTATGAAGAATATCTTACTAGCCCAGATATAGCATATGGCTGTCCTTCTGATGACAAAGTCTAGTAGACTGGAAGGTGGGTCTGGGAAACTTGACTTTTCATTGAGAGGCATCTCCTGGGAATATCAAGTTTATTAAAACTATTTACAATGAGGAATTTCCCTAAAGGAACATGGTTGCAGACAGGATATCCATTCTCACTATGGGTTTCTGTTTAATTATCTTTCTTACTACTTTTTCCCAGATTGGCATATAAGTTATGTTAGCTACATAAAATTAATTTGAACACTTCTTATATTTATTTTATCTGGTGTGTTATAGAATATGTAAATAACCTGTTCTTTAACATGAAAGAATTTATCAACAGATTATCTGGTCTTAAAAATCTGTTGGTCTCATCAAGAAATTATTGGGAAGTCAGTCCAGGGTAACTTTCTTTTTTCTTTCTTTTCTCTTTCTTTTTCTTTATTTTTTTTAGCTTTTCTTCTTTTCCTTTAAAAAAATTTATTTAAATTCAATTAGCCAACATATAGTACATCATATAGTACATACATTTAGTACAACATATAGTACATACATTTTTGATGTAGTGTTCAATTATTCATTAGTTGCATATAACACCCAGCTACTCATCACATCACGTGCACCCCTTAATCTCCATACCCAGTTACCCCATCCTGCCACACACTTTCTGAAACCCTCAGTTTGTTTCCCAGAGTTAAGAGTTTGTCATGGTTTGTCTCCCTCTCTGATTTCCTCCGAGGGTAACTTTCTCAGTTTTATCCATGATGGTTGGTTTATTACCTCAGATTGTATGTTAAAAAAATGAGGGTTGGAACCATGTCTGTATTTTTTTTACAGCTATAGTCCTGCCTAAAAGAGTAGCCAGGGTATAATTGCTGTGCTAATTAACAATTTAAGTGAATGAATAACCTTGAGGCAGTTTTAATCACCTATTTTTAAGGATATAGTTCCATTCATTAAATTGTTGAGCATACCTTTTTATTTAATACTATTTTCTTTTCATTAAAAATTATGTATTTTGCTTTTTCTCATTTCCAATTTTATTTATAATTTATCTCTTTCTGATGATTACATGAGTGCCTCAGAAAATGAACTCTGGAACTTAACCAATTTTACTATTTAGTGATTTTCTGTTTACAAGTACTTTCCTTATATCTGGTATAATGATCCTTCTATTTTCCTTAACTTAAAATGGTATTTTCGTTGGATAGTTTATTTCTATTCTTAAAGAAGAAACTTACAATAGTCAGATTTGCGAGTTCCAAAACCAGATGTCTAAGGTATTTGACAACTTTGTATTCAAAGCAGGTCGCTTAAACACTTTGTGTTTTAGTTTCTTCCTGGATAGAATGGTGATAATGGCTTCACAGGGCTACTGTGAGGATTAAATTAGTTAGTGCAGACACAGCTCTTAGACTAGTTCCTGACACATAAAGTACACTGAACTTGTTACATACAGAAGGCTTAATATGCTATATACCCCTTATTATCTTCTTTTTTTTTAAACTATGATGTCATTTACAACCATGGATTTATATCTCAGTAAAGCTTTGAGTATATGACTCATAATATTTTTATTCAGTGTCCTTTCATTATCTATTTTAAATAGTGTGTTGAGGGGCACCTGGGTGGCTCAGTTGGTTAAGTGACTGCCTTCGGCTCAGGTCATGATCCTGGAGTCCCGGGATCGAGTCCCGCATCGGGCTCCCAGCTCCATGGGGAGTCTGCTTCTCCCTCTGACCTTCTCCTTGCTCGTGCTCTCTCTCACTGTCTCTCTCTTCTCTCAAATAAATAAATAAAATGTTTAAAAAAAAATAGTGTGTTGAAATTTAATCAGTTCTTTGACAAAAACAGTCTTTCATTATTGTAGTTGTTAAAAAAAGAGAGAGAGAGAGAGGGATAATGAATTAGTGGAATTTGTTTGGTATTTTTCTATAAATGTAAATGTTTACTACAGTATTGTTATCATAAAATGTTATTTATTTTTGTTTGCTTTTGCAGGTTTATTGAAATTGGATAGTTTCACATCATGTTATATATTTTTTGCTTTTTAAAAATTTATTGACACATTTACTATTACCTAGAATATAATTACATTTGAATTACAAATGTCTCATGGTTTTATTGTGGGTTTGCAAGATTTAAACTGTGACTCACTATGAGTTTTCCTTTAATTATAAATAAGTACATTTTATTTAGTGAAACATTTTCACTTTTAAAGTCATCATTTTGGGCATTACTACTTTCTGTCTTTTAGAAATGATTCTTCTTTTTGTGACTCCTTGATATTTATTTTATCTTCTATCTTCGCTGTATAGACTAGAGGGTTTTTTTTTAGAGATTTTATTTATTTTGAGAGAGAGAGCACGAGCATGCATGTGAGCAGGGAGGACAGAGGGAAAGGGAAAGAGAATCCTAAGCAGACTCCCTGCTGACTACGAGTTTAATGGTGGGGCCAGATGCAGGGCTGGATGCCAGGGCTCGATCTCATTACCCAGAGATCTTGACTTCAACTTACTGAGGCACCCAGGCACCCCCTGCATAGACTAGTTTTAACCTCTTAACACACTCAGAGAACTGATACGATGAAGACCTAAAATTAATCTCAAGGAAATCTAATATTTAAATTGCACTGAAGTGAATTCACGAAAGCAGAAAAATTTGAGTTTGTTCTTTCCCTAATCATCTCTCGTGAATCTGATATTACAGCATAAGTGAACAATATTTTTGAATGGTCAGATAGCCCCTTAGACATTTTCCACTTATGCCGTTTTCCTTGATGTTGCCTAAATTAAATATCACATAATACACCTGATATTTACCTGTGTTCTGACAAACCTGCTTGAACTGATATTTAAAATTCAGGGAATAGGAGCAAGATAATCTCTGACACCTTTTCTGACTCTCTTTCAGTGGGCCGAATTGCCGCGGTAATGAGAAGGGACAGAAGAAGGTAGACACTGATGAATCATTGGGGTTTGTGAAACTTGGTGAGAAATTGCCTCTCTGAGTCATGACTGACCCAGAGGCTTGTCTGGTCCCCATGTGTGGTCTATAAAATCTATGACTCATAAAGCCAGATAGCCTGTCATTCAGCCTTAGGGAACGTTGGGATAACCTCAGAGGAAAAAAAAAAACAAAAACAAAAACCTCCGACCATTGTCTTTTTCCTATCCATTCTTCGAATGTTCCACAGGTATAAATTTGTCACTTTGGGGATTTGAGTCCCTTTTTTGATGATACTAACTATTCTTTCAGAAGAATGGTTTAGGTTCTGATCTTGTTCCTACACTTTTCCTTAATTTATCCAGTTCTCTCTTAATACAATAGATCTTTTCTTTATTTAGAACCAATATTCTTTTTATTTTAAAATTCTGTGCAGATATAAGATCCTAAACGAAGCACTGGACTTCAAATCCTATAGTCTTTATTCAGTTTCAATACATTGTCATTTTAAGCATAAGGTAGCTCTATAGTAAACTATGATATTGAAAGTTTTATTTCTTATACTACTGGTGGTAAATACTGTATATATGATATTAAAAGACCAGAGTATAAAATATCTGTGAGTCAGCTAAAACACCATTTGACTGCCCTTAATAAGTCATATACTTTGCCTATCCAATTATACTTAGACTAGTCATTAGATTGAAGTAAATAAAGCTGCTTAAATTAACCAGTCTATTTCTCTGAGTTAAATAATTACTATAGCAGGCATATATGTAGATGGCATTGATTGTGATTGAAGATATAATATTCCTAGAAATACGGACAGGATAAACCCTTATGCCAAATGATTCTTTAAGACAGAAGAAGACAACCGATACTCATTTTATAAAAACTATGGGATGGGCACTACGTCAGAGATGTCCTATCACCTAATATTAATAGGTATCTCTAAGTTCTTGATATTCATCTTTGTAGACTGGGAAAAACTGAGGCTCATGGAAGTTACATTTGTCTTGCCTGATCCTCGTGCTATTTCTGCAAGAAATAAAATTTCAGAAATAAAACATGAGTGGCAGAGATTAATGATGATTTTGAGACAGAAAAGAAGCTGAACATCATATGTAAGAGTTAGCATCAGAGATTTTTAAAAGAAGCTACTAGAGACAGAAAAAGAGTGCTAAAATGTTTATAGTGGACAAGACAGATCTGTAAATACATAAATACAGTGTCTACCCAGTCCTAATGGGAAGTCAGCTCTCAGGGGTTGTGGGACTCCAACGTAAGAGCTTCCCACCTATCCATCCTGTCCATGTTTTCTGTTCTAGCCTACTCTCTGAGAAATAATTTTCCCTGATTTAGGTTCCCTTATATCTGCTACACTGGAAGATATAATTGTAGGGGCACCTGGGTGGTTCAGTTCATTAAGCGTCAGCCTGCAGCTCAGGTCACGATCCCAGGGTCCAGGAATCAATCCCTGCATCCAGCTCCTTGCTCAGGGGAGAATATGCCTCTCCCTTTCCTTCTGCCCCTCCCCCTGCTCATTTTTTTTACTCTCTCTCTCTCTCTCTCTCAAATAAATAAATAAAATCTTAAAAAAAAAAAAAAAAGAAACTATCATTCCATTATAGAAAAATCTCTGGGTTGAAATAAAAGTTCCTGGAGAGTTAAAAATAAATGACCGGTTTTATGAAATTGAATAGGTCTCACTAAAATCTAAGGAGCGGTTTCTGCAATTCCAACTGACTGAATAGTTTTCTCTTGAATTATGTGTCTTGTAAGTATGCCAGTCAGTATTGCATATTAATGAGTATGCCAACTAATTGAGATCTTAAACTTCCAAATTATTTAAATTATAATATATAACAAATATAGTTAATAAATTATAATAAATATAATAAATTAATTACTCAATAACTAAATATCACCATTTAATTCCTTGAACCTACTTACTTGTTTTAATGGGAACTAGAAATGAGATTTCCAAATGTTTCCTTCTATCATTTAAGAAAAATGGATTATTTTATTTATGCTTAAATAATATCTCCGATAATAAATTTGAATAAAATGTTAAATATATATTTGAAATAGAAAAATATAGAACAGAATAGAAATATTCTATTTCAAATATATATTTAGAAATAACCAGTTCCTCACAATGGATATTTAAAGCCCCATTTAGGAGAGGGGCAGAAATTAGTAAAAAGCTCTTCAAACTCTATGTTATGTAAGAGAAAATCATAAGGTAGTATTTTAGTTCATCTCCTTTGTTATTAAAATACACACCAACGTGCTTTTGAAGTAGTTTTTTTTAAATTAAATTATTTGACAGACAGAGACACAGGGAGAGAAGGAACACAAGTAGGGGAAGTGGGAAAAGGAGAAGGAACCCTGGGATCATAACCTGAGCTGAAGGCAGATGCTTAATGACTGAGCCACCCAGGCACCCTGCTTTTGAAGTATCTGAAATAATAAACTGCTTCTGCATATCTAGCCTACAGGGGAAAGGACACTCTGCTTTCTGTTAGAACAAGAGTCTTACGACTTATCAATCTCCAATATCTAGAGAGGAGTCATTTAAAAAACATGAAAGTGTCCAAAAGTCAATGAGATCAGGGGAAGCAATGAAAACAGAAAAATGAAGCACAACTATTAGAGGATACTCATGGATATGAATAAAATAGCACAAAGAATGCTTGAGAATATCCAAGTGACAGCCTTCTGAACTCAGACAAAAGACTTTCAAGAGATATAAACTTGATATCCCAATTTAATATTTAGAAGATGACTTAAAGAGTGGAAAATACTGATTATATATGAATTTATAGTCTGAAAGATCAAGTTCAAGGAATGTCACAGAGAAGAGAGCCAAAAACTGAAGAAATGGTAAAAAATAAGGGGAAAAAAAAGAAAAAGAACCAAAGCCTAGGTCCAGGATATAACAGAAATTCCAGAAGGAGAAGTAATATAATATATAAGCAGAAAAGTTAAACAAATAATGGATATATTAATAGAAAATATTTCTGTTATATTAATAACAAAATAACAGTATTCACAAATTCCAGGTCATCTTAATGAGAAAGTACATAAGGCATGATCCGAAATTTAAGGATGAAGGGAAAGTTTTATAAGCTTCAGGTAGAAAGAAAAACTTACACACTAAGAGAAGGTCAGATTGGCCTTAAATATCTTAACTGCACAAAGTAAACTGAGGACTATGGAATGACGTATACAGACCACGGAGATATAGGGCTGAGACCCAAGAATCCGTACTATCATCAGTGCAGAATATATCATCCACATACCTACTTCAGGAAAATAAGAAGAGCCTCTATCCAAAAGCAAGAACAGGAGACCAGGAGCAGGAAGTTATCAAAATACTAGTTGTCATTGACCACTCTCTAATGTCCAGTTTTAGGTAGTTTTCAACTGTGAGTCTTGTTCTCAAACTGTACACCGTTGAATCTAAAGAGACAACCTGCCCATCACAATTCCAACACGCAATGCTGACACAAGCAGAGTACAAGTAATATACACATTCTGGCTCAAAAATGGACTCAAGAAGACACACAAAATCAGGAGTCCTCAACAACTATGAAACCCAAATGGGAAATTTGGGGCATTCCTGGATTAGTTCTCAAGGTCAAGGAATGCTTCTCTATGACTCTTGGTTCTTCTCTCTAGACTCTTGGTCCCTCCCTGAGGAACAACAACAAAAAAATCATCTTTACTTTTAAAGGCAGCACGTTTTCTTGCAGCTGGATTGTTCTCTCAGTCTTCCACTGCTTCCTGCTGGTAGAAGGCTGGGAGTCCAAATGCATCTCCTCCTTCTCAGTCTTTGCCTGATAAGGCTTCTCACCTATGCCTCTTTTGAAAACCTTGTGGGTTTCCTATGAATCTTTTTATTAGATCAAATCCAGAGCACTGTCATGAAAATTTGGTCTAAGGATACAGACAAAGATGTGACCATAAAATAATTGATTTCCTGAAATCTTAAAAAAAAAAAATACATGTCTTAGAGTCATACCTTTGGCTTTTATCTTTAGACCAAATGTTCACAGCAGTGCCCAAGATTTATCTTTGTTCAGAAAGCATTTCTTCATTCTGGCATTGTTATAGTTTGGAGGAGCTGGGGATGTTTAAAACCATTAATTCTTGGGTCCCCTGGTGGCTCTGTAGTTTAAGCATCTGACTCTTCATTTTGGCTCAGGTCATGATCTCAGGGTTGGGAGACTGAACCCTGTGGTGGGTTCCCAGCTCAGTGAGGAGTCTGCTTGAGATTCTCTCCCTCCCGTTGCCCCTCTCCCTGTGCATGTACTCCCCCCACCCCTGAAATAAATAAATAAATAAATAAATAAATAAAATCTTAAAAAAATATATCAGTTCTTGGCTCCTTTTTGTTTAATGAACCTCCCCTCAGTTTATCCCTCTCTGCTCTCATTTTACTAAGTATCAAGAAGAAGACTACAACACCAACACTTTGGAAATCTTATCTAGATGACACAGTTTAGTGGGTAAATATTTTAATTTCCACAGAGCTACAGGAACAGTTCAGCTAAGTTTCCTGCTTCCACATATAATAGGGCTCCTTCCTCCAATTTCCAGTAATATTTTCCTCACTTTATTGTAAGATCTCACTCATAGTGTCCTCAACGTCCAACATTTTGCAATTTGTCTGCAAGGTTGCAAGCCTTGAAACCCTCACTAACACCTTTCTCATGGCCACTGATGGATGCAAAGCCATGCACCTTGTTTCCACATACCAAAATAGATTTCAGTTACCCATTTATACATTTAAAAAATGCTCCCAAAGTCAGCATATGGAAAGATGAATACAAACTTTTGGTGTCTTACAGCATTCATTATTTAGGAACAACCAGTAGAAGCTTAGATGGCTGGTTCTGGCTCAGGGTCTCTCAGCGTTGGGCAAGGTGTGCTCACCTAAAGGCTTCCCTGGGGGAGGATCCCTCACAGGGCTGTTGGAAAGCCTTGGATGATCTATCCCTAGGTTCACTCACAAAGGTCTCTGCACAGGATTGCTTCATATTGTGGCAGCTAGCTTCCTCCAGGGCCAGCAATCCAATAAAGATCACCCTAATTGAAGTTACAGTCTTTCTATAACCTAATTTAGAAAAGGCACTCCATCACTTCTGCCATTCTAGTCACTAGAAGTTAGTCAAAAATTTCAGCCCACACTCAGAAGGAGAAATTCTATGGGGCATTATATTAAAACCTGGGGATCTTTGGGGGCCTAGTTTGGAGGCTATCTACTATAATGATAAGATTATGAGTAGTATGCTATTTTTTTGTGTGTAAGAAAAACAGAAATAGAAACACATATATCTTTTCTTATATCATCAAAATGAGACAATGTAAGGATAAAACAAAAACTAATAAAAATGGTTTCCTAAAAAGAGAGGTAGAGAATAGGAAGGGACAAAAATCAGAACTGTATCTCTCTACATGCCTTGTTTGGTAGGTTTGATTGTTGGAAATATGTTAACTATTTCACATAATGAAAATCTCAAAAGAAGCAATCCTTAAATATGAGATCTTTGCTTACATACTTCAACAGTAGTATCAACAACAATTGAATTGGAGCCATCCATAAAACTGAGAATTTTTCTCTTTTGAAATATATTTCTAAAATAAAAGTATTTCATGTTCCTGTAGTTGAAAAGCTTAGAATCAGTAGCAAAAATAACACCCTAGTAACCAGATTATGGGAACTGAATTTCATTTCCCATTAAGACAAACAAAGGTTCCTAGGGAAAAGAATGGATTCCAGGTCTAGAGCTGGAAATGTACAAGATGAATGAGGATATCTTGTGATTGATCTCAACAAAGCTATTAAGGTCCATGGGTACCTGATAAAAACACAAAGATGTCAAGTGAAGCAGCTCCTTCTGGTTAAAGACCAGGCAATTAAAATCCCCAAAAGAGGGTGCCTGGGTCGCTCAGTGGGTTAAGCCACTGCCTTCGGCTCAGGTCATGATCCCAGGGTCCTGGGATTGAGTCCCGCATTGGGCTCTCTGCTCAGCAGGGAGCCTGCTTCCCTCTCTCTCTCTCTGCCTGCCTCTCTGTCTACTGTGATCTCTCTTTGTCAAATAAATAAATAAAATCTTTTAAAAAAAATAAATAAAATAAAATCCCCAAAAGAATAATGACTCTGATGGGTTGAAATGTATTACACATACAAAACTCCATTTTTAAAGATATTTCTAAGGGAGGAGGGTATTCTTTTGTGTTTGCTGGAACATATTCAATATTTCTGAAAAATGGTTGTTAACGGTTAAGAATCAAGCATATTCTCTATAAGGAATTGATTTCAAGACAATCCTATAGTTTTAAAAGATAATAGTTTATAAATTCAGGAATAAAATTAAATCAGAATATGACAATTTTACAAACCCTAATGAAATAATGTATCAATGCAATGATCACCCAAGGCTAAAAAGCTATTAGGTAGACATTTGGTGGAGAATTTTCTAATGGATGTATTGGGCTGACAACTCTTGAGCCCTCTAATCAATGGAGCAGTCAAACTTTTTGGGTTTTTTTTCGATGTGATTTAGTTGAATACATATAGCACTTCTTATGAATTACTCTGGAAAAAAAAAAAAAACAATGTCCTCACATTTCTAAGTCACATTACTACATAACAGAAGTTTGAGACTTAGATGACTACAATAAATGAGGCCATGAGGATACAATCAATTGTATATACACACACAATACACACACACACACACACACACACACTGCTCCATCAGAAATTTAAGAATCTAAAGTAACTGTAGGGGAATATTTAAATCATCTTAGAGTGTTATAAAGACCTATACAGGTATGTGAGCAAAAGTATAATTGTTATATAATTATTAAAAGCAGGTTTATAAAATGTACCTCACCTTTAAGTACACACTGCGATTATTATTGAGAAAATTAATCTTTGACTTCAAAGACCTCACAACTGATTTGTAGAAACAGATTATTCTATAAATGATGGGGAAAGTTACGGGTCATAGAAATTATTATAGACCCCAAACCAGTCTAGAAACAGTGTCTCTACAACTGAATGTCTGTCTCAGAGCCTCTGTTTCCTAATCTATTAAATGGCAAGTTTTCGTTCTGTTTTGTTTTTTTGCTTAACACATGGCATTCCAAGAAGACTGAATGAAATAATGTATTTAAAGCATCTGCAAATCTAAATCAGTCTTCACATAAATTATAACCAGGTGGTATACATAATAGCAACAAGTGATTGGAACAGACAACATAGTCCCAGGTATTTCAGGGTGGGAATCACACCAAACCAAGAGGGAGTTTATGTAAATTTCCTGGGAAGGTCAGAGCTTGAGTTTCTTCCAGAGTTACATCCTAAGAGATCCTGCCTTTGATTCGAAATACCTGCCTCAGCATCTGGTACTGTTCGTGGTGGATAGTCCAAACCAACGTTTGTTGCATAAATGAAGGCGGCGGAATAATATGCTGTTAAGGCAAGTTAAAGTGTCCGCTGAGTTGGATGGGTTCCAGATGAAGGTTCTTGCTAACGATGGCACAAAAATCAACTTTTTTTAGGGGTGCCTATTTGGTTGGGGCAAGGGACGTGCTATTGTTCCTTAAGCTTTCAGATTTTTTCCTCCCTTCAATCAAGTAGTTTTCTTTCTCTCTTAAAATGATTATGTTCTCAATAGGGCAGAAAGAAATTTTAACTGAAAACATGGGAAGATACTGCTCGCTATGGTAAGCGAGAAAAGAAACATAATCTTCTGAACTTTTATCAAATATAGACTCTTTATAAATGAATGAGTCATTTATAAAATTTTCAATCTTTACACAGTTTATATTTTTTTCTTAAAGAATACCATCCTGAGCTTCTAGGTACTAAATAGTTTTGCCTATAGCAAAAACCCATACATTGCCTCCAGTTAGAATTCAATACTCCCTATTTTTTCCTCTCTTATAAAAATGATATAATTTTTAAATTAAAATTTCTTCTTCTTCTTCCCTATTACACTAGGGAATAGCCTACTTTTGAATGTTATGAGTTCGTACGTAAAGGGGGGTTTGTTTCTCCATTGTTTTCATTTAACAAGTTGCACATTTCCATAAATCATTTGCATCCACCAGTAATAGTAATGGTCTCCATTTCCTCCAGAAGATGAAAAGCCACGAGGCACTTTGAGTCATAGTTAACTGAAACGCGTGCATAGATCAGCCCACTCCGGGGCTCCTCGCCGCTGCTGGGCGAGAGGACGTCGGCGAAGGGCTGCCTCGCCTGACTGCTCCGGTCTCCCCGGCAGCAGCGGGATTAGACACATGCGCACGGTTGGTCTCTTTGTGTGCACCGGGAAGGGCTCTGCGTCGGTTTGCACTTCCTAATGGGGCAAAGACCTGGAAGGCGAGCGTGTGCTTAGGAACAAAAATGCACGTACACAAGGCCACCGAAATAAACAATCGTCTCGCTCCCGTTTGCCTTCCCCTCTTTGCGAGCATCCCCGCCGCCCTTTCCCCGGTGTCCAGCTGGGGAGTGGACACTGAGAGCCCCGGAATGAGGAGCCGTGTCCTCAGGAATCCCGCACCCGGGAGAGCAGTGCGGGCAGAGGAAGCCGGGTGGGGGGCGGGGGGGTGCGACCCCGGGCGCGGGGAGCGGGAGGAGCTCCCCTCCCGAGTTGCGAGGGATGAAGCGAGTCTTGCGAGCATCTCCGAGCGCAGCCACCCCGCGGGCCGGGAGGAGGGAGCCGGGCGGGCGACTCGGCCCGCCTCCCCCCCACCCCCCGCGCGCCCCTCCCCCCGCGCCGGGGAGCCGCGCGGGTGCGCTCCGGCCAGCTGTGCGCCGCCGAGTGAGGCGCCAGCCCGTGGGTGCTGCCGGGGGCGGCGGCGCGGTGGGGGCGCCCACAGCTGGCGGCGGCGCGGGCCCGGCGCTCGGCTCGCGTCGGGAGGCGGAGGTGAGGACCGGAACGAGGAGGGCGGGCGCTGCTCGCGGCGCCGGGCCGCGTTCCCCGTCCGCGGCCGCCCTGCCACCAGCCCGCGTCCCCGCCGGCGGGAGCTCGGGGAACCGGGCGGCGGCGCGGCTGTGGCGGCGGCTGGCTGGATGCGAGACCTGCGCGGACCCGGCGGCGGACGGCGGCTCTCGACTCCGGGAAGCCGATCGCGGAGGGGACGAGCCCGAACGCGCTGGCCATGGCCTCCAACTTTAACGACATAGTCAAGCAGGGATACGTGAAAATCCGCAGCAGGAAGCTGGGGGTGAGTTGCTCGCGTTCGGCGCGGCCGGCTGTGGTGGGGGGCGGGGGGCGGCGGGGAGAGGTGACCCGCGCGGGGACGGGGGCATAGAAGAGCTGACAGCCCGCTTGTTGCTCGGCCGGTGTGGGGGCCCGCACCTGCCTCGGGGGGCTCTGCACACCGGGTCGAGGCTTCCGGGAGCGCCCGGGTCCCCATCCTCACGTGCACGGCGCTGGTGTGGACCAGACTGGGAAGTCGTGTAGACGAAAGGGACTGTCAGTTTTAAGATGAATTTGCCTCGGCGGGGCCTTATGTATAGTGCAGCCCACAGCGCTCTGTTCTCAAAGTGTGCGCCTTCCCGGAGGCTTGCGCGGCGTGCAGGAGGTGCACGGACCCTCCTGTGTGTGTATCTAGAATCACCATTTTCTAGTCCCCGCTTCCCGAGCCCATTTCGAAATTCTCTTTCGATGCCCTACCCGCGCCGCGCGTCCCCGCCGGCGACGGCCAGCGACTTTACTGCGCCCTGAGCAGTTGCCCAGTGGCAGGCTCCTTGGCCCTTTGCGCGCCCGGACAGGTGTACCTGCGCCCGTGGGCAGGCAGGTGTGTGCTCACGGCCGCTGACACGGCAGCGTTCGCGACAGCAAAGTTTATGGAGACCTTGTCGTAGTTTTCTCGTGAAAGATGTTCCGCCTGACTTGGGAGAGAAACAGTGCAGACCCCCCGGGGGTTCAGAAGTTCTCTAGTGTCCAGACCCGGAGGTAAGACGGACGCGCCGACGGTCTCCGACGACCGGGTGTGGAGCCGAGAGGCGGGAGGGGCGGGACGGGCGCGGAGCTGCCCAGGTTTGGCGGAGCCCAGGGAGCGTGGGCGCGACGCTCGGGGGTCGCGGTGGAGGCCGTGGGGCCCGCGCGCGCTACGGGAGGTGGCCGACCCGGAACGACCTTGGCAGGCCGGACCAGAGCAGGAAGGGAAGCTCGGTGTTGGGGGGCGAAAGGGCCCCTTACCCGGATTCCCTGGGCTGTTTCTGTACCTCCCTGTTCTCAAAGTTCCAGTTCTGCGAAGCTCCGGAATCCTGGGGCAGAGCGGCCTTGAACGAGAACATTCCCCGCGTTCTCTGCTGACTGGATGAATCCTCCAACTTGGAAAGAAAAGGAGCGAGAAGTTCGTTTATTTCCTCACTCAGAAAGAAAAAAAGAAAAATAAGGCTACATAGATCTCTGGAGAATTGAACTAACGTAGGGCAGAACCCCCAAAAGAGGACGGAGCACTACGCACCCAGAAGTCGCCTTGTCAGGAGTTGGTGGACGCAGGTGTGGGGGAGCGGGCGGGGGGAGGGGGAAAGGCAGACTTGGCTTTTTGGGCTGCCCCTTTCGGGGTTCACTCTGAAGATGCAGACTGTACCCCGAGGAGACGAGAGACCCGTTCTCGAACTTGGGCAGCTCTGTGGGAGCGCGGAGTGCCAAACGCGGGGACCGCGCAGCCGCCCACCCCGCCGCCTGGCGCCTCCGTGCGCAGCTGCGCGCCCCAGCAGGGCCCGGGAGCGGCGCTCGCTGCAGCCCCTCGGCCGGGGTTGCCGGGGCTGCTCCTACGCAGGCGGTTGCGCCTCGCTCCTCTCCAGCGAGATGGGGAAGAGCCCACGTGTGAAACTGCGGGTGTCCCGGAGGCTGACGGCTTCTCTCCGCCCGGACGCACTGCTCCGATCTGTCACCCGCACCGGCCGAGCAAGAAAGAGCTGGAGGGGAGAAGCGTTTCAGGAACTTGACCTTTGAAGCCCTTTGCTCTCCCGCAGGGTGCTTGCTCGTCGTTCTCGCTCTTTCCGTCTTCTTGGAATCTCAATTGTGTCTGACTCCTCAAACGTTAGAAGCTGGTGGATGATTCAGGCCCCCCGGGGAGAAGTGTATCTGCTTCCACAGAGTCACGAAGTACGTGAGAATGAGTAAGGAGCGGAACCCTGAGAACCCTGCCCCTGGCCCCGGGGTCTGTAGGATTCCTCTCCCATTCCCAGCTTTCCAGGATTTCCTGCAACAAAAACTGAATATGCCACCTAATTAAAATATAGGATCCAAGGAAAGAGCTTTGACTGCTTCTTGGGTAACCATGGTGTTAACAGCCTTTGAAATGTCCTCTTAAAATACCATTCCTCCTAAAGCTGTGTGCAAATACATTTGCAATCCCAAAGTCCTCTCTTTCCATACCCACTGTTGAGAGGTACGCCTTTGTAAAGGACACCCTTCAGAGAAAACAATAAAAATACATTTATATATAAATTGATTTTGTCTTCCATTTCTGCTTGAGAAAGGTTAACTTCAGAGTTTGGTGTTAAAATAGTTTTGTTTTGTTTTAATATTAAATCGAAATATTAAGTTAAATTAACCTTGATTACTTTGAAGAATATTATGTATTAAAAAAACTTTAGACTTTCTATTCAGAATATTCTAGTATTCAGAAGGGTGACTTCATATGACACAACTTCATCTACATGTTTCTGTGAACCTCAGTAAGTAAGTGGGTCTTATAAGATAGTGAAACTCTAAGCAGATAATGGGTGCCTTACACATGAAAATTTCTATCCCAAATCATAGAAACAGGATTTATCTAAATATTAAAATTTCATTTTCATAGTTAATAGTACATATTACTTCTTTTATGGACTCAGAACTACAGATTTTTCCAAATAAAATAATTTTAACTCAGAAGTTGCATAATGATTCTTATGATATTTAAATATCAAAATAAAAATTCCAATGAAATATGCACAGCTATTTGATTTATGATGTACAGAACTCATGCTTTCAAAAATCAAATTTTATAATATTCTAAAGGAAAAAAAAAACCCTTGGCATGAAGGCAGTGACATCAGAGATTATTATGACATGAAAATATATTTTGAGGTGAAATGTTCTACTGTACCCTTTGCTCCTCATAAGTTAGTGCTCCCTATTGTGCAGAAGGAGGGCAGAGAAGTGCTACTTGCCCTCTAGGCTGGGGGACAACCCTGATGCAGGTGCTTCCAGTTCGAAGTGGTTGAAAGAGCCCTTGCCATGTGTCTTCTTAGAGAATCTAGTGCTACTTGTTGAGGCCACTTCCCTAGCCAGTTATTTGGGTGAAGTAGTAAGTGTTAAACAATTTTTTAGAATGTTTGCTTTGAAACTTGTCTTGACTCATTAATCAGCCTATCTTCCATTCAGGAAAATAATTTTGAAAAAAAAAAATGGTATTATCCTGGATTTTACCCATGTCCTTTAAAAATATGTTTATTCGATAATTAATTTTTTATTTATTTTTTAAAGATTTTATTTATTAATTTGATAGAGAGAGATCACAAGTAGGCAGAGAGGCAGGCGGAGTGAGAGGGAGAAGCAAGCTCCCCGCTGAGCGGAGAGCCTGATGCAGGGCTAGATCCCAGGACCTTGAGACCATGACCGGAGCTGAAGGCAGAGTCTTAACCCACTGAGCCACCCGGGAGCCCCTAATCATTAAGTTTTTAAAGGTATTAAGTCATTAAATATATAGCGACATGACTCTTATAGTCATTTGTTCATAGTGTGTGTTGATTTTTCATTATAACATATCACTGTTTCTATGGATATATTGTTTTCCTTTTTATGATTTAAAAGCTCTTAAATTGTTCAATTCCTTTTGCTCTCTTAATGTTGCATGGTTAGTATTAACATTCACAAGATACCATGCTGGTCAGTGTTTTGTGTCTAAGAAAAGGTTACTTAAAACACTAAATAAAAAAAAAAAAGCAAAAGCATTTTGGTCAAAATTGTTTATCACTTAGCCTTTATTACCTGTTTTCTTCTGAACACTGATAGGTTAAATTAAGTCAGCAAGGCATATACTATAAAATATCCAACCCATTCTTGGTTTGCAGATAAACTAGGAACTCAACCACGGAAACAATTAATACAACTTTACGCATGGCTTATTGACTCTATAATGTAGCAAAGGTAAATGCAGCCTTATGGAGGGAAATCATCATCCCTACCATTAAGTTCACTGTACACATCCACGGTACACATAGTTTGACGAATTCTGGACTCAGGCCTCACATCATTGTTTTCAAGGAATTCTGTTCAAATACATCAGTGTGAACAGTCACAGGCACATTGTGCACAAATAGCATTTTACAGAAATTGTTTTCTATTTCTTTTTCAAAGTCAGGTGAAGGATTTGTATTGCTTTGTGTGAGTATCAAAGGAACGTCTCAAGATACAGTTGGGCTTTGCATATTCAGCAAATGATCAATAATTATGGAGCATCTACTGTTTATCGACTGGCGCGCGTGTATGTGTGTGTGTGAGAGACAGACTGTGAATGTCCCACTGCGAGTGTCATGTTGTATTATCAGGGTTAGTAACAGTAAATACCTCCTACATCACTACTACTCATAGTACATTAGGCCAGTAATAGTCACTTTACCCCAACCTGGCTATAAGGGAAGCAGGGAAATGTAAAGGAACACATTTGGAGTGTGTGATGAGCCCCAATTTTATGAGCTGAACATCTATGCAGGATTTCCTCTTTTGCATAGTCTCCATTTGCTTCAGCAACTTACTATGGATTCATCTACATCTTGTCCTCTCTCCCTCCTTTGTTTTTGTTTTTGTTTTTTCTCCATCCTTGATTAGAACCTTGAGACACTTCCATCCCTGGCTTGATGATTATTGATCTTCTTTCTATAAATTCTTTGGCTTTTCCTGTCCTTCCACAAAAAGTTTTCTTCTGATGATGGAAGAGAGTAGTTTTTCATGAAACATGTTTATGAAAATTTACCCCTTTACAGAAGTTCATTCATTAATATAAATGGGAATTTTCGTGTGTGCATTTGCATTTTTTTGGTTGGTTAGGCAATTAAAAATTCCTCTGGTTTCCCAAATATCTAGAAAGTATTTTATGAAGAATAATTCTATCTTGTACGACATGCATTACCAATTTTCCAGGAAGTAGATGCATTAAATATATTTAAGATAAAATATGTAAATAACTTAATGATTTTGACCATTCAAAAGTTCAAGAGAACTCTCATGATCATTACTTCAGGTATGAATTCTCAATCTATGGATTTAAGACATGGACATTGTATTGGGCATACTTAACCTTTTCTCTTTCTAGAATATTCTGTATCCTGGACATTGCTTTCTAAAAAGGATCATTATAGCCATGGTTATTATTTATCTCTTTCTCATTAAATATAGAATTTAGAATGTATGAAAAGTCTAATTATTTTAGCTATTTTTATTTTCGATTTTTATTTGTGGTGAGTATAATTATGAGTTTAATACTGTATACATTCCACTTAATTTCTTTATCTCTGTATCTATTTATCTATCTATATAGCTCTACAAGAATTATTGGATCTTAGAATTTTAGAGTTGAAAAAAGTCTTGTATATGTTCTGTAGAATCCCTATATATTAATTTGTTTGCAGTTGTGTGTGTGTGCACGTGACGTTTCAGGTATTTTCAGAAATTAGTGAGATTTTTTGTCTTTTTAAAAAGTGCTTATGCGTGCATATGGGCATGCCTGATGTTCTTTGAACTTTCAAGACTTAGAGCCAAAGACAAGGAAAATAAAAGTAAGCCTAACTGTAAAAATACTTTGCTGGATTTTGATATTAAATAATTATGTCTATACACTACCTGGGGCAAGCCGTTAAATCAGGAGTGAGATATAAAAGTTCACATCTCAGTTTTTATCTTAATGTATTTACACATGACTGCTGGCAAGGTGAGTCTCAAAAGATGGCATTTCTTCAGATAACAAAGATTATACTCAGTACTCTGGGAAATCTTTTAAATGACCAAAATAAATAAATGACCAAAATAAATTTATAAGTGGGTAATCATACAGTGGTCAAATATTTGCAAGATTTACATTGCCAGTTTCCTTAAATGCCTTTCAGAAGTGCTCAGTAATGGTTGATATTTAGGATCAGTCTAAAATAACACACAAAAATAGTTTAATCTGAAGCCCAAGTCTTTGAAATAGGTGTGACCCATTTTTGTTGAAGTATTTTCGTTGTAATATTTTGTTCCGTTTGGATCATAATAACCCATGTGAATAATATTGACTAGGACTAAATAAGTATTCTTGTCTTTGATCTGTTTCTGTTTACATCCTCTTCATTTTAGAGACTATGCAAAGATAAAAGGCAAGCAATAGAAACAAAATAAAAATTACCTGTTTTCCCGCCATCTAATGATCTTTTCTGGATTTCATAACTTTTGAAGTTTTAGCTTTAAGGAAAAAATAATTTCTATCCAATGGGACAAACTAGTTAAAAGAGAAAATACTCTGATTCCTTTACTTCAGTGTTACTGCTTTTGTCTCACGTGACTCACAGTATTTTCTTTTTTTCTTCAAGCTCTGGTAACTTTGACCAAAGAGCTCAAGAATATAGGTAGAGAGCATTTTCACTAATGTTCTGCATAGATCTCCATTAGTTCTATTTTACAACACAGAGCAGGATTATCCTTTGAGTACTTCCTTTTCATATTATAACACTATTCCTCAATGAGACTAGTACACCTGTCAGTCAAATCGAATGAATAAGAAATGATCTATTGTTATTAGTGGAGAACAGGAACTCATGTACTAAAGAAATATTCTCATGTTGTTTGAAATAAATGGTGGTTGTAATATTTGGAACATGCACAAAATATTTCTCCCGTTATTGTACTAAATTCATTGTAAAAGCTTGGCTAATATTTTGGCTTAATAGTAAAATGATTGAGAGGACGAACGCTTTGAAGTTTGATTTGAGGCTTCATAATAGTAACATAATCATTTTGCATTTTGCTGTATTGTTTTACGGCTTATAAAGAATTTCCACATATATTAGCTTACATAATTTTCCCAGCATGCTTTTGAAAGTATATTTAATTTTACCCTCATTTAATTTAACGTTTTATACATAAACGCAAATCCAAAGGAAGTAAAGTGAATCCGCCAGAGTTAGAGACAGACTGGGTTTGTCTGTGGATGTGTATACTCAAATCTAGGTATCCTAACTTCAGGTGCGGTGTCGTATCTACAGTGCAACAGCTTCCGCTTTGTAGTACGTGCACACAAGCAATGACACAGCTATGTGTACTGTTCAAAGTAAATGTGTTTTCTTCAGTTGGTTGCCTGGTGTAAAGCTAATATGATCACTCACTTGACTCGACTCTAAGTTATTTACATTGCAGACGAAAGTGCTACCGGCAGGTGGGAGGTGGTGGAAATGGCTGAAGGCGATGGAAAGACAGACTTCCAGTTGTAAGCTAAGTAAGTTCTGGAAATGCAGTGTCGAGCATGGTGACTGTAGCTGACAATACAGTATTGCATTTTTTAAAGTTCCTAGGAGAGTAGATCTTAAAAGTTCTCACGAGAAACAAAGTTGTAATTAGGTGAGGAGATGGATGTGAACTAAACTTACGGTGGTGATCATTTCACAATGTGTACATATATCAAACCATTGTATCGTACACTGTAAACTTACACGATGTAAGGTATCAATTACATCTCAATAAAACTGGAAAAAATTGCTATTTAGTGAGAGGATTTATGCCACGGTAAGGAGATACTATGAGGATATTTTTCCAGGCCACTTTGAATGGACGTGATTTCATTTTCACTGTACCGTCGGAAAACTGGCTAATTCCTGCTTTTGAGTATAGAGAACTGGCTCCAAAATGCAGCTGATAGTGTCTGTGCAGACTTTAAAATGTTTTTAGAAAGATTTAAATCCCTTATTCTAGCATGACCTCTGTTTATGAAAAAGGATCTTTCAAGATAATTACGTAAAAGATTATGTTTAAATTAACTTAATGAAAGATGAGTTCATTTAAAAAAGCATAATTTAAAAATATACATTTTTACTGGGATCTGGAAAATCAAAAGATGTTATGTAGTGATGTAGTTATGCAGCACATAGTGTGACATTGTTACCCAAATCTGGACACACTGGGCAGTGCTGAACCATACCATGACCTCTGCCTAGGAGACTTGGTTGTTTATTTGCTGTGCTGCTTGCTACTTTTAAGAGGAAAGAATTGAAACACATATACTTAAATGATGTTCTCTTTCTTTTTCAGTTCTCTTATTTTAAAAAAAGTCTATATGCCATTTTGTTACTTAACGTGTAGATATTTATATAAGATATATTACCTGAATAAACATGTACAGTTATTTTTCTTCTCATGATTTTTTCCTTGTAAACATGAAATCAGTTTTCTCTGACCATTCAGTATTCTTTAAAATATGTATGCATGTCTGTTTATGTGTGTGTGTGCATACATACACAGATACATGATACACATACATGTGTTATATATTAAATACAATGGTATATATTTCCAAATGACATGTAAGTCCTTACACACACACTGAATTATATACAAATATAATAGGAAGGTTAACAGGAGAAGAAAATGTTCATAAAATGTCTTAATGGCATATAAGCTAAGTTTTTATTATATAAATTCTTACATGTCCACATTATTCTTAGTTTGGATAAAAATTTGATATTAGCTGAAGTTGAAATTTAGCATGTCTTTCAAAAACTATGTCTTTTAAAGGTTCTCAACCGGTACGAGAAAATTCTCTATCTCTGTTTACATAACCCTAGTGAAGTTTCTAACATACTATTCAAGAAAAAGAATGAAAACATACTTCTTACATATTTGAACTTGCTTTGGAAAGTCTGACTTCTCATTTAACTTACGAGGAAGTAGGAGTGTGTCTCCCTGAATGTTTTAAGGACCTGGGGGCTGTGCTGTAGAAAGCACCCGTGTCATCATTTTCCTGGTGCTTTTATAGACTTCATTACGCTTGGGAATCTTTTTACGTATGAGCTCTGTTAAGTCTTCTAAACAAAGGCACGTTTAGTGCCAAACCATGCTGTTGAGTTTAACTGGAAGCTACCAAATTATGTATATGTGTGCAATGTGTTTTTCTGTACATTTAAAATAACAGCTATGTAAAACTCTGATGGCTGCTTAACACACGTACCGCTGCTTTCTGATATTTTACGTGATTATCTAAATTACTAGACCTCTGTGTAAAGAAAGCGAGCCTCAGCCATGATCGCGTGTTGGAGCTACTTCGCGAGCTTGTGCCTTTCCTCGCTGATTTGGTCCGGCTGTGAGCGCGGATCTGCTTCCGACGTCCCCCCGGGGATTTTTACTGTGGTGCCGTGGCTGATAATCATTATCATACAGTGAGGATTCGGGGAGAAATAAGGAAAATGTGAGATCTGTTAGAACACTGTAAACTACTAAAAACACCATTATTAGTGCTGGGACTCGGGAATTGGCGTTCCCGAAGTAGAGAGTTATGCAATAAATCAGTCACACAATGCGGATTCCTGACAGTCTGTGAGCCTTTATAATGTGAATACAAAAATGACGAAGCAGAGGTATCTTCAAGGGGCAGAAATTCACTTCTGAAACAATGTGGTGGACATAACTCAGAATTTTCGAAGGACTCTGGATCATTCTTCCTGTCAGTGGTCGTGATGCCCAACGTCCGCGGGATGCCATCAATATGGCTCCTCACCAAAGACTTCTACTTTGTGTATTCTCATCTAAGTGATTACAAAACCATGGCTGTTTAAATTGTACTTCATTTAAAACTCGGTAAGTTCTGAATGATGCTGTAATGGTTTCCTTATTGGAGAGTCAATGAGTCAACGCTTCAGACTTTATTAAAGGAAAAACCCTGTACCTTGGAGTCCCTTTTGTATTCTTCGTAGGTCTGGGTTTATGGTTCTGCAAGGCAGCCCCTGCTGTGTAGCACTCCTGTTGTCTCCCAGGTTTCTTTTGTTCTGCTTTTTGTTCTTTGTCTCCAAATTGAGGAGACAGAACATGAGTGGATGGGTGTGGAGAGAGAATTGGGACAATATATGGCAAATACCTACTGAGTACACTCAGACAGTGTGTGCTTTGTGCTTTGCATGGAAAGTAACCCCAAGCTGAGAAATCGTGAATAAAGAAGGCTTTGTTATGAGTTCCGTGCAGAAGAAATAGCATGCCTAATTAATAATATGTGTCTAGATGGGTGAGGGGTATTGAGGTAAAGGCCCAGAATAAAGGGTTTACAATGTTCTAAGAACCCAAGAAGTTACTGATGTATTTTATAAGAAGGGTTAATGTTCATTCTCCACTTTGCAACATCCCTGACTGTAAAATTCATTGTAGTGAAGTAGTATTTGGGCAAGAAGACCAATCAATGGTGAGCTTTAGCATCCTAGAAAGGCCTGTTTTACTTCTAGAGGCCAGCCATGATTGAGAATCACTGACATAGAAGGTTGGTTTTCTTATTTCCTAGCACTGCAAAGAAGGAAGTTTCTAACTATCATTGTTTGCATTGAGAAGTTAGCTGTCTTATTGTCACCTTTGGAAAATCATCAGACTTTTCCCCTCTGCCTACATTTAATGCCCTCATTTTCCGGTTTTAAGGAATTTTTCTATGTTATATGTAAATGTAATTTTAATTCTGTTTATTATTCTTGGGTTTATAATGCTTCTGGGTTTATGGCTTGATAGGGTTCTTCAGTTCAGAAAAGTTATTTGCTATTTCCCCTCCTGTCATGTCAGTTCTGTCCATTCTTTTCTCTCCTTCCTTATTCATATGTTAAATCATTTATACCATATTTTCTGTACTTCTATGCTTTTTTATTTTTCATTCTTTTGTCACTTGAAGCTTCAGGATATTTTCTTCAGATCTATCTTCCATTTCACTAATTTCCTACTCAGCTGAGAATAACCTATTAAATTTATTCATTGTATTCTGTTTATTTTTTCAGGTCTACAATTTTCAGTTGATTCTGTTTTTTAGACTGTCGTATAGAAATAAATTCTCAGTTTTGTCTTTGGTAGGCTTCAATACATTCAAGTAGATGATGTTCGTATTTGTGCAGCGTTTCCAATTGTCAACACGCAAGCTTCCCTGAGTTACCTAGTACACTGCTAACCGGAATGGAACATTCTCAGCTGGTTGAATTTTATAGTGATTTCTGTGTAGGGGAACAGAGGCCCTGTGGTCCTTCAGAAATCCACTAAGAGCCAAGAGAGTTGGCTATAGCTCTGCCTTAGTGGTGAGCCGCTCTTCCTGTGGTAATTTTGTCTCTGGATATTTTCAGACAAGTTATTTATCGGTGGAGGAGAACTAGAGTTCTAGTGAAATTGAAAAAAAAAAAAAAAGAAGATATTTGAGTGATAAGACTAAACATGGCTGGCGCAGATAGTGTGTGCATGTGTGTGTGCGTGTGCGCGTGTGTGTAAAAACCTGCCTCTGCATAAAAATGAGGGGGCAGTGAGTCAAGAAGCAGTCAGAAGCCTGCTACAGTGTTTGATTTCATGCACAAGGCCAAATATTTCTGTCCCTTTCAGCAGTAGTTTTTAATACTGGATACATATTCCAATCACAAGAGATGGTTTTTGAGGTTTTTGTGTGTTTGTTGTTTGTTTGTTTGTTTGTTTGTTTTTCCAATGACGTGTTCTGCTTCCAGAGATTCTTACTGAGTTGCTCTCGGGGCAACAGAATTGTTTGCTAGTTGTGTTTGTTTCATTTGGTATTAATCTACCCAAGCGATTCTACAATAAATGACATGCTTTTCACCAGAAAAGAATTCAGAACAAGTTGCTTATCACTATATATTACCACAGAACCTTACTGAACTGGAATAAATTGGCATAGTGAGCCTCTGTAAGTAGTCGAATGAATTGACAACATGAATTAGATGTTCATCATTTAGTTTTTCAGCCAGCATTTCAGTCTTTTTCCATGTATTTGGAGAGCACCCCGCCAACATTGATATTTTGGATGTTGAAGATAAGAAATAATACTTCACATTATAGAAGATGAAGATGAAATTCCAAAAATACCTTTTGCTGCTAGGACAGGGCGTGAGAAATGAGCAAGGTGTGACCAATTACATGACCGGATGTTGAGTTAGTGATAAAAAGGGCAGCCCAGGATAGGAATCTTCTCAGGGGACAACAGAGTAATTGTTTCTACTGGATTGATTTATTGATGCAAAAGTATAAGCAATGTAAACTGTTGTACCTACTGACCAAAGCTAATAGCCTCGTCAAGAAACTTAAAGATTTAAGAGATCACTTATGGTTGTTCAGGCTTGAACCTGGTTGTCCAGCCCTCTACTTCTAATTTGAAGTAATGAAACATTTAATGTATTTCCTTCTATCTAAATCAGCCAGTGTCAACTTCTATTACAACTGATAGCAACTAATACTTCTGACAGATAAAATGGCATTATTGGAAGTCACCCAATTAAATTTTAGAATCACTAATTTATTTTTAATGTAGTGCCTATGAAATGCCTTTCCTTACCAAAGTGTAAACACTAGAATTCATTTTCTTTTGTAGTCACTGCCAGTTTGGACATTTAGCACACCATTCATGAATTACGCTGTTCAGTCATGGAGAAGTGTAGGAGCTTTGACGAGAGCATACATTCAGACCATATAATTAAGAGAATGTTTGTTTTAAAAGAGGGACCCACACAAACATACCCAGTGAATTTTTGACAGAAGTGCAAAAGCCAATCAGTGAAGGAAAGGTAACCTTTTCAACAAATGTTGCTGAAGCAATTGGACATCCCTGGGCAAAGTAAATGAGCCTCAACATAAACCTTACACCTGGTAACTCAAAATAGTTCAGGAGCTTAGGGTATAAAGTAAATCTATAAACTTTGTGACAAAATGCAAAAGAAGATCATTGGAAACTGGATCTGGATCAAAGAGTTCTTAGACTTGACATCAAAAGCATAAACCATAAAAGGAAAAACTGATCAATTAACCTCATCAAAATAAAAAATGTTTGCTCTGTGAAAAAGCCCATGGGGAGGATGAAAAAAAAAGTTACCAAAGACTGGGAGAAAATATTCATAAACTACGTATCTCCAACAAAGAACGAGTATAGAAACTCTTAAAACTCTATGGTAAAAATTAAAAAGCAACAACAATTCAATTCGAAAATGGGCAAAAGACATGAACTGACACTTCACAAAAGTTGCTGTGCAGATGGCAACTAAGCAGAGGAACAGATGTTCAATATTATTAGCCATTAGAGAGATGCAAATTAAAACCACCATGAGCTATCAATACACACCTACTGGAAAGGCTAAAATAAAAACCAGTGACAACCCTAAATGCTGGCAAGAAGGCAGAGAAACTGGATCCCTTGTACAGCGCTGTGGGAATGAGAGGTGAGGGTTCTGATACTCTGGAAAACAATTTGGCAGTTTCTTAAACCACCGTTCTACAGCCCGTCAGCTGCAGTCTTGGACATCTGTCCCGGAGACGTGAGAACTTTCTGTTCACGCAGAGATACACAGCTCTGGTGGAAACACCCCCAAACTGAAAACAAACCAGATATTCATCACTGGGTGAGGCTGAGTAAACGGTAGCATATGCGGATCCCGGGTTACTAAGGGATCCAAAGGACTAAACTATTAACTCGCACAACAGTGAGTTTCCAGATTATGTTGAGTGTGTGAAGAAAAAAAAAAAAATTCCCAAAGGTTATAAACATGTGATTTCCTTTATGTAGTATTTTTGAGATATGAACTTGTGGAAGCGAAGAACAGGTTCGTAGCAGCCGGAGGGTATGGACAGGGAGGCGGGAGTGGGCTCCTGTGCGACTGTGCTGATTACAGGGCAGCGAGAGGCTTCCCCGAGGTGCTGGAAACGTCCTGCATCTCCACTGTGTTCCTGTGGAGATCCCGCCTGTGAGAGCGGATTAGAGTTTTATCAGATGTTCCCATAGGGGGAAACGGAGTAACGGCGGTGCGGGGTCACTGTGTGTTACTTCTTATAGCTGCATGTGCAACTACAAGGATCTCAGAATAAAAAGGTGTAGTAATTAAAAAATATAAGAGACGCCTCGAAATGTAGCCCTATTTTACAAGCAGGATAAGGACCTTTTGGGCCCCGTTATCATAGGAGTAGTTTAGAAAAATGGCAAGAGCACCGTCTTTACCATCCATCAGCCTGGGTTTAATGACTGACTCTGCCACTCAGAGTCGTGTGACCTGTGGGAAATGTCAAATACCCTCGAGCCTCACTTTGCTTAATTGCCAAATGGGTTGTAAGACCTCATTGTGTTTTGTAACATTACATAGATAATATTTCCCAAGATCTAAAACAGTGCTTGGTTGAGGATGTACAAAACCCTCAAGACGGCTTTTAAACCAATACCGCAGACTTCTTAGGACAGCTCCTTGGAAGGGGACACACATCCCTGCAGCTCTTCTGGACTGGGGTTCCCTGAGCAAAGACAGCTTAACGTGAGTAATGCTGCAGTGAACGAGGGAGCACATGTATCTCTATGAGATCCTGATTTTAATTTAATTTAATTTACTGTCATCTATATTCAGAAAGAAGGATTGCTGGATCATACAGTATTTCTATTTTTAATTTCTTGAGGAACCTCCATATTGTTTCCCATCGTGACTGCATCAACTTGTATTCCAGCCGACAGTGCCGAAGGCTTTCTTTTTTCCCACATGTATGCCAGTCCTGGTTATCTTGTCTTTTTGATGAGAGCCATTTAACAGGTATGAAGTGTGAGGTGGTATCTCATCGTAGTTTTGATTTGCATTTCCATGATGATTCAAAGACCTTTTTGTGTACCTTTTGCCGTTTGTATGTCTTTTTTGGAAAACTGTTTAAGTTCTCTGCCCATTTTTTTTAACTGTGTGGTTAGTTTTTTTTGCTATTGAGTTGTATGAATTCTTGATGTATTTTGGATATTAACCCCTTATTAGATGTATGTTTCACAAGTATTTTCTCCAGCTCTACAGGTTGCCTTTTGCTTTTTGTTGGTTTCTTATGCTGTGCAGAAGCTTTAGTTTGACGTAGTCTTCCTCTCTCTTTGAATTGTGAAGAATATCAATGTTGATCATTTTGCAGCTGCAATTTAGTGTTCTCTGGGAAATGAGGTTTATATAAGCTACATTTGCCCACAGGACACCTTAATTACTAGGAGCCAAGTGGCTTGAACACTCCGTTGACTCCAGAAACAAACAGCAGTGCAAAACCTTCTCTGCCTTTGATTTTGAGCTCTAAATGGAGCCACCTTGTCCAAATTTTAAAAAACATCATTACTTAGAAGAAGATAACATTCAGCAATATTTCAGTGAAATTTCATTTTTTGTCTTCTGAAAAGGATCACTTGGCTCCGTTCCCATCCAAAAAGTGTCATTAGCCGTTTTGATGCTCAAGGTGATACCGGGGTACAGCTCCTTTGGAAATGGCAGCAAAACTGTCCAGAGTGTAAAGTAAATAAAGTTCCAAATGAAGCATCTAAGAAGAAGTTTCAGATTTTATGCTTTCTGCTGATAAGTTAATTTCAATAACTGAATAGAACGTGAACGGAGAGGAGTAAAATGACTTTATAAAAGGTAAGTTTAATAACACCTGAAGTATTTGGACATCCATGAGTCATCTAGGATTCAGAATCAGTGATGAAAGAAATAATTCCTTTCCGGGGCACCTGGGTGGCTCCATCATTAAGCATCTGCCCTTGGTCCAGGTCATGATCCTGGGGTCTTGGGATCGAGCCCTGCAGAGGGCTCCCTGGTCAGCAGGAAATCTGCTTCTCCCTCTCCCACCGCCCCCGCTTGTGTTCCCTCTCTCCCTGTCTCTGTCTCTGGCAAATAAACAAACAAACAAAAATCTTAAAAAAAAAAAAAGTAAAAGAAATAATTCCTCTGCTTTTCACTTTGAATCTGCAACATACTTGGCAATTTTTTCCATTAAAAATACCAAGGATAGGGGCGCCTGGGTGGCTCAGTGGGTTAAGCCTCTGCCTTCAGCTCAGGTCATGATCTCAGTGTTCTGGGATCGAGCCCCGCATCAGGCTCTCTGCTCAGTGGGGAGCCTGCTTCCCTCTCTCTCTCTGCCTGCCTCTCTGCCTACTTGTGATCTGTCAAATAAATAAATAAAATCTTAAAAAAAAATTTTAAAAAAATACCAAGGATATATTTATATATAATATGTATTAACTAAGGATAGATTAATAAGAAATTTCTCAAGGAGGAAGTGGTAAAAAGAGCCAAAAGAAAAATTGGTTTGTGCCATACATCGGGGATACAATGATAAATAAATCCCTGTGCCAGACTAGTTCAGCCTGGCAAGAAAGAGGGCAGTCATTAAGTCTTAGCTAAATTGTTAAATCAGTTCACATTCAGAACTGTGCTGCCATGGTTCTGATTGGCGTGTATAGGACTATGGGCAGTGCCTTCCTAAGCACTTGTAATTCCCCCCTCTGTAATTAACTTTAGCAACCAATCGAATTGCAATACAAAGGCTGTAATTGGAAATATATCACCCAAAAGATGTCTTTATATTCAGTGCCTCATTTTTACAAAATATATTTAACTTTCCTGAAAATATTTTCTGAAAATTCTTTGGTAAAGCACTAAAATTTAGTTTCCTCTTAAGGAAGAATCCACATAACAACAACAATAACAGCAACAAAAAACCCCAAAGTACATTAGTTTTTTGGAGAAAATAAGTTTTGGTATAAAGGTTACCAAAATTTAAAAAACAAAAAATAAATCTCTACGACATTATCTTTAAATGGATTTCTCATATCGTCATGTATATTTCATTTGCCATTTTGACTCTTTTTTCTGTATATATTTATTTTTAGTATTGGTTGTGAACTTTCGAAGAGTGCAGAATTAGGACCCGTGGTAACTGTTTTCCAGGTTCCATGACAAATCCTACCAACAACTTGTGTTTTATAGTATTTTACAGTTTAAAACTATGTTTACATGTAACTCTCCATTGAAGGAGCACACTCCTCAGTGTGCGGGGCACATGCCATCTTCACTCTATATAGGAAGGCTGTGATATAAATGACTGTTGGGGGGGGCGCCTGGGTGGCTCAGTGGGTTAAACTTCTGCCTTCAGCTTCGGTCATGGTCTCAGGGTCCTCAGATGGAGCCCTAAATCGGGCTCTCTGCTCAGCGGGGAGCCTGCTTCCCTCTCTCTCTGCCTACTTGTGATCTCTGTCTAGCAAATAAATAAATAAAATCTTTAAAGGGCTGTGGGATAACACAGCCTAAGTCTGCAAGCTCAGTTCTTCCAAACAGTTGTCTAGTGCCTTCTCAGACTACCTGTTCGAACATGGCAATGTATTCCTCTGGTATGGCACCCCTGACCAGGACATGGTATACTTTTTCTTAATAACCATAATAATTATGAAGCTCCTATTCTCCCAGTTTAATATCTCTGTTCCAGTGCTTAGTTTCTGCTGAGTGTTGCAATTCCTAATCCCAGAGGTAATGTGTGAATGGTTCTTAGAACTCTTTATCACTTTCCCCGTGATGTGTGCAATCTGCCAGCCTTGAAACCTTAAGATATATGCATGACTTTAAATGCTGTTGAGAATTAAGAGATCTTCTCACCTGCCTTTATTCTTTTAACATAAAGAAACATTGTAGAAGTTGTCCTAAATGCAAAAAGACACACGCTCTGTAATGGGTTTTCTTCCATCTCATTGATGTTGATTTTTATGACGTGTGATTTTGTGACCTACAGGGAGTTGATGGATTCCCCACTTTCACCTACAATTACATTGTTTTTGTCTCTGAAACTACTCTGCACAGACCTCTGCCTCAGGAAAACCGAGGACTTCAGATGATTAACGTGATTTAAACCTCATCTCAAGGGTTCCAAGCTCTGAGCATCTGTACAATATAGTGGAGAGAACCACCTTTGGTTGAGTCCATTGACTTTCCAGCTCTGTACCTCATCTAAAAATTGACCATTAGTGCCAAAAGACTATCCCGTAGGATTATTGCAAGCTGTAAATAAGATGAAATATGTCACCTGGCTGGCATATGGTAGACCCCACACTCTTACCTATTGGCACTGGTATTTCTAAACCACAAGCACTGATTTGACTTGCCAAATTAAGAAGTATCATCATTTTTGAGTATTTTATATTTAACATCAGCTCCTGGGGACACTTCTCTCTTCCTTGGGCAAAACACTTCTCTGGATTCTATTTTTGATACAAAGCGAGGAGGCATGGTAGGACTTTAATCCAGAGCAATGACTTGATTAAAGGTGTTTTAGACATATTCTCCTGCACAGTGACACGCGTGGATTCATGCCAGTGAAGGCACGGGGACTGGTGTGGAGGTTGCTGGGGGGATCATGGTTGGCCATACCTGCACTGGGGCTGCCCTGCTTCCTCACTTCCAGTGCTGGGCCTTCTGGTCTTTTGCCTGACCAGCTCTACTCTGACATTCGAAAAAAAAAATTTTTTTAAGATTGATTTATTTATTTTTAAAGAGTGGGGAGAGGCAGAGGAAGAGGGAGAGAATCTCTAGCAGACTCCCCGTGGAGCACAGAGCCTGATGCCAACCCTGAGACCATGACTTGAGCCCAAACCAAGAGTCCACCACTCAACCGACTGGGCCACTAGGGCGCCTCATCATTCAAAAAAAGTTTTAAATGTTACTTCAGTTTGTGTCAGCTACCAGAAGAGCAGATGGGAAGCCTTCCTTCTAGATATATATATATATCACATATATATATATATATATATATGAGCCCCCAGCGTCTCATAAGGCAAGAGAGGTAAGACTGGACCAGGCTCCACAGACCCTAGCTGTTCATGTCCGAAGAGATGGTCTTCTTCCTTGTCCGAACCTTCAGGGAGCGCGAGGTGGTACCCTCCCGCGCCAGCGGCTTCCTTTTGACCACACGCAGGCTTTGGCTGCGGCTCCGAGGTCTCTCTCGGGGCCGGGCAGGTGGCTGGGGGACTACCTCGGTATCTGACCAACACTCATCGTCGGTGTCACTGTCCTGCAGGCCCCCTTCCCGGTACCCGATGGGTGGCCTGTGGCAAGGGACTTGGTCCTCCAGGTAGAGGGGATCCTGGTAGGTGGGAGCAGGGTCATCGGGGATGGAGCGCAGGTCCTGCATGGAGAAGCTCCGCAGCCTTCCAGCCAGTGCACCCTGACTCTTGGTGGCAGCCTGCACAGCGGCTGAAGCAGCAATGTTGAGGCCCAGTTTCCCAAAGCTTCCATTATATATATTTTAGCCATTCCCAGCCCTATTGCACATCCTCTGCTCCTAATATCTGCTGTTGTATCTGTGAGGAAGGCAAGGGATCCCCGCGCCAGTGCCGCCCTTTACATTTCCTGCGCTGACTCTTTCCTTGGCTTCCCTTCGAACTCATGCCCTCCCAGTGCCCACCATGGCAAGAATTCTCTCAGTGGTCTGTTTTTAAAATCCATCTTCTTTCCCTTAGAATTGTTAGTGCTGAAGTACAGTTTTATCTTCACTTTTCATGAGACTTCTGTAAAGTAGATATTTTAAACTTTAATCCCACTTCCAATCTCCAGATTTACATGCCCCAATTAAAATATATATATATATATATATATATATATATATATTTATTTATTTATTTTAGAGAGAGAAGAGCGAGCACAGGAGCAAGCATGCATGTGAGCTGGGAGAGGCAGAGGAGAGGGAGAGAGGCAGACTCCCCGCTGAGTGTGGAGCTCAATGAGGGGCTGGATCTCAGGACCCTGAAGTCATGTCCTGAGCAGAGATCAAGAGTTAGGGGCGCCTGGGTTCCTCATTCGGTTAAGCAGCTGCCTTTGGCTCAGGTCATGATCCCACAGTCCTGGGATCAAACGCCACATCGGGCTCTCTCCTCAGCTGGAAGCCTGCTTCTCCCTCTCCCACTGCCCTGCTTGTATTCCCTCTCTCACTGTCTCTCTCTCTATTAAATAAATTAAAAATAAAATAAAAAAAAAGAAAGAAGAAAGAAATCAAGAGTTAGATGCTTAACCAACTGAGCCACCAAGGTGTCCCTACATGCCCAAATTTTTATAACTCATGTCCTGCTTGATATCTGTAGCACACCCCAAACCGATGAGTCTATGTAGAATGTACTGTTTTCCTCCCAAAACAGCCACTTTGCCACATATAAACATATTTAAGTAGATATTTCTATTAGCACTGCTGTTTTTTGAAAATAATTCAGTATCAGATCTGAGAACCAATACTGGCTCCTCCCCGTCTCTGATTTCCTGCAAACAACCAAATGAATGTCTTGTCTTACTGGCGCTGCCTAAGAACGTCTGCCGTCTGTGGTCTCTTTCAGTTGAAATTCTGCTTCTGTAACTATTCTAAAGTATTGGTGAGACTTGCCAGTGGTTCCTTTTACTGCCTGCTCAATTATCCTCGTAGTCCCGCCACACTGATTTTCTGAATTTCAGTTTGAAACATATAATTCCCTTTCTTAAATTTTCCTAGGGCTTTTCATTACCTAGAGTAATAATTTTAAACTTGCAATTCAAAGCTATCCACAACACCTACCATTGTTTCATTTAGGTATTTTTTTATTATGTAGTATTTCAAGCGTACTGAAAATTACATAGTATCATGTTACAAATCATATATGGACTACGCATATTTTACCAACGTTATCGTAGTAATTTTTCTTTCTGCTTTAAATTTCTTTCTGCTTTAAAAAAAAAAGATAGGAAAATGTTGAGAATTGAAAACCCATTTAAACCTCTTGACATTAAAACCCTCAACAGTCCTATTCAGTAATTAACCATGTTGCTACATAGATCAAGCTTGTTCATTTCAATGGTTGTATTGTTTTCTATTGCATAAATAGGCTTCTCTTCTTCTGTTAATGGGCACTTATGAGGTTTTTCTGGTTTTGCTATTAATAAACCATGCTTCAGCAAATACATACATACATTCTCCTTGATCACGTGTATCCAGGTTTCCCTAGGGTTTGTAAGTAGAAGTAGAGTTGCTGCTTTTTGACATGTACAACTTCCCTTTACTAGATGTTTTCAGATTGCTCACAATAAATTGTTTAAATCCATATGCCTGGAACAATGAAACGAGAACTTTTCTCACATCCTCAGCAGCACTTGATACTGCCATATTTCCTTAAATTATGAAATATTTCAAGCATGCAGAGAATATGTGTGCTTTCTTTAAAAACATTTTGCAGTATTTTCTCCAGATTTTTAGAAAAGAAATAAAATGGATGAAGTTGAAGCTTTTGTGTATCCTAAACACTAACTTCAGACATCAACTTATCTCTATTATTCTATGCATTTCCCCCAAGTTTATTACATATTTACATTTAAATAACATTTACTGTTGCTTTGCTGTTTCAACTTTATATAATTCGAATCATGTACTTTGTTGGGAGCCTGGTTGGCTTGGTCGGTTAAGCGTCTGCCCTTGGCTCAGGTTGGGATCCTGGGATCAAGCTCCCTGTCCAGCTCCCTGCTCCATGGGGAGCCTGCCTCTCCCTCTCCCTCTGCTTGCTGCTCCCCTGCTTGTGCACGCTCTCTCTCTCTCCGTTGTCGAATAAATAAAATCTTACAAAAAAAAAAAAACAAAAAACCATACACTTTGTGACTTCCTGCAACGTACTTGTTTTTGCTCAAGTTTGTTTTTGAGATTCAAGCATTTTGGTAGAGTTCCAGTTTATGGATTTGACTTCTCTATATGATTATTTTGTAGAAATACTCCACCGTTTGTATTTCCTAATACATATGTGCAAGAGGTTTCTTGGTTGGTGTGTTTGTTTGGGTTACATGCTTAGAGGTATTTGCTGGGCATAGGTTGGCGCATACTTACTAGATACTGGCCATGTTGTTTCTAGATGGTGTATCCAAATGCACCCTCCACTGAATTCCAGCAGCTTTTTCCTCTGCTTCCTCTCCAACACCTGATATTTTTAGGTGAGACTTTTTTCTCCTTTGGGTAAATGGGTGTTCAAGTTACATTTCTCTGTAGTTTGAACATATTTTCATATGTTTATTGACCAGCTGATTTTCCTGGTTTGTGAATTTTCTCTTCAGTTCCACTGATCATTTTTTTATGTAATATATCTTCTTAATCATTTATAGGAGTTCCATCTATACTTTGAATACTACTCCTTTGTAATTATAAATCCTACAACTATCTTCCCTCGTGCTATGATTCTCCTTTAAATTTGTTTATGGTCTCCTGTGTCTTACTGACATTTTAAATTTTAATGAAATCAAACTCATTTCTTTTATGGCTTGTACTTTTTTTGTCTTATTTAAGAAGTCACTCCGTACTGTAACATAAAACTGCTGTTTTCTATTTTATTATATTGTTTTCATGTATTTCTATATATGCTTAGATCTTTAATCAACCTGTAATTAATCCTCATTTTAAGATTTAAGTTTGGGGGGCGCCTGGGTGGCTCAGTGGATTAAAAAGCCTCTGCCTTCGGCTCAGGTCATGATCCCAGGGTCCTGGGATCGAGCCCCACATCGGGCTCTCTGCTCAGTGGGGATCCTGCTTCCTCCTCTCTCTCTGCCTACCTCTCTGCCTCCTTGTGATTTCTGTCTGTCAAATAAATAAATAAATCTTTAAAAAAAAAAAAAAGATTTAAGTTTGGAATCTTAGTTTCCACATGGATACCCAACTTTCAGCTCCATTTAGTAAATATTCTTATCCATGAGCTTGTTAAAGTCAGCTCTTCAGATTTCATGTACGTGGTTCCAATATTTTGTTATATTTAAACATTTTGGCTGTGGTTTTGAATGACTTTTTTTTTGTTTGTTTTATATTAGATTTTCTCATTGGTAGTTATTTGTTTATAAGAAAGCTGTTCTTTTTTCTATATCTTGTATCTCACACTGATTTACTCATTGAAGATTGAATATATGGAGGGCTTCTTCGGTGCAGACACTGTGTAGGTGTGCAGGATACATCCAGCTAAATGCATGAAACCTGCCCACCAAGAGTGCTTGCAAGGGATCCAAAAAGATAAACTCACAGTTGCAATGTAGAGGCATACGTGCCTTTTGCAAGGGAAGATGATGAGAAAATATGAGGGAATTGTAACACTGAGAACCAAGAAGTGTCCAGAGAAGTGAAGGTGTTTGAATTAGTTCTGATGGAGGAGCAGAGGCTGATTGGGTGGTTATGCGGGAGGGGCTGGGGGGATAAGAGGAGTGACCAGGGCAGGGTAGAGGGTCATGGAGTACCTGTGGCCGTGAACAAGAATGCCAGTGAGCCAGCCAGGGGAGGGTCAGAGTTTAGAAGACATTTAAAGTTACAAGAAGTTATAACCTTGATGCATAATCACAGGGTTTTCAGAAGAGTTTTAAGCAAGCGAGTAAGTAAGACAGTCACAATGATGCATGTGAGGTTGGGATTGGCCCCTGCGGGGTTGGCAACAGGGATGCTGTATGGAAGTTATCCAGAAAGTGCAAGAAAGAAAGTGCACAGACAGAAGAAAGAGAAAGATGCTTTACTGTCACATTCAGAGGAGTGTCTTTTGCGTATTGTACCATTATATAAAAATGGATGAATAATTGTCCCTCTTCTGGTCCTTTGAAGATATATACTTACTTTACACAGTATTATTTCTTCTGCTCCCAGTATCATGACTTATCACAGTGCTGCACATCATTTAAGACCATTAAAAAAGTCACCTCACTTTCAAAGCTTTTTCTAGAATGTCTAAAAAATATGTGACTCTCTTCCTCCCTCCTTTCAATTATTTACAGTACTTTGCTTGGACTCTCTTTACCTTTATTCCTGCATTTCATTTTGTTATTGGTTCATGAAATTAATTTTTTAATTATCCCACAATCCTATTTATTATATAAGAGCTCACTAAAATATATTAAGGGACTCCTGGGAGGCTTAGTCAGCTAAGTGTCTGACTCTTTGATTTCTGCTCGGGCCGTGGTTTCATGGGTCATAGGGTCAAGCCCTGCCCAGGCACCACACTCAGCAAAGAGTCTCCTTGAAGATTCCTTCCCCTACCACTACCCCTAGTCACGTGCACGTGTGCACATGCTCTCTCTTACTCTCTCTCAAATAAATAAATCTTTAAAAAAAAATTCTTTAAAAATAAAAAATTGCATTAATAATGAGGCAATGAATAGTTTGAAAATAAATTCAAATTTTAACTTAATTTATTATTTTTTAAGATTTATTTATTTATTTGAGAGAGAGAGCAAGAGTGGGGCGAGGGGCAGAAGGAGAGGGAGAGAGAGAATCTTGAGCAGACTGTGTGCACTGACCAGGGAGTTGGCTGAAGCAGGGTCAGTCTCATGGCCTTGAGATCATGACCTGAGCTGAAACCAAAAATCGGATGCTTAGCCAACTGAGCCACCCAGGCTCCCAAAGAAGAATATTTTTATTTTTATTTTTTTATTTAAAAAAATTTTTAAAGATTTTTATTTATTTATTTATTTGAGAGAGAGAGAGAGAGCATGAGCAGAGGGAGGGGCAGAAGGAGAAGCTGGCTTCCCGCTGAACAGGGAGACCAGTTTGGGGCTTGATCACAGGAACCCCAGGATCATGACTTGAGCCCAAGGCAGCTGCTTAACGGACTGAGTGACTCAGGTGCCCCCAAAATATCTTTAAATACAATATGTCAAGCAATCTCAAGTCAGATACTTGTAGTTTTTAGTCAAAATGATTCTGATTTAAAATGTTGAAAACTGTTTATGCATTAAAATTAAGGAAGTCACATAACTAGTAAACATATACTTAATTTTCAGATTCTGTGTCCCCCTTGACTTTATTTCTCTATCCCTATATTAAGGAGCTAGGCGAGACTATCTGATTATTTTTTTTAAAAGATTTTATTTATTTATTTGACAGACAGAGATCACAAGTAGGCAGAGAAGCAGGCAGAGAGAGAGGAGGAAGCAGGCTCCCTGCTGAGCAGAGAGCCCGATGCGGGGCTCGATCCCAGGACCCTGGGATCATGACCTGAGCCGAAAGCAGAGGCTTTAACCCACTGAGCCACCCAGGTGCCCCCTATCTGATTATTTTAACTGTACCATATTATAACTAGATACATTTATTTATGGGTTTTTTAAAAATTTCTGAAGAAATTCTTCCTGACCTAATACCATGAATTTGCTCTCCATTTTATTCTGATAGTTCAAATTTCAATTTTCTTGCATGGGTTTTCAGTTCACCTGGAATAATTCTTTGTTAGCGTGAGATGTAATGATCAGATTAATTTTCTAATTATCTTTAGCCAATTTTCTCATCACTATTTGCTAAATAGTGTATCCTTTTCTATTCGTGTTCAAAGTTACTTTCTTCATAAACCAAGTTCCTGTGTGTGTATGGATTATATCTGGGTTCTCTAATCTGCCCAGTTGTTCCTTTGCATATAATAAGTCTTGGTATCTGCCCCCACCCCCAAGCACTTTATCTTTCTTCTCCAAAATTGTCTGGGATCTCTTAATGCTTTATTTGTTATCTGCATTTTAAGATTGGTTTTTAAGCTGCATCAAAAACTTTGCTGAAATTGTAATTCAAATTCAAATTTTAAATTAGAAACACAATTATAAATGAGTTTTAGACATTAGATGATTCAACATCTTGTTACAGATATAGAAATGGAAACCCAAAGGAGTGAATTCAGATAACCCATAAAAACCATTTTGAGTCTAAATTTCTTGGGAAGTTTAAATGACTAAAATTTGGACTGTGCTGCTAAACACTATAGATCATGATAATACTATTTAAAAATACTAAGATGGAAAACACAGGAAAATCTATGAAATTAAATAGGCAGTGAAAACAGTGAATTGTAAAAAATGTCAAAGATTACCATTTTAATAAATGTCTATACCAATGTATCCACTTTGTAAGTACAGTATATTTCACATTTTGACTATTTAATGCTCTTTTCTAAATCCAGTTATTCTTAATTCCTTCCAGTCTAATGTATTTACCCTTCTTCTAAACTTGTCTTCACTTTGTTCATAACTCTTTATGGCCTTTAGCTTAGTCCACTTTGTATTGTGCTAGTGATTAGATTATATAAAATATAGAAACGACAATGTACATATAGAAGGGAATATAGATTATAAAATATAGAACAGACCAGTAAATGGCAGAATTGATATTTACACTCCAGGATAATTTTTACTTTCTTACAATAAAATTTGGGCACCCACCATTTTCAGTGGGCGTGACTTATGGATATTATATAATTTGTCTAATGAATCGCCTACTGTTTGATTCCCTTTACCCTTTAGATAATGTCTTAGAAGGGTAATTGTTGGGTCAAAGTTCTATATTTAATAATTTTAAAATCTGAGATAATTACATAAAATACTTATATAAAAGTTATAACATAATGCAGAGAATTTTGTATACCCTCATCCAGTTCTCTCTTATGTCGATATCTTACATAGCATAGAATAAGTCTCTCTTAATCTTTTTTGTGTCACTACTTATATTAAAAATAGCAAGCTGTGTTTAAACATTCTGTTTCTTTAAAGCCTAAGCCATTTATGATAACAACCAAAGAAAATGAAACAAAAAAAGAGAACTTGAAAATATGTTACAATTAAACACTGAGGTATTCCATAATACAGCTTATAATTAGTGAACACTTCCAATAAAAATTATTAAACTAACCAAGTTTATCAATATAATTCTTCTAAAATGGATTGAAAGATACCAAACCTATAGACAAACTGAAAGAAAAGCGAAAACTAGTGTAAGCTGATTGTTCACGCATAATACTATTTTGAGGAAAGAGAAGGGACAGATAAGCATATTTCTGATTTCAACAAGGTTTCAATGTGTAAAATTAATCTTATTCACAGTTCAGCAGATTTAATTAATTAACTACCGAATACTGGCAACAATCATTCATTTGTTGGTGTTAATGACTATGTATTAATGTTCAAAGTTTACAAGCTTGGATTCTGTCTTCCAAAAGAAAAGAAAGACCAAAAAAATAAAAAAAAAAAATTTAAAAAAAAAAGGTCTCTAATGCTCTAATGGAAGAAATTAAGATTTTATTTGAAACAAATTAATATAATTTTTAAAATATTTCCTTAAGAAACACTTGTTTGCGTTTATGCTTACAATGTATAAAATGAATTAAGCTAAAGAGTAGTTCTTCAGGATTTCATGATTCAAGATGAAGTGAGTGGGCATTACGTGTTCTGGCCAAAGGAGTGCTATTAAATCAGGCTTTAAGGCTGTGGACATGTCTACTTGACCTCAAAACACAGTGCTTTGCTTGCTTTCATGATTTTGATTATGGCAAAATCATAGGTATGCCAGTTCGTGGAACTATGGTATTGAGTAAAAACATAGTTGCTGTCCTCACTGAATTTTATTTAAAGAGCCTGATGCTTGTGCATCTCAGTGGGTTTGGATCCAGTTTGTCAATATGTTGATACAATTTAAATTCCTTTTTAAATTGAAATAGAATGCATCCAGGGTTTCTAGGAGATTTGCTAGCACTACATTTACTAATGCTAATTGAGTACAGCCTCTGCTTGATGGACAGGTAGTGAATCACTCTTAGAAAGCAGGTTTCAGTTTGCCGCCTTGATTTTTTTTTTTTTTTTTTTTTTGGAGACTCACTAAGGTATTTTTAAATATTTTATTGTGTAATTGAACGGCAAGAACATAATGGCTTTGACATCTGAGGTTCCACTCAGATGTTTTGCAAGACTGTAATAGAAATGTCAGGGAAAGTTAGGGATGTCTTTTAAGTGAGCAACTTTTTTTTTTTTTTAATGCACCAAATTTTGTAAGTTAATTATAATGTAATAAAAATGTATTTTAACCAAAATAGCGGCCAAAAGTTACCCCAGAGAGAGATAAATCTCATATACATGCAAGTCTCATGCTGTCCTTGCAAATGTAGTGTGGTGAGTCATATTTACTGGGAAGAGTTCCCCTGCTGGGCTCTTACGCTGTGAATAGGACTGAGCAATGCTCCCGGTGCTCACAGTTTTTGAGGTTGTGCTCTGTCTGTATACTCTGTATACATGGGAGAGAAGAAAACCAGATACTCTTTCCTTTTTAAAGACCTGGATGTAGCAAGTTTGGAAAGAAATGTGGAGTGTTTCTTTTCAGGAACTAGTTAAATATATAGCGCTTATGTGACATTAAAATAACTAGAAAGAACACAGAGATGGAAAGAACTGCAGGAATTTCACATCTGGGATTTTGTCACATATATTCCTATGGACTTTCTCATCTCAGGTTTCCTGTATCCGTGAGGTCGTACCAGAATGTGACGGATGTCAGCAGAATGCTCTGTGCCCTGGGTTTATCACCCCCACCATAGAAACCTTTTCTCTTTGCACATGGTTTTTCCGCGGGGGTTAGTCAGTCTCACTTTTCTTTGTGCCTCTTAAGTGTTTTGTACGGACTTTTGAACTTCTTTTCTGAGCAGAAGCGTGTGAGGTTGTGTCTGCTTGGTGTGGAAATTTTGAAGGGTCTGAGGAGAAACAAAGTTCACAACCAGGTAAAGCTGTTTGATACAGGTTTTCCAGTTTTCATTCATTCCTCTAATACTTGCTGATTTCTGGCCCTCCCAGCATTCTTCTTCATTAACGTTTCTGCCAAGTACTGCCTGTATGATCTTTGGCAAACTATTAAACACTGCACTTGAAACTCTTCATGGGAAAAATAGAATTCCTACCCTTGCGACAGTGGTGAGGCTCATATAAAAGGAAGGGAAATCGCACAAACCTCTCAAGATGAGTGTGCACTGAGGTTCGTGTGCAGCATGTTTCCTGGGGATGCTCTTGGGAGAGACACCTGGAAAGCAGCCAAGAAGGTAGGACTGGTAGAAGAAGTGGACCCCAGTGGGCTCTGACACTGAGATTGCTCCAGAGAACTACTGCAAATTCATGCAGAGGAACCAGCCTTCCCATCCCACGTCAGCCAGTCGCCAGCGTCAGCTTGTCTCCTTGGGAGCCGGTGATTTTTTTTTTATATATACATTTTTTTAAAGATTTTATTTATTTATTTGACAGAGAGACAGAGATCACAAGTAGGCAGAGAGGCAGGCAGAGAGAGAGCGGGAAGCAGGCTCCCCGCTGAGCAGAGAGCCCGATGTGGGGCTTGATCCCAGGACCCTGGGATCGTGACCCGAGCCGAAGGCAGAGGCTCCAACCCACTGAGCCACCTAGGCGCCCCTAGCCGGTGATTTTTAAGTCTGCTTAATCATGCATTTATCAAATATTTTTATCTGTACACTCTGGGAGAGAGACAAACAAGACATGGACCCTTCCATTAAGATCATATTGAACTGGTGGAGGTGGTCTCTTGTGGGCTCTTGTAGAACTCATAACAATAATAATAATAATAATAATATGTTCCATGTTTGTGGGACATAGGAAAAAAGTGTTTGTAATAGATTGTGGACATAGAGTGAGAAAGGATTCCTTGAAGAGTGGATCTTGCACTGTGGGGCTTATATCTGGATTAATGATAAATGGTCAGAAGTTCAAGTTGCAGAAGAGCATTAAGTATTGTTTTTTGCACTTTAATGAATGTATTTAAAATATTTTATTTTAAATACATTTATTTTAAATACTGAGCCTGCGTGGCTCAGTGGGTTAAGTGACCGCCTTCAGCTCAGGTTATGACCCCAGGGTGCTGGGATCGAGTCCCTCATGGGACCCAGTCCCACATCCTGCTTCCTGCTCGCAGGGAGTCTGCTTCTCTCTCCACCCTTCTCCGACTCCTGATCTCTCTCTCTCTCCCACTCTCTCGCTCTCTCAAATAAAGAAATAATATCTTTTAAAAAATCAATAAAAATAAAATATTTTATTTGCTTATCTTTCTCCTACAGTATTTCCAATCTATCTTTTTTTTTTAATTTTCAAAGAACATGTCATTTGCATACAAGGAAAGCTGTATAGATAAATTTTCAAATGAGTATTTTCCTCTCTTTCAGTTTTATCCCCCTGAAGTATACCTACTCTTAACTTTTTTTATGTGTGCTTTTCTTTAGATACATAGAGATATTATTTAAGATCATATTTGTTCCTTTGCTATGAAAGTTGAAGTTAGCACACTTATAATTCTTCTCCTAGGAAGAAGACATGCATGCTACTGTAACTGCTTCAGGTTTTTAATATTTACGTTCTGTCTTGTACTTACAGTTCTTAGACCTTTTGAAACCTTAGTTCTGTATTTAAATATGTGTGATAGTCACCACCACAGCCGCTCGCTTCCTAAGTGCTTTGTTTTGATATCTATCTGGATTAGCTAGCTTTCATCATTAAATAGTTGTTTTCAGGAAGATATTAAGAAGAGTCACGACATGGGGAACCTGGGTGGCTCAGAGGGCTACGTATCCAGCTCTTGATATCGGCTCAGGTCATGATCTTAGGGTCGTGAGATCGAGCCAGGTGATGGGCTCCCTGCTAGCAGGGCATCTGCTTGAGATTCTCTCCCTCTTTCTCTGCCCCTCCCCCCGCTGGCTCTCTCTCTTTCTCAAATAAATCTTTTAAAAAAAAGTAGTTATGACATGTTTTCTGGCTTATGGCACACCTATGAATATCCATCTGATCCTCTTACACTTGAAAGATAACTTGACCTTGAATATATTTCTTGGGTTAGTCTTCACTGAGACCCTTGTAGAGATTGGGTCCACTGTATTTCAGTGCTGATCATTTCTGTGGAGAATTTTGGTCTTTTGATTATCTAACTTTTTTCACAAATGGTTTTTCTTCTTGGGTTTCCACTCTTACTAAAAATATATATTTTGGGGTGCCTGGGTGACTGTTGGTTAAGTATGAGACTCTTACTTTTGGCTCAAGGTCATGATCTCAGGGTCATGAGACAGAGCCCTGAGTGGGACTCTGCATTCAGTGGGGAGTCCTCTTGGGATTCTCTCTCTCCCTCTTTCCCTCTGCCCCTGTCCTAGCTCATGCTCTGGCTCTCTCAAATAAATAAGTCTTCAAAAAATAAATAAATAAATAAATAAATAAATAAATAAATAAATAAAGAAGAAAGGGAGGGAGGGAGGAAGGAAGGAAGGAAGGAAAGAAAGAAAGAGAGAAAGAAAGAAAGAAAGAAAGAAAGAAAGTGTTTGCCTTAATTCTTAAAAACATCGAACATGAGACAAGAAAGATAGACTTTATGTAAGGTTGCAGTCCTTGAGAAGAAAAAAATTTGCACATTGTCTAACTGAAACTTGAATACATGTACTGAGTGGGTGGGTAGTGAAATTCAGCAGTTTCTTGAAGTATTTCATATCATGCTATTGAATTCTTAACAGGTTAATTAAAAAAGTAGTTGACTATGTTAAGCTTTGTTATAACAATAGAAGACAGGAAAATACTAAAATAAAACTTTTCAAATTCTCTATACTTCCTTATTCCTGGTATATTTTGTGTGTATTTTTAATTTGCATTAAATCAGTCTTAATAGCCAACAAAAAAGCACCTTTATATCAATAACAGATAAAATTGCAGTAATATTTCACTGTAGTTATTATCATACTATGTTACTGTCAAAACGGCATAAAAGGATGACAAAGATTCTATTATAAGAGTGTTTAACTTTTGAAATTCAATAATTACATTGTTCCTTTTCTGTCCATCTTTCTGTTTCATGTTAAGTACTTCCCTTTCAAGATTTCAATTCTTTCCTGCTTTTTGAAACATTTTTGCAACTGAAGACTTTGGAAGACAAGGAAAAATAAATGTAATAGGACATCTTTGTACATAACGTCTATGGCTGTATGTAGTTTAATAAGAACTAGTTTGAACTTTGTTTCTTTTTTTTTTTTCTTTTTTCTTTTTTTTTTAGAGAGAGAGAGAGGGAGAGAGAGCAAGCACAGGCAGACAGAATGGCAGGCAGAAGCAGAGGGAGAAGCAGGCTCCCTGATGAGCAAGGAGCCCGATGTGGGACTCGATCCCAGGACACTGGGATCATGACCTGAGCCGAAGGCGGCTGCTTAACCAACTGAGCCACCCAGGCGTCCCTGAACTTTGTTTCTTATACAGAAATATTTTCAAAGCCATACCGTACCGACCCCCAGTGACTCACGCAAACATGACTAGCATAGATAACTTAAATTTACAAGTTATTTCTGAAGCAGGGACGTATATTTTTTGGCCCAGCAGAACATGTTGGACAATGTAACAATAAATGTAGATACAAATCCACAATTCTTTTTTAATAATAGAAATATCAACAGCCAAGGGATGCACAGAATGATTATTCATTCAACAGCTGTTGTACCTGAAAAGCCCCACAGGTGTTCTGTGATATGAAGTCATGGCCCGGTAGAAATAAAATACCAACATGCATAATGTAGCACGGAATGTTTTGAGTGCCTTAAGAAAGACACAATAAAATATTTTGGATATTAAAAGAAGAGAACAAATTGTCCTGGCTCGAAAGAGGGCAGCGTTCAAGAAGAATACTTTAGAAGAAAGATAACACTTAAGCTGCGGATTAAAATACGGTTACCCTGGGATATGCTGAGATGGAGTCAGAGGACAAAATAAGAATCCTGAGGATTTGTATAATCCGAGATTGTGTATAATCCTTGCATAATTAGTCTTTCTTCTGCCTTGTGTTGTATTTTTAAAAATTTCACCTTTAATGTTATTTTTGACTTGTTTTACTCCATTTTTAAAATAGGGTAAATTTGCTCATCTTATGAATATTAACAAAGTTATTTGGAATGATCTTTTATGTGCTTTTTCTTTTGAAGTATCTTTAAGAATTCTTAATATGTTTGAAAGTTATTTTTTAGCAATAGAGCTTTAATATCTGCTTGATACTTTCTACATGCTGATTATTGTCTTGAAGCTACTTGTATTTTCCCCTCAACAGGTATCACAATTTCAAATTATGTATCTCTGTCATTACTATATTAGTGTTTTTCTTTCCCACTAACTGTGAGTTGCATAAGGTCAGGGACCGCTTTCATTTTTCCTCACTGCATTCTCATGGCAGAAGGCTGACCCATAGCAAGAACTCAACAAATACTCCTTGAATTGATACACAAATAAGTGGGGTGGAGGGGAAGGGGATGAATGATACTTCACACTCGTTTTATCTAAAAATAATGAAGTGACTTTCATTTGGTATAAAAAGGATACATATGGGGTAGGAGTCTACCTCACAATAAATGCATCAGTAGATTCAGGGCCTGAATTAATTTTATAAAGTCAAAAACTGTATTCATATTGGAGCCGTAGTGTTTTGAACATGAATCTCCCTTGTTGATTTTAAAAGATCTCCATATTTATGGTAAGATTTTAGTATCCAGACATGAAATTTGACTACCTGTTGAGGGCATAGCTGCTTTCTCAGCAGACACCTAGAGACCGAAGTCCCGGGAGATCCTGGGGAAACACCACAGCTTAGCGGTTACTTGTATGGATTCTAGAGCATCAAGGTCTCAGGAGGAAACCCAGAGTCAGCACTTAGCAGAGCGCAGCCTGGGGAAATATATCTCTTCCTCGTTCCCCACTTTATCCTCAGCCAAATGGTGTTGGCAGATGATTAAATCAGTTAAATCATTTAGAAAAATGATGCGAGTCCTATGACAGTGCAAGTCTTATATGATTATAGGTAATAGGGACCCTGCTCTTTGGTTACGTCTGGGAGGACAGAGGTTAAGCTGGAGAGATCTGAATCCGTATCTGCTTTATCCATCATGCAAGAGAGTAACTAACGGAGGGCCATATATGTTCCATTTCTTTTCGAATTCTGTTGTCTGACTTGACTGTGCTGGAGATAGTCTGAACTCCGTAGTGAGACTTCAGGACCGTTCAGGATCCTTTATTGCTTTATTCTCCAGCATTTTACTGGGCCACTTTCTGTCTCTTGTACTACTTGCTCCCACCACACCCCTGACTCTCTCTTGCTTCAGGGAGTTGCTGATACTGCTTCCTAGACAGAGACCCGCAGCGCTCTTAGTACTGCATTCTGCCAGTTTCCAAATCTCAGATATCACCTCCTCTAGGTGGTGATCCCGAGTCCAGGGCAGAGGTCATGTCTGTGCGCTCCCATAGCCTCTTGTGTACATCCCGTGTTGTGCTTAGTGTATTCTACATGTAATCTTGCGTTACAATGCTATATCCAGATGGTTTAGTTCCTCCCTCTTTTTGTCTTTCTCTCCACACACACACGCACGCACACATGCACACACACACACGTACATATGCATACATGTGCACAGAGACACAAATTTTTATAATATTTACATTTATATTAAAATCACATATGTATGTGTATGTATATGTGTATATATATATACACACACACACACACACACATATATATATATACATATATATATATTTATTATTTCTGGCTGAATAGTGTTTCATGTATAAATATGCCACATCATGTTTTCCCATTTATCAGCTGATGGGTATTTGATTTGTTTTCACCTTTTGGTGATAGTGAATCACGCTTCTTTGAACATTCTTATATAAGTTTTTAGTGATGCCTTTAAAAAAATATTTATTTTAGAGAGAGAGAGAGAGTGTATGAGTGTAGGCAGGGGCAGAGGGAGAGGAAGAGAATCTCAGGCAGACTCCATGCCCAGGGCAGAGCCCAACATGGGGCTCTGTCCCCGACCCTGAGCTGAAACCAAGAGTTAGACGCTCAACTGACTGAGCAACCTAGGCACCCAAATGGTACCTTTTAAAATTCTTTTGAATATGTATGTATGGGTGGAATCATTGTCTCATATGGTAATTTTCTGTTTCACATCTGGAGGAAACTCAAAACTGTGTTTTGCACAGTGGCTGCTCCCTTTTACATTCCACCAGCAATGCGAAAAGATTCTAATTCATCCATATCCTCACAACACTTGATATTTTCTGTGTTGTGATGATGATGATGATTAATGGGCATAAAGTAGTATCTCATTGAAGTTTTGATTTCATTTCTCTGATGAATAATATGCTGAACAGCATTTCATGGGCATGTTGGCCATTTTTACATCTTTGGAGAAACGCTTACTTACGTCACTTGTCCATTTGAGGGGAGTTAGTTGTTTTGTTGTTGTTGACTTGTGAAGTTTCTTTATATATTCTGAACACTAGACCCTTGTCATTTATATGACTTCCAGTATGTTCCTCTATTCTGTAAGTTGTCTTTCCACTTTCTTGGTAATATGCTTTGATGCACAAATAATTTAATTCTTATGAAATCTAACTTTATCTATTTTCTTCTTTTGTTGCTTGTGCTTTCAGTCATATCCAAGAACCCTTTGCCAAATCCAATGTTATTTACCTGTATGTTTTCTTCTAGTAGTTTTATAGTTTTTTTTTTTTTAAGATTTTATTTATTTATTTGACAGACAGAGATCACAAGTAGGCAGAGAGGCAGGCAGAGAGAGGAGGAAGCAGGCCCCCGGCTGAGCACAGAGCCCAATGCGGGGCTCGATTCCAGGACTCCGGGATCATGACCCAAGCCAAAGGCAGAGGCCCAACACACTGAGCCACCCAGGCGCCCCTAGTAGTTTTATAGTTTTAACTCTTACATTTAGGTCTTTGATTCATCTTAAGTTAATTTCTTCATGTGGTATGAACTTCTTCCTTTTTTTTTTTTTTTTTTTTTTGATGTGGATTTCCCATTGTCACAGCACTATTTATTGAAGAAATTATTTTTTCTTCCTTGAATGGTCTTGGCACGCTTGTTGAGCGTGAGGCGGCCATAGATGTATGGGCTTATTTTTAGGCTCTTTGCTCTGTTTTCTTGATCCACATGTCTAGCTATTCTTATGACAGCATTGCACTGTTAAGATTACTGGAGCTTTCTATTAAGTTTTAAAATTGGGAAATGAGTCCTTCAGCTTTGTTCTTCTTTGGCTATTTGAGGTTAATTATAATTCCATATGAATGTTTAATCATATGGATGTTTTGTAAGAGGCTAATGGGATTTTGATAGGAATTACATTGGATACGTAGATCACTTGCAGGGGTGGGATATTGCTATTTTAACACTATTATGTCTTCTAAATGATGAACCTGGGATGTCCTTCCATTTATTTAGGTCCTTTATTTTTGAGATTTATTGTCATTTCAGCATCCAAGTCTTGCAGTTCCTTGGTTACATTTACTCTCAAGTATTCCATTTTTACGCTATCCTACAGGGAGTTGTTTTCTTTTTTCAATATTTACTTACTTATTTATTTTAGAGCAAGAGAGAGTGGAGGGAGTGGGAGAGAGAATCCGCACTAAATGTGGAACCCAGCGGGGACCTCCGTCTCACAACCCTGAGATCATAACCTGAGCCAAAACCAAGAGTCAGACACTTAACCAACTGAGCCACCCAGGTGCCCCTAAGTGGAATTGGTTTTTTAATTTCATTGTTAGGTTATTCATTGCTAGTGTATAGAAATACATGTAAATATACAGACATCCCATGTACATGGATGGTTAAAATGTCCAAACTACCCCAAGCAATCTACAGATTCATTGCAATCCCTATCAAAATCCAGAGGACAATTTTTACAGAAATAGAAAAAAAAAAAACAATGCTGCCATTCGTGCGGAACCAGAAGGACCACAAATGACCAAATCAATCCTGAGAAAGGAGAATGAAGATGGAGACATAACATGTTTTGATTTCAAAATATATTATGAGGTTGCAGTAATCGAAACAACATGGTACCAGCATAAAGACTGACACATTGACCAGATGGAACAGAATAGAGGGCACAGAAGTAAATCCACACATATGTTCTCAGTTCATCTTCAACAGTGATGTAAGGAATACACAATGGAGAAAAGATGATCCCTGAAAGTGATGTTGGGGAAACTAATACATATGCTTTTAACAATCATTGTAATGCTTCACAGGATCCCAGCAGATCCTTGAACTCCATGCTTGCTGGGTCAAAATTCACTTGATCTACTTTCTCCCTTAAGTCAGCAGAAAACCTTTGCTACACTGAGGGTCTGTAAAATAATTGTGTGTGTGTGTGTGTGTGTGTTTTAATATATAAAATGAACATATCTTAAACTATTTTAATATAAATATGTATTCATATATATTATATATTATACATGTGTGTATTATTTTCATATGTGAAAAAATTATACTATAAAACATCTCAGTGGGGTTTTTATCCAGGTGCTTTCTCTCCCCCCCCCCCTTTTTTTTGTGGTGTATGTGGAATATGTGTTTAGAACTGTGTGGAATCACAACTATATGTTGGGAGATATTTGATCGATATGGCAGGTTTTTTTTTTTTTTTTTTACATAGTGTGTGAAATAACATCCATTGAGACTTGAGATTTTAATGATAGCGGATGAGAAGAATAGAACATTTTGGGGGTAAATACTACAACATAAAATGTAAAATATTGGCAATCCTTCTCTTTCAGTTAAATTACCTGCAGCTGTATTGGCAAATGACTTGTCATTTAAATTCAAAAAGCTACATTATGGGCAATTTGAACTCATTTATCTTTTAAAAATCCATGAAAATAATGACAGCATTAATCTTTCCCCCCCAAAGAATGAACTAGTTTGAAATGCCAATTCTCTGAAGAGATTTCCACTCATTATAGTGTATCCAGATTAAAAACCAGAATTTAAAGGAGGGATTCAGGGCTTCAAATTTGTTTGAAATAGAGGAGACACAAGATTTCTACCATATAAAAATAAACTTTTGTCACTCAGGTATTACAGCCATGAATGATATCGACCATATCAAACATGCTTTTAAAAAAAATGATACTGAAGCATTGTTTTTATTCAGGAATACATTTCAAAAATAAATTCTTTTATTAAAGTACCATTGAATTTATTAATTTCCAAACTCAATAAACGAAACCTCAGTAAAACTAACGTTTGCTTTTTATACTCTCTAGAGCTCATCAGTTTTTCTGAATGGTGTACACTTTTTCTAATTTTATGTCTCCTCTCCAAGTTTCTTCTTGTTCTCTTAGTCGGTACTCATGTTATTGGGTTTATAACACCAATAATAATTAATAATCAATTTTTATTGAATAGTGAACATATGTCATTGTTCTTGCCATTTTACCTCATAAATAATTTAATACTTAACATTTGAGGAGAGTCAGGCATCTGGTTAAGGACTAGAAAATTCTAAAACAAGACTAAAGCCCAGTCAGACTTATCTCCAGAACCTATGCTCAGAACCATTCTGTTTAGTGCTTTTGAGGAGGATTATTGCAGAGGAGCTGTCTTCTATTTCTGGATTTATATTCTCCATGATTAAGCTTCTTCCACTGGTGCTAGAACTTTCCTACCATTAAGCACAATGAATGATATCTCATAACTCACATTCAGGAAAAAAATCTTAATGAGAAATAAGAAAGCAGTATACTCATGACTCTAATTCTTGCCTGAAATACATATATAATTGATTTGTAGATTTACATTTCAGGTAATTTTTACTAAACAATTTAACACCATTTTAATGTATCTTTGGGTAAAAGTTACTGAATAAAGAAGATGGTTTCCTATTACTATGTTATTTTGGTTGAAAATGAGTGTTGCTTATTTCTTCAGTATCACTTCTGGATTCATTTAAAAAATTTTATAATGAATTTCTCTTATTATCCATTTTGATATTTAGATTGCCACTAGTGTGGCCAGTGAGAACCTCTTTCAACTATTTTCTGTGTGTCCTCCTGACAATTCCCCATCAGCTCTGAAGCACTTCCTTATTTCCTGGCACAAAATATAAGGGTTGTTGGGGAGGGGAGAAGACTCACCTTTACCAAGGAATGACTAATAAAAATGCAAAATGAGTGATAGAAAAAGAAATATTCTTTTACAATCACTAAAGTAAAAATTGAATCCATCAGGCATCATCAATAATTGGGTGAAAAGAGGAAAACAAACACTCACAACTTAAATGGTAAAAATATCGCCAACAATGGGTGAAATGATATAATTATATCCTGATATGATGTAGTAACAAGGATATATAAGTGGTCATACTAATACATCAATAACATAATATAATATATTAGTATAACAAATATCTTGACATAGTAGATGTATATATTATATATATAAGCACCATTGAGAAAGATAGCAAAAAGTTTATGCATATACAACTAAATATACATTTATGCTTTATATGAAGTAATGGATGGGCATAATCAGTATATGTGTACATAAATATATTAATGTTTCCATATACATATTACATATTTTGAAATGGCAATTGAATATGAAGTCATTTATACCTTTCCATGTGAAAAAATCACAGCAAACTCACAGGTATCTGGCAAACTCATTGGTATGAGAAATTTATATTAACTGACTTTTTTGTGAATTTATTATTTTATTTCTTTCTGAATTCCATAAAAATTGTTTTCAAAGCCCACTTCTGTCTGTCTTGAAGTCTCATCTCAAGCCAGACTGTGCTCACTTTTGAATTTCCAGAACCCCAGCACTTTCTGCTTCACGTCTGGTTCTTTTCACTTGCCGTGTGTGTGTGTGTGTGTGTGTGTGTGTGTGTGTGTGTGGTGTGTGTGGGGTGCACGTATGCACACACATGCAGAAAAAGAAATAATACTATGTTTGAGGAAAGCAAGAAAAAGTCTCCAATGGACTGACACTCCCCGAGCGCCTGCCTCAAAGCATTGCTGTCATTATTTCTGTTACTGCTCGTGATAGTGGTGACGTATTGCAGGTGCTAGCCCTTTCTGGACTTCAGTGAACAAGCATACTTCTCTCTCTCACTCTCTCTTCCTCTCTATTTCTCTCTCTCCTTCTCTCTTCCTCTCTCTCTCACACACACACTACCAATTTATAAATATTTTATTGGAAAATTTTTCGAGCTCCTCTAACCCAGAAATTACTCCCAGAATTACTTTTGTATTTTACTGGTTTGTTTTCTCTTATTTTTTAGTCTTTTATGTCCTTCGTCTTCTCACGTACTATCTTTCTCATCACCCAAAGCAAATAACCTCACCTCCTACTCCACCCTGAGAACATCTAACAGGGATTTCTCAACATCCTGATTAACACTCTTACTGGTATCGAAATACCTCTTCACTGCTTCCATCAATTACAGTGGAACACAGATCCCTACTCCGGTCTGAATTCTTTCCAGCTTTTCTCTGAATAACACCCACTCTTAGGGATCCTATTTAATCCATTGTTATGCTTTCCCACAATTGTTGTCCTCCCCAAGCTTTAAATTATCTCTGTCTTCAGGGCCCCTGAATGGCTCTGTAGGTTGAGCGTCTGACTCTTGATTACAGCTCAGGTCATGATCTCAGGGTGGTGATGTGACATTGAACCCCATGTCAGGCTCTGCGCTCAGCAGGGAGTTCGCTTAAGATTCTCTCTCACCCTCTCCCTCTGCCCCTCCCCACCTCAAAAAAAAAATACAAATAAATAAATGATCTCTGTCCTCATTTATATTCTCACAGCCATAAACATCTTTTCAAAACTTTTTAAAAACAAAATTAAAAAACATTTTTGATCTCATATCCCCCTCCAGTTGTAGTCCTATTAAGCAGATTTTTTCAAAGTATTTCACATTTGTGCACATGTACAGATGTCCTAAGAATCTGAGGTAGAAGTGGTTAGCAGTCCTCTCTAACCATCTTCCATCTGGCAGACTGCATCATTCTGTTAAACACAGGTCTGCCTTCTCTCCTAAATCCTTTAGGAAAAGTTCAAAAACCTTAGTCCTTACTGTGGCCTCTAAGGTCTTTTCTGATTTGCCTCCCACATAGCTCAGTTCCAGTCACAATGAATTGATTGTTTCCCAAAGGCTTGTTGCTTGCTTTGCCTCATGTCTAGACAACTGTACATGCTCTTCAGTCCATCTAGAGAACTTTTCTCTGCACGTTCTCCTCCTTTTGTCTGGTTAGCTGCTCATGTTTTATCTGTTAATCATTTTTCATGTAGGTAGGATATCTCTTCTTCCAGATTGTCTCCCTTGACATTCTGAGACATAGTCATGTCTCCCGTTTGCTCCCGTATCCCTGGTGTATTGTACTGTGTGTTATGTAGATGGTAGTATCTATTCCATTAATTATTAAATTATTTGTGTACTTGTTAGTATTTCCTGCTAACCATAAGGTTTGTGAAAGCAAGTATCATGTGCATTTTTTAACCATGTGTCCTAAAGATCTAGCAGAAATCCTGGCAGATAGAGATCATTCACTATCTGTAAATAAAATGCTAGTTATTGGTCTTTTTTTTATAGACGGTTGTGTGTATTTGTGTGTGTGTGTGTGTGTGTGTGTGTGTGTGTCCGCAAATCTCCCTTTGGGCTCTGATGGTTAAAAATATTTACAAAATGTATCCTTAGACATCAGCTTTCCATGAATATTTTTATTACATTATTGCTTCTTTCCATTTTGGTATTTAAAATTCTAAATGTCATGGGTATTTAAAGGTATATTTATTCAACACATAGAAAGACCCTGTCCTATTTGTGCTCAATTTTTTTGTCTTTATTTTTATTAGAAGCTTCAGTGAATTGCTTTGGCTTTAAAAAATGTTTTTATAGAGCATTCATGTAGGGTATTAACTGATTAATCCTTCTCCTAGAAGATTACAAAACCCTCAAATCTGTGCACAATTCAACAAATCCAGATTAATAGCATTTAAGCATTGGAAAGGTGGTTTCTCTTGGGAGCTTGAGCAATTATTTCAACGTTATGCCCAAATAACTCAAGCCATTAAGAGTTGTCCTGCCTTTTAAATTCTCTGAGCCAGGAGGGATGACTGGCAGCTCTGCCTGTTTTTCATTACCTTCATCCTTGATTTCTTTTTAGCCTGATTCTTGGATGTTCGTCTATGGCTAAATATTATGGAATCGTTGCGGTCATGCCCCCTCTGGCTGGCTTTCCCTCTCCTCGCGAGATTACAGCAGCACTTGGGCATTCGGAAATGGGACAGCCGGACTTGGGGTCTGGCTGCTGACTGTGAGCCTCGCCTGTTCCCTCTGCCCTTTAGGGCTGGGCTCTGTTATTGAAACACTGAAGTTTTATCATCAAAATAACTGAAATATTTAACTAACTTATCCCTGAAGAAGAGTGTGGATAAGAAGTCAACAGAGCTCTTTGCAGTTCTGTGCACTACCAGTAAATTGCCTTTCACTGCTTGGGTGTGTGTGTGTGTGTGTGTGTGTGTGTGTGTGTGTGTTATCTTCATTGTGTCCTCTCTCCTATTCAGATTTCATGCTTCTGTGTCTGTATCAGCAGGGTCCTGCTTAGCATCTATTAAAGCCAAATAAAGCTTAAACTGTAATCATTGTAATTACATCTTCTTTTGTTTGAAAATAATATTTGCGATCGACTTTTGTCAGTGTTCTTGTTATCTAAATTGCTTCCTCCTCTATTCCTAGCATTCTGAACTCTGGACCTAAAAGCATAAAGATCCGGGCCATCTTAAGATTTGTCAATTTTTAAAGTGCACAGTGAGGCCTAGGCTTCAGATGTAATTGTAAATTGTGGCACACTTAATGAGTATAATAACCTAACAGCATGAGTGTTGTTTCCATAAACATGTTTGCATAATGATAGACTCACGTCTGAAAAGAAATCATCTAATCAATGTGAATTCCAGTAATTTGTCTCATACCCTGATGTGGGATTGACATTCTCTCTAAAAACCTGTTGAGTTGAAAGCTTGTCCCACAATGCACAAGATGTGCGTTACAGTGGAGGGGTATTTATTTTTGCTGATTACATCCGGTCCACTTTCCTATTCTTCAAGGAGAAACCTATTCCCAGAGTTGTCGACATCTTCATCTTTAAATGTGTTGCTGTCGGTTTGGTGAAAACAGTTGGATATTTTGTTTTTCAGTGCGGCTTTATTATGTTGAGAGCCTGAAGCTAATAGATGATGCCTTGATCTCATCATGTCCAGTCTCAAAAATGTTTGGTGAAGAGTTTTGCTAGGACAGATTAACGATGGAAAATGATCTGCAGGGTATCATAGATACATAATCTATAAAATTGTGTAGCTAAATACTCCAGATGTCTTATATTTGTTAAAAGTTTTACAATTTGGGCTTCTTGTGAGTAAAACCACTGAATCAGTAAACTATGTAAACTGTAGAATGCTATTACACATAATTAACAAGTCCTGAGGGATTTGCTTTTAAGAACAAGAGCAAAAAACAAACAAACAATAAAAACCCTCTGTTTTTAAATTTCAGATCACACCTGTTAAATACTCTTCAGATATAGTTCAAATTAACTTTTATTTAAAATTATTTGTTTCCTTGTAGCATCTTTGTATAACTTAGTTGGCTCTTAAATACTTTTGCTCACTAAAGAAGTTAAACTTGACTGCATTCACTGTGGTCCCATGTTACTGAAATCTAAAATTTGTTAAACCCGAATATGGGGAAAAAGATTGTAAACACACACACATATATTCATAACAAAATCAATTCACTGGTCTTACTGTTTGGCCTGTTTTATTTCTATTCTCGATTGGAGGACCTTAATTTTCTAATAATATTAAAATAGTGGAAAGCAGGTATTGATGGACTTATATCTTCATTTAAGGTAGAAGAAAACAAACATTTGCTTTCTGTATTTTTGTGATATAACTATAAAAGAATAAACAAAATTGGGGTATTTGGATGACTCAGTCCATTAAGCACTTACCTTCAGCTCAAGTCATGATCCCAGGGTTCTGGGATCCTCCCTGAACCCCTTGTCGAGCCCCACTTTGGGTTCCCTGCTCAGTGAGGAGTCTGCTTATGCCTCTCCCTCTGCTCCTCCCCCCTTGTGCTCTGTCTCTCTTTCTCAAATAAATAAATAAAATCTGTTAAAAAAAAAAAAGAATAAAATTCCTAGTAAAAATTATTTATTGGTTCTTAAATTTAATATAAAATTATACACATTTGTCCTGCCTTTAAGTTTTTCAAAAACAAAGGAAAAAGAACACAGGGTGAAGGAAAAATCCTTAAATTAATCAATGGCTAGTTAAGAACATATGTAATGTAATCATAATCTCAAATGAACAAAGATCTCAAAGATCCAAGGTTGGGGGAGGCAGCGACAGAGGGAGGGATGAAAGCAGATGGGGAGAGAGAGAGAACAAGACAGGAGATCAGGAGGAAGAAAGGCAGGCCCTTTCTCTTCTGTCCATAATGAAATATCCTTTTCTAACGAATAAGGTATTGATCCAAGTTACTTTTATGTTGATACCAGGGAAATATGGATTTCCTTTGCTTCTGTTCTTAAGTAGGAAGAAGGAAATACCGTGAAGACATTCAGTGGCTCGGATAGCTAACAACGTAAAAGAGGTCATGACTGATTTTAACCTTACTGACTTTTTTTGGGAGCAAGGACCCATCCTGTTTGTAAGCTGTAATAAAGGCAAAATGTTAGCCAGCCAGTATCTTATTTAATAATGTTGTAAATAAAGAGGAGGGTGAGATTCATAAATGTTTGAAATTATTAAAATACACCATACTCTGTTATAGTCTCTAAAATAGGTCATGAAGCAGTGAGAATAATTCCTACAGTTACTGATAATTCATACATAAGATCAGAGGACCATTTTCAAAATATGAATTGGGTGTAATAAATAAAGGAAGTATTTACTTTAACGTGAGTAAAAAATTGCAAATAAGCTAAGCAAAAATGCATTCTGAATTAAGACTGTGAAGTTGTCCTGTTCTATAAGTAAAATACATTAAAACGTGAGTGGTTTTTTTAAACAGTATTTCATCGTTTTTCAAAGGAAATGTAGAGTTTTCTTTCCTAGTCTATATTCAACAAATTTGTATCCAACTCCTAATAGTGTATAGATTTATAATTTTGCGTGTTTTCTGTAAAGCTAGACATTCACATCAGTTGATTTTTTATAGCTCTTATATAATGGCATAATCGGTGCTTTTTACCAAAGAAATTCTTTGGCGTGCCATCAGATAATCAGACACTTGCTATACTAGAAATACCCCAAAAGTCTGTGTAAATATGCAGTTTTCTGTATCATTTGTGTTAATTATTTTATGAGTTACACATTGACTGTTAGTCTTTGTATTTACAACTATTATTTTTGTTGTAGTATCTGTATCAGAATTGATAGACCACATGAATAGTTACCAAAAAGATTTAAAGACAATATGATAGTTCCTTAATTGTATTGGGAGTAATAGTATGGAAACACAGCTTGTAGTTCTGAAAAGCACTAAGCCATGCAATAGACAATGATTTAATTTTGCAGTTATTTTATTACATTTTCAAATGAAATTAAATCTGCTTTGTTTCTTACTGTGTGTGTCATTATTAATTTATAAATTATCCTCCTTAGGTGATTATCATGATTCATGTATCATTCCTTGGCTTGTGTTATATACACAGTTGCCATTATATAAAGGTGACAATTTGATATTTCTCATCACAGTGGAATTACTTTCCTTGTATACAGTAAAGGAGGCATCTATATGTCAGGAGGCAAATTATGAAAACTTATTTAACAAACAGAAATGTGTCTCTGAGCATATTCTCCCATTAAACTCTGCTCCGCTTAAAATACGAAACTCAGTTAAGCTCGACACACTAATAACACGTGCAGTAAATTTCATTGCCTCATATGCATCAGGTCTCTTCTTTTGAGAGGTGAGAGGCACTGTCTATACCCTTAAGGAACGTATGGCTCCACAGATGGGGTTTCTACTGTATTGTGTGTGTGTGTGTGTGTGTGTGTGTGTGTGTGTGTGTCTGTGTGTTTAGTGTGTATGTGGTCAAATGCAATAGACACTATATACTGTGTATATGTTATATATAATTATTCTGTAGGTATACTTATTTTATGTATATATGTATGTACTATATATAGTATATATATTATTTTATATGTATTATAAAGTGCAAATATTGTCAATATATATTTATTTTTTTTTTCTGATACTGTGCTGTTTGACATTTAAAAAAAATGACTGGTTCGGAGATGCTGCACCAGCTAGCAAGGAGATTTTCAGAGTGAGCAAAGGACTAGCCTGGGGCATCTTACCATCTCTGACCTGTGCACCCCAGGAGGCAACATCTCTATGCTTCATTTCTCTCAGGGCCAGGTGCCAGGCAAATAGGGACCACCCCAAAGCCCAGAGCCCACCAACGTTATTCAGACTAGCCAGTCCTAAACTGCTCACCCTGCCTGGCCTTGCCTTTCCTGCAGAAACTGCAGTGAAGCCTCTGGCCCGGTGCTTCCCCTCACCCCTACTTTCTGCCTCCTTCCCACCCTGGTGCTCTCCCCTGTAGCTGTGTGTGTGCCATGCCTGCTGCCTCCAGGACTGATGTGTTTAATGAATTTATTCTGCCGAGCCTCTCCTCCGTCTTCTCTTGTGCCACACCTGACAGTCTCCTAGAGGAGCACGAAATATCCACATATGTATGTCACTTTGTCTGTCCTCCATTTTCTGAGACTTGAGAAGCAGAGACGAAGCTGGAGAGAAAATTAGAAGCTGAATATCTCATGTTCACTCGGAACGTAATAAGATCTGGGGCCCTTTCAGTTTCAGACTTAGATAATGGTATTATATTGTCAGAGGTTGAGAAGTGCGTTCTGGAGTAGTTCATGAATACCAGACAAGAAAGAAGGTGGAGAACAGACACGAGGGGGAATACAATGAGACAGACGCAGCCCTGAATAAAAATGGGAACTTGGTTTTTTAAAAGAAAAGCCAAGGAAGAAGCTGGGTCATGGTTCAGAGTAAGGCATCGGGCTTTAGTAACTACTTAGGTATTTGGACATAGCAAGGTGGGCGAGCAGGGGTTTTTGAAGGTGACATCTTTTATCTGATATGTCTGAGGACAGTGAGAAAGCTGCTGAAGGAAACATGGGTTTGTGTAGGAACTTAATGAGTTGGGTATTGTCTATACTGACCTCAACCGAAAAAAGAAAAGCAGTACAGATCGGCACCCAGAAACTGTGGGACACGAGCCTGGTGAGTCAGAGCTAAAAAGACAGATGTATAAACCTATAGTATCTGTAAGTAGTGAGACTTTCATAAAGCAAGTGGATTTTACTTTATTTGCTTTTTTATTTGTTTGCTTATTGTATTCTTAGTTTTATACAGGTCTGAATTATAAAGCGTTTAGTCATTGTCCTTAGTTTAAGTAATACAATATTCTAAAGTCAAATCGTTTTAATTTGTGTGTTTGCTTTGAAGGATGGGAAGGATAATTAAGAAATGTAGTAGAAATCTTCATCTAATTTTGGGGCAGGGTATTTTTTTAAAATACACATAATTTATGGGCTACTCCAGAAAGTTGCATGGTAAGATGTTAGCAAACGAGTAGAAAGCAAGGTGTAAGACATTTTTCATTCATTTACTTAATAGTTGTTGATTTTTGACTTAGGTGCTGGGGCTGGAATATTTGAGTTCTGTTCTCATGGAGCTTTTATTTTTGAGGATGGAGACACAAATATATACTTAACAGATGAACAAAGAAATAGATGAAGATGAATGCTATCTAAGGTTCTTTTCTTTTTTTAAGCGTGTTGCCTGAAGGACATTCTGAGCTTAGGGAACAGACTTGGTAGATTTGAGAAACGTAAGTGAGGCCAGAATGGTGGGTAATGGGAATGATTGGCAGGAGGTTAATCAAGTGGGGCTTGTAAGCCATGGCACGCTGTTGGGACTTTATCTCCTGTTCCCAAAAAAGATGCTGGACAGTTTTATGCAGGAATTTGTCCCTCCACGGCTTATATTTTTTAAAGATCACTCTGGTTGTTATGTTAAAGGAGAATGGTAGATTGAGGGAACAGAAGAGAAAGGAATTAGGAGAGACCATTGAAGATGCTTTTGCAATATTTTCACATCTGAAAGAAAATTCTAATCGATAAATATTGGATGAATGAATGGGATTTTGCTTCTGGAATCTCAAATAGAGAATAGCTCTTGGCTGAGCAGGAAGTATAGAGAAACTTTTAATTTCCCTGTGCTCTTACTGATGAATTCTGTTTTTCCCCATTTTCTCGTGGCGGGTTTCATGCAACTTGGTTTCTTATCCACATAGTGCTTGGCATTTCATCCCAGACCTTACTTCACAGTGTTGATTATGAAATAATAATAGCAGTAATAGCAATAAAGTTACTAGTTTACATTTATCTACTGAGCAGGGACTGTGACTGCTGTTTTACTATGTATTATATCATTTTCCCAAAGAACCCTATTAGTCAGGCAACACAAATGCCCCCATTTTACTTGTAGGAAAACTGAGGTAGAACCTCATCTAAGAAATGGTCCCCCCAGTTCCTATTTAGGAAAAGCCAGAAGTCGACATCAGAAAACCCAGCCTTCACCTGCGGCCAGCGGAACAGAGCAGACGACAGGTGGTGTCTATGTTGGTATTGAGGGTCAGATTCTGAGCAGGACACCCAACCCAGGGGAGCGACATGCCCACAAGAGGCCACAAGATGCTGTTCCCTTATTCCACTTGAGTGCCCGTACCAAGAATATTCCCAGAGATCTGGAGTCCTTAGAAGAAAAGGTGGCAGATAATATTCCTGCCTTTGGGTATGAGGTGTCTGCAGAGAAGCAATCCTAGATTACACTGGTTTGGAATTGACATTCATTCCTTAGCACCTGGTCCTTCTGCTCATCCCCAGTACTCACATATGCCCAGGAGGAGAAAGATTTTCCAATTATTTCTAGAACCTCTTTTTCTTCGTCTTCTATCCCAGTTCCTGCTCAGGAGAAATATTTTGGGGAAGAAAAGCACACATGTCTGATCCCATTATTTCTTCAAAGAAACTTTTTTTTTTTTTTTCCATTTGTCCACCGTCACAAAGTCTGGCCTAGAGGCAGACAAATTATCCAGTTTGAGAATTTCTTCTTCCTAAGAAACAAAGAATTTTAAGCACAGGTTTTTCATACTCTGTTGTTTTCAACCTGTTCCTGTGTTGAAGAATTCCATGGTACTTGAAACCTCTTCAAAGTGCTGGCATTTACTTCTTTTATTCCACAGCAAGGTTAACTTTTAAATCAGAGGGAAAAACATATTCTATGTTTACCTCATGTAGAAGAATAAAAATTTAACAAGTACGAACTGGGGTGGGGAAAAAAATGCATATTCCTTATTTTACGTAACCAGTACAATCATCCTTCCTAAGTTTGAGAAAAAGTTCAAAGTTGCCACTTAATTACAGCGAGGCTTGTCCGATGGAATACAGAGTACAAGGTTAAATTTGAATTTCAGAGAAACAGGGAGCATTTTTTTAGTATGAGTAAGTCCCGTGCAGTATTGTGTGTTTTTATTTGCTAAAGCTGGCGACCCGAATCCTAATCTCAATTATAAAACTACTCTTAGTTAAAAATTAAAAGGCCAAATGACAAAAAGGCTTTAAAGTGTTCCAGATTACTTCACATAATCACAGTAACGGAATGATGGCCCCAGTAGTTACAATGATTCCCGTCGTGGCCACAGCCTGGTCCGTATTAACACAGACTCCCCTAAGTTCTGGCACCACTGAGGGCCCCTCCATATCACCCTGTTTTGCATCTGGCCTCTGGCCTCGACCCATTACTGTAAAATCTCTACTCTGGGGTCGAAGAGCCGCCACGGTGGCTCCGTGCTGGGTAAGATACAGAGATTTGGGGTCCCTTCCCCTCGTCCAGCTTGCTGAGGGAAGGAGCCTCAAGACGACCGTTCAGGGCCCTTTCTCCACCTGAATATTTGCTGAAGCGATTTTAAGTTGCTCGGGCCACCCGGCTTTCTGTGCGGTCCCGGAGGGGTACTGCCTCCTCCCATCACAAGCAGGCGCAGGGTATGTGCCTCTCTGTCTTGCTTACAGCTCCTACTCACCGCTTCTGGCTTTTTCTATACCCGCCTTGAAGTACGCACTTAATGGGGAATCAGGGAAAACAAGACCGAGAACTTCTGGCCCTGGCCCCTATTATTTTTCTCTCTCTGTGTTGTCTCTCTTCTCCCAACAGGCAGGGCAGCTTGCTGTCAGCAGTCATATAACCCTTCCATTTCAGCCTCCCTGTTCTCTGACGTTAGCTTCGTGCTTTGCTCTGGAGTGTAAAATGGGCTTCTAAAAATGAGGAATATTTTTTCTTTTCCAACACACCCAGGCTTTTAAGTCTCAGGAAAGATTTGAGAAGAGCCAGCTTTCAGACCCAACAACCCCTTTATCTCACGTAGCATTATTCTTCCTGTCGAAGGGATGAACACCATGGAAAAGGCTTCATTACAATAGGATTTTCAGGAATTGAAAGCATACTGCAAAATTATTTTTTAAATCCTCCATAATACAGCCTTTATTATGTGAGTGTGGGTGGTGGAAAGTGTTCTCCCATCTCCTTCTCTGTCTCCCTCTTTCTCCCTTTTTCTTTCTCTCGTGTGTGTGTACACGTGCCTTCTCTTCTCTCTCTTCTTTTTTTGAAACTGTGTAATTGTGTGTGCAGAATTAGAAAAACAGCACGGCCCCCTGAATATTGGAGAAGCAGGCCGTCCTCTGAAAGAGTGAACAACCCAGATGCTGAATTTTGAGATTCTAGGCAAATACAGGATGCTTTATTCTGATATGAATGAGAAACATTCATTTTATTTAGACTCATCAGAAAATACGTGCTGAGATCTTAAAAGTAAGATTTTTACCTATGAGGACTTTGAATTTAACTCTCCTGTAGGATTTACATATTCCAAGCGCCTATTCATTCGAAAATGTGTTGCAACTCTTTAGTGACATTTTTCACTTTGGAACCAACGTATATGCAACTCTCTGGGGAACTGTTTGTGCCTTTTTGGCAAGAAAATCTTTTCGTCATAGCATAGCTAAGGTATTTCCAAAGATTTCCGGATGCGACATTTTATGGTCAATGTTTTCGGAATGAAGAATAATTTTTGTCAAAAACAAAAACTAATAGTATTGTAATTCTTGCCAATAACAGAACCAAAATGATCTCTTCAGAAACACCACTGCCAATAATATTAGTTACTTATTAGTAAAAAACTTAAACCAAATCAAAAGGTCTGACAGAATGTATGCCTTATTGAACACCAATGAATCCATTCCAGATATTTTTAAAAAATGTTTATCTTAAGTAAAATTTAAATATTGTAAAAATTCCCCAATAAAACCTGAACTAGGTAGATGTTTCACTTTTGAGTTCCAGGTGGGAACTGTTGCCATGATTTTTATATATTAGGGAAAAGTTTAGTATATCACCACTGAATACATAATGCGGTTATTAATAAGTGGCAATTATATACCATAATATTTTAATCTACTTTAGCACAACAGGAAACTTGCTTGTGTAACATATTATACCATTTTAGAAAAAAGAAACTGGTTAAGTAGAAGATAATATTGGACCTTATTTTTACTGGGAAAGGTAGAAAAACAGAAGTATTGATCTTACCAAGAGTGAGTAGTTTATAAGGCATAAAGTAGAACTAAGCATTAAGATCAGGGCCTGGGGAAATGCACTTATATTGATTACAAATACCTAGTTAGAATTTCACAATTTACCCATAATTAAATGGTAAAAAATGGAGTACTTTGAAATTAGAAGTATAAAACAAAGGGGAAAAAAAGGGAAACATTCATCACAGAATTGGCAAATAGTTTTATATTTTGAAGAGAGAAATTCAGCATTTTCGGTGCTGCTGAACATTGCCTCTGACACTTCTCTCAGAAAGCCCTTACCTCAGTTGTCCCAGGTTTACCTGAAATTGTGTTCCCGAAAATGAGGAAGGTTGATTCTTACTGGCATTGTGATGAGCTTTCTATCTGCTTGAAAATTCATTGTTTTCCTTTGAACTTACCAGGTCTTCTAGTAAATATGTAACAGCTATGCCTGTCTTACTTTTCACTTAAAAAAACTGATTTTTCTCCATTCTCTTTTATAAATACTGATCTTTTCATCCTACAAACAAGCACTAACTAATAAGAATGATTTATCGTAGTTACCTAACATTTTAAATGAAGTTCTCCATTGGCAGTTCTTTGAGACTTTAATATTACTGATTTGATCCATTTGTCAATTACAAAAGAGAGGTATCATCTTTTGAACTTTTTTTTTTTTAGCACCTAGGAAGAGTTTTTCTTCTAGATAGCCAAACATGCATGAATTTTTGAAATATGGATTATGTGTATAACCAAGAAGTCTTCTAGATCTCCCCAAACACTTTGTCTCATAATGAATATAAGTACTTGAAAACTCATGATTTTTGTTTCTGTTTTCCCAAGAGTGGGACAGCAATCAGAGGAATTCTCGGAAGACACACACGAACGGGCATTTTGTCAGTCAGGGTTTCAGGAGCAAACAGATGGCACTCTCAGAAGGAATGACTAGGGAGATCTGACGGCAGACGAGGCAGCTAATGGATGGGTTGAGGGAAACCAGTAGGAGACAGGAGAAAGCAAGGGTCAGCCTCTGCCAGCCCTAGGTCTGAAGGACAGGTGGGGTGAGCTGCCAGGACAGGTCCCTGCAGAGGCCAGGAAGAGGAAGTGTGGAACCAAGCAATGCAATCCACTTCTCACCCCTCCCATAGCTTGCTGGAACCTTCCTTCCTCAGAGCCCGACTGGAACCAGCTGGAGGTCCTTCCAGACAAGCCTCTGGGACATAGCCGTCAGAGAACAGTGAGTATGAGGGAATCCGGAGGGGCCAATGGAACATGTATCGTGATTCCCATTTTTAGAAACACAATAAGAGATTATTAGATTTACCAGTTGAAGGTTCTGATTATGCAAATTCCATTAAAAACCCTATCACTGAACTTAAAGCATGGCACCCTTCATAAGTAGGCTACTTGTAGCATGGGAATAGTGTTATACTTAAAGTTAGGTTCAGTTTAGTGATAACTCTGTGTATTGTGGGTTTCATGGAGTTCATAATACTCCTTTGGTGACAATGCTGTTCAAATATATATTGAAAGTTTGAAAATAAAGTTTAGAAGTTTAGAACTTTCATCTTTTGGAAGTTCCTCTTGCTATAGGCTTTACAATTGAGTGAAAAACCTGGAGGTAATGTCTTACAATGCGTTGGGCTTAATGGTCCCTAAGTTTCCTCCAGATCTAAAATTTTACAGTTCAACTTCCCATTTATCAGGACCACTTCCAGTTAGAAGTTAAAAATAGGAGAATGAAGTTCAATAAAGAGTTCCAGAAATACCCAGAGAGGATAGGATAACGTAAGTACATACACAATTTAACAATATATAGTACATTAATAGAATGAAATTAATAGATTAATAGAATGAATTAATGGAATGAAATTAATAGAATGGAATGTGACTTCTACACCTTACCTTCAATATATAAGGGATGTTGAGCTGGGATGTTGATAGATGGCAGTAAAATAGAAGCAAGTTTTAAAGGGTTATGGGATTATAGGAGTCCTTTTTTTCTCCCACTTATATTTTGCTGCAGATATGTTTTCTGTAATATGGCGACTATAATAAATTTTGGGAGATTTAATTGTGAGCTTTTTGGAATAAAAATGTCCATTAACACAAGTTAATATATGTAAGTTAAAATATTCTTCACCAGCTAACTTTTTCATTGACTTTGGCACATTTTTACAAAAAAAAAAGGAAATACCCTTTGTCACATAAGGTCTCAGTTAGAATGGAATTATAATTTATTTCCATGAGTAGAAAAAAGTATTTAACACTCTTAAGTAGAAATATAAAAATAATATAAGGAAATACTTATAATTCATAAAGCATTTTGAATGAAGGAGGACACTAACGTGATTAAACATTTCTTTTGTATCTGTTCAGTCTCCTGTGAGTACGTGGTAGTGACCCGATTTTAATTTAATTACCAAAACCACTAATAAATTTAGACATAAATCAAGAGGGAACAGGTCAATTCCAAGAGTTATTAATAAATTGGCACACTCCAAACTCATTTAATTCTTCTGTATCTAAACTAATGAGGTGTTACAGTCTATTTGTTGACATATTAACATAGCTGAATGTGTTGCTGTTAATCAGATATACAACACCTGGAATGGTAAAATATATTTTAATAGTAGTGATAATTTACCTCAAAATAATTTTAACTAATTTGAAAATAAATCGTACAGTTCAGTTTTTAAATAATAGCTTATGGACCACATTATCATTTAAAATATGCTTATTGGTAAGAAATTTATGAGGTTACACCTGATAAATAACACTCGTGGGAAACTGTGTCTTTTTTTTACTCAACTTTTATCTAACTTTTGAGTTGGCAGAATGAGTGTCAAATATATGAATATTAATAGACTACAATAGTGACAAGAATCTAACACATTTTTCTTTGTTAATTATACATTGTTGACTAGATTATTTTATGGAAATGAGGTAGCTCGTCGAAAATGTTTCTGTAGCCTCTTCTATAATTAATATAATTCTCTGAGTTTATATCATCGGACTAAAGCTAGTAATATATCTAATACTGAGTTAATTAAAATATATCAGTTTTGCTTACACATGCATGATACTAGGTACACCTATCAAGGTAAAGAGATAAGAGCTTTACCTTCTTTAAAATCTGGGATGTAAAATATCAGTGCTTATAAATAGGCAAACGACATCAAGGAAACTACAGAGCTCAGCAAACAACTTCATGGGCAAACAAGGGTTCTTTTTCCTTTAGATGTTGGCCCTCAGACGGGTTGGACTGGACGACAGGACTGTGTATTGTTCTGTTTGAGAGCGTCCTGTTGTGGGAAGACGTGTCTTTCACACAAAACACATGTGAGGAAGGAGATGTGACTTTGATGTGACTGAGGTTTCGGCACAGTGTGCGTATTTTAAAACAGGCGCAGGATTGGAGACTGAGGGACAGTGATGTTCGGGCAGGCATTTGATGTGGGGAGAGACGGTCCCAGGTCAGGGGACTGTGGCAGGGAAGGCTGCAGGACCCTCTAAAGGACACGCTCATGGGCCCAAGATAGTGGGATGGCCAGTCACCCTCAGCCAGAGAAGCACAACTTTAGTTCCTCTGAAGTGGGCAGTGGAGGCAAGTGGCCTTCATCCTCTGGTCCTACATCCCCTCCTGACGTTTGACACCGGAGGTGTGAGGCTGTGGGAGACAACTGGAGGGGCCCGGCGCTCACCAGAGCCCGCCTTCACCCAGGAGGTAGCTCCTCCTTCACTTCCTTCGAGGTTCCTGCTTGAGAGGGGAGACGGGAGATGAAGATTTTAAACTGTGCTGGACTCAGCTTGTCATGACTAAAAACTATCCAAAATTGGGTGGTCCGGGCAAGTGCCCTAAGTGGAATGGGACATGAAAATTTTAGTATGCCACATTTGGGGGAAGAGATTGAAGAAAAATTAAATTCATTTATGTTTGTACGCCATGGGATTGACAGCATTCGACACCCTACATATGTGCATACACACGTACATTGCATGTACGTATGTACACGCCTTACGTGCTGGGGAGGAGGACCCCGTTCTTGGGCAGAAGAGCACTCCCCGTTGCCAAAGAGGGACATGCAGGAGATGTGACAAGGACAGAACATAGCGGTATGAAAAGAATCCATTTGAAAAGTTTTGGTTTGCTTAGCATATGCGTATCTCTGTTAGCTAGGATCTTTCTGTTTTTAAAAATTATTCTAGAAGATAAGGAACATTATGAAAAAGGATGAAATCAAAGAATTGCATAATAAATAGGAATAATTTAAGAGAACCTCTTAACATCTGTTTACCAAGCACTTTAATGATACAACACAGTCAAGTAGGCCTGAGGCCACCTCTGTCAGAGGGGACTCCTGTTGACAAAGTGGGATCTTGGGAGGGACCTCAGGTGGCTTGGATGGAGAGGGCCTCCGTCCTTCCGTAGAATTTTAGCAGACTATGGAGCAGTCACTTCCCTGCTGACTTCTTCTGATCTTTGCTTCTTTTGGCTGCTCTTGTCTTATGAATCTTTGTACCACGAGGGTCCTTACAGCTCCTTTCTCCTCACTGACTGAGGGTGATGTTCAAACCTTGAGAAACTCTTCCCTCCAGACTGAGATGACAGCTTGTGGAGGATAGACTTGCTTAATAAAAATTACCCCTCAGCAGGATTGTAGGCTTTACTCATACTTCACTGAACAGAATTTAGGAAACAAAGACATTAGAAAGATAACGGCCTTTGTGTTCTATTCGTACTCTTTCCAGAACCTCTTTTCCAAAGTTGATAGCTTTCCCATGATTGAAAATGATTTTGGGGCACCTGTGTGGCTCCGTTGGTCAGGCAACTGCCCTCGGCTCAGGTCATGATCTTGGAGTCCTGGGACTCGACGGGCTCCCTGGTAAGGGAGGAGTCCGCTTCTCTCTCTGCCCCTCCCCACTCTCTCTCGCTCTCTCATTCTCTTTCAAATAAATAAATAAAATCTTTTTAAAAAAATAAAATAATTTTTCTGTCCAATAATCACCAAATTGGGTTTGCTTACTTTAGTAAATATTTAACTATTTTATTTTTCAAATAAACAAGCATATTTAACTACTTAAGAATTGATCTTTATGTTTTCTCTATCTACAATATGAGAAACCTCTTGGTTTCTGCTGTTTGCTGACATGCTGTGACCTTAATCACAGGATGGAATTGTTGTTTCCTTAATTTATAAACCCTAAGACCGGACCCTTACCTCAAAAGGTAATTGAATATCCAATAGATCCCTAAAACCAGGACTGGCTAAAATAGTATTTTTGTAAAACACTGATGAACTGATTTCTATGTTATATGTGTATGCTTTTTAAAAAAAAATTCATGGAGGACATTGGGCGATGGAGAGAAGTGAGTTGGGGGAAATCGGAGGGGGAGATGAAGCATGAGAGACTGTGGACTCTGAGAAACAACCTGAGGGTTTTGGAGGGGAGGGGGGTAGGGGGTCAGGTGAGCCTGGTGGTGGGTATTATGGAGGGCACGTATTGCATGGAGCACTGGGTGTGGTGCATAAACAATGAATCTTGGAACACTGAAAAAAAAAAAAAATTTAAAAAGGAAAAGAAAAAAAATCCGTCTCCGCTGTAAGCAACTGAAATATTTATCTTATAGAAGGAATCCAAATAAATGTCCCAGCTTCATAAGTATGCATAGAGATACTCCGTTGATTTATTTTTGGTGACGGGAACAAAGCCTAAATTTAGAAGCTATCTTTCTTTTACAGTACAGCCCTAAAATACTTCCAGACATTTTCGGTTTCTGTATTTTGTTTTTGTTCTATGAATCAAAGAATTAATATAGACAAATCTAGAAGAATTTTAAGCTTTGTCTATCATCAGATAATATATTTTAACATATTTGTGTTTCTTAAAGACTAACCACATAAGAAATGCATTTTTTTAAATACACATTTAAAACAGTTTCTAAGATTACTCGAAATGACCTTATCACACTCACATGAGGAAAAAGTTGTATCTATAATTAATTCTCATTATTTGTGGTAATTATATTCTGTGAGGTCATCAAGGACATTGCATTAGCTAAAGCGGAACCACCACTCCTAGAAATACAGAGTTGGGTTCTTCTAACCTCTGGTCACATTTTGCCAACCCATCAATACATAAACACGTTTGCAGTGTATTTCTGTTTAAAGAAACTGGTTTTTGATATATATTATTAGTTCATTAACGCTGAGGTCAAGACCAACATCGTTGTAACTCACAACCGAGTGCAGCTTACCTGGCGTGGGTACCCCCTTCCTGAGACACGTCACAGCCTTTCTGTACCTAAGAGCGCTGGACGGCCCTTCAGCATACACTCGGGGCCACTGTAGCCAGAGAAACTACCAGCCTAAAGCACAAGAATGTGGAACATGGGGCTGATAAATAGACCATAAAGAAGAAAGCTGAAACACGACAGAGGAGCGTTGCCTTGCAGGGCCTCCGCTGCAAGTGTGCTCAGTGACTCCAGCTGATCTTGGGGTTTAAAACAGCTCTTAATGAGTAGATGGCTGCACAAACACAGAATCCATGAATGATGAGGCTCGGCTGTACGTCACATGTATCCTGTACACATTCTTCTGAGATTTGATATGGGACCGTTGGAATCAGCTGTTCAGCACATGACGTCCAGCGGGACTCTCCAGATTCCCAGTCTAGATGAGCGAGGGCCAAAAGCAAGAATTCAGGCTGTGATTTGATGTGATTTTTGATCTGCTGAATTTCATTACATTTAAAAAATGGGTTCCTATAGTGTGTATTGAAGAGATTCATTTTTAATGTACTTTATAAAATTTCTTAATGGATAGGCATAAAAAAGAAAAAATTAACCCTTTCTCCAGACAGTTGGAGAGGTAGAGCTTCGTGGTTGACGCTGTACCCCTGGGTCTGGACTGTGGAGCAAACAGGGCAGTAGGTGTCTTGGAGTCTAACTCCCTCATTGTCTGGCAGCCCTAGTGGTCCCTCCCCCGAATCGGTGCCTGGGGTGTCATTTGCAAACTAAGATCCTTCCAGAGAGTGAAGAAGGCCTAGTTGGCTACTGGCTCATCTGCTTTATTCGTCTAAGGGAGATGGAACTGGTAATGCTGTAGGAGTGAGAGCATTTTTCTGATCTGGTTTTAGTGACAAGACAGCATAGTCTGATTCTCCTGAAAATGTTAAATCAAAACATTCTTGCCCTCAACATAGAAGATATCATTATAATTGTTTTCATGCTCCACCTTTTCTACCATAAAAGAAAAAATAATTCTTTTTTTTTTTTAAAGATTTTATTTATTTATTTGACAGACAGAGATCACAAGTAGGCAGAGAGGCAGGCAGAGAGAGAGAGGAGGAAGCAGGCTCCCTGCTGAGCAGAGAGCCTGATGTGGGGCTCGATCCCAGGACCCTAAGATCATGACCTGAGCAGAAGGCAGAGGCTTAACCCTCTGAGCCACCCAGGTGCCCCAAGAAAAAATAATTCTAATAATGTAATTTTGAGAAGTAGTCCCATGTACAGTCTCAGACTTGTTCTTTTTCTTGACCTTTAGCATGAAATAATTACAAATATTATTTTATATATATATGTATATATATATATAAATGTTTTCTATATGTTCATAAGCCCAAGATCATCTCACCAGCACTATTACTTATTAATTTAAATGTAATGACCACTTTCTATGTTTCAGGAATTCTCCAGTACATATTTGTTGAACGATTTTGTTAGTCAATGATTCTTCAAAGCTGGTTTTTAAATTTTAGAAGATCAATTTCCATTGAGGTCTATAGTCAAAACATATATATAAAAAAATATATATATATATATATATACATGTATATTATTTTTTTTTTCTATTGAAAAACAGGGAATTTGTGCAGCACCTGGAGGGGGAAGTAGAATGATTCCAAAAATGATTAGGTAAGGCGCATTCTTGAAAAGTGCTACTAGATAGATGGCTGATTCTCAATCTACATGCCACATTGTCAAAAAGTACTTAAATAATAGGAAAATGTAATTAGGAGGGAAGGTCATTTTCTGTGTGAAGAACTGAAGCACATATGTAACATAAACATCTGGTTGGTTAGGGGTCCCGCTCGCTACGTTTGTCTGGGAGGCAGCTGGGGAAAGTGCCGCCATGTTGTGAACGCACCATCTGAAAGACGTTGGCTTCTTGGTTGTTATCACAGAATGTTAAGAGATTGCAGGATCTTGCATGGGCTTTTCGCTAACTGAGCTGAAGGTGACATGAATTGCTGTTACTAATTAGTCATGATTTGGCCCCCCTAAGTGCCAGGGGCCAGAAAATATGGAGATCAGCTGTACCTCTCCCATGTCAAAGGAGAGGTGATGGAGATTAGACACTTTATAACATAAAAATGTTTGGCAGCTAGTACTTAATCAGTGTGTGTCCCTGGGACTTGTTTGCAAGCACTGGGCAAGTATGGATGCCTTTTTTTAGGTGACTTTTTCCTTAAACCCATCATTCACTGCATGAAATACATTGATTTTCATCAGTGATACTAAGCGACCCAGTAGTTTTCAAACAGTGTGAGTAGAACCCTGAATGTGTAAAGAAGTGCTTCCGGAGTAATCTCGGCAGGAAAGGGAGAGATCAAGTGGGCAGGATTATGGTCAATCCATAGTCTCAATCCCCTAGAAAAGAGATGTTATCATCTGTTCTATCCATTACAAGTGTGAGGAAAGTTTTGCTACAAAAAAAATTCTTTTTTTTTTTGCTCTTGAGGAACTACTTAAAAACCAATGATATTTTATAGAAAACCACTCCTACTTATCACTACCTGATTTTAAGATCTGCAGCATAAAAAGATGGAATCTGAGGTTCTTGACCGAAAGCCTCTTTGAAATTTCAACAGAATATAAGGATGTATATATTTGAAAGGCTATTCTTAGCAATTAAATCCACTTATGATAAATGTCTTCTTGCTTACTTGAGGTTTGAAGATTTTAATCATACAATTTTTGTCTTAAAACAAGTTTGCTAATTTATAATGTCGTATACTTATACATATATATGAGTTGGATTTTTCTTGATGAAATCAATGTTGACAAGATTTAATTACTGGAAAAGCATAAATTATGATAGTTTAACAATTTCATAGTAATTTATTATAGTGAATATGGAAGATGTAAAATTTTATTATCTAAAATATCGTAGTTAATACAGGAATTATAAAAATGTGGAAATGCTTTCCAGCAGCATGGATCAAAGAGTTGAAATAATGAAATCTTACTAAAGCATCCATAATAGATCTTGGACAAGCTCTTAAAGAGAATTACCCTTTTGAAAATGCCACTTCATTCATGCCAAATGCATGATTTTTACTTTCACTAAGCTGTGTTTATGTAAATATTTGACAGTGAAGTCCAGATCACTGACACAAATTACTGATTGTTGTAGCTTCTGACATTTATTTCCCTTGTGAAACACATTTGTTTCTATTCTTTAGTATTTAAGATATGCTGCAGATTAAAAGTCTAAAGATGGCTGAAAATCAGTTGATAAATAAATAAAACTGCCTCTGGCCTTTGAGGAAAATTCTTCTACATTCACCATCTATTAGAATTCTTCTCTATTTCCCAAGTCTGCACTGAATATGTGGAACCACAAAAATGTTTAGAAATAAACTCAAAATACATTATTATAAGTGGAAATCGTGTGTGAGGAGATAGTATAAATACTCAGATTTTTAAATGCTTTTCCTCTGCATATTGGCTAATAAGCAATTGCCCACTGCCTTTGCTTACCCTACCAGGCTCCTCCGAACGTCAGACAACCTTTTGACAAGCAGGGAAGGGTCATATAGCTGCTAGGCTACATGCCTTGGAAAATTAACCCACATGGAGATGTTTGTAAGAGTTTTATGCCCAGGGGCGCCTGGGTGGCTCAGTGGGTTAAGCCTCTGCCTTCGGCTCAGGTCATGATCTCAGGGTCCTGGGATCGAGCCCCGCATCAAGCTCTCTGCTCAGCAGAGAGCCTGCTTCCTCCTCTCTCTCTGCCTGCCTCTCTGCCTACTTGTGATCTCTGTCTGTAAAATAAATAAATAAAATTTTAAAAAAAAAAAAAAGAATTTTATGCCCAGGCAAATCAATCCTCTGAAAATTAAGATAGCCTCAAGTAACATAAAATCATTAGAAACAAAAAAATTAACGTTTGCTTTGCTTATTCATCGTGGTAACTTAAATTACCCCACAACTTAGAAACAGCCTAGAAACAGCAACTTTATTTTATTCAGATTTTGCCAAAATTGGCTACGGTTTTGATGGGTGGCTTGTCCCTGCCCAGTGGGGTGTATGCGGGAGTGGCTGAGGCTGAAGGATCTTCTAAGATTTCGGTTTCTTCGCTCACAATTCAGGGTTCTCATAGCTCCTTGATTTCTTGGGTTCTCTTGGTGCTGGCTCGATCTCCAGGGTTTCTCCCTGTGACTCGGGCTCCTCACAGCTTCGTTTCCTGGTATTGTCACACCTTCATATTCCAGCTGGCTTTCAGGTTACAGGAGCAAGAGTGGTTCTCGGGCCAGTTAATGGCTGTGCCTGGGACTGGGTCCACTTCCTTCCATCCTAGGCTGTTCATCACAGCAGTCTGAGGGTCTGCCCAGATTCAAAGTGAAGAAATAAATTTCTCCCCTTGATGGAAGGCAAGGTCACATTGCAGAAGAGCCTATGAATGGGGGCTATTACTGCCACCAACATTATAAAGTAAAATCTGCCACAATTCATCTGAAAAAAAACAAATATTTTAGAAATTGAAATTTTCCAGAGTGACATATCAAGTCATATCTACTGAGAAACAAAGAAGCAAATAACCATTAGTAACATTTAATGAAACTTGACTAACTACCATGATACATTTTCAATGTAACATTGAAGAAATGTGTGCTTTGGTTAAAAATACAGGCATTCCAGAAATAGGCTTAAAGTTAAGATTAGAGGGGCGCCTGGGTCACTCAGTTGGTTAAGCAACTGCCTTCAGCTCAGGTCATGATCCTGGAGTCCCAGAATCGAGTCCCACATAGAGTTCTGCATGGGGCTCCCTGCTTGGTGGGGAGTCTGCTTCTCCCTCTAGCCGTCCCCCATCTCATGCTCTCACTCCCTCTCTCATCCTCTCACTTAATAAACAAACAAACAAACAAATAAATAAAATCTTTTTAAAAAATAAATTAAGATTAGAAAATGAGATTAAAACTCTCAAATACATCTCAGTTTGAGGAGGTGATATTCAGGTCTAATGGACTCTAGAATGAAGTGCGCATTAGTAGGAAAGTGTGAGAACAGATTTTCTAGGAATTTCAGCGTAGACATTTCCTTTAGTAGAGACAGCTCTCCCTAATAAAAAGAGAAGTCATCAAACTACTTTGGATATTGTTATTTGTCTCATTACAAAGGGCGAACATTTTAAGCTCACATAAAAATACCAATATCACCTAAGCCTATTTAAGCTTTCCTTATTAATATGTATTCTCTTTATTAAAATATGCCTGGCCTGTAAATACTATTTACTCATCCTCTGTTTGATTTTAAATATTATGTCTTAGATGAAAAACAAATGTAAAACAGAGAAAACAGGATATCTCATAGATATAAAGAAGATTTGAGTTGCATTAATAAGTAGAGAGTTATTTTGCAGAGTATGAGATATTTCTTGTTCCTGACTTGTAATGATTTTACCTACTTTAACCTCTTCTGCTAGGGAATCTCAGTAAATGTTTGTAGGACTTATGCAACAGAACTTCTGGATGGATGAAGTCAGGAAAGAAATCTTGAAAAGGAGATAACAGGATTTCTGTCTCATCAGCTGGAATGTCTCTAGGCCTCCAGAACTTTATCAGCTATAGAGTGAGGAAATCTCAGCCTTTCCCCACTTTGTACAGGTCTCTGCCTGGCAACTTAGACATTTACCTGTCCCATCCATTTCTTCAGTCACTAGCCAAGGTGTTGCCTTAACTCACCTCAGGGACATATTGCCTACGTATTGTGTTGGCTGTGCTCTAATGAAGCCACCCCAGGTAGAATCTCCGGACCACTGCATCCCACCTACTCGGTCACTCCCCAGAAGCTTCCACCAAAACTCCTTCTGGTTGAGGCACACTCTCTGCTCCCTTAGGTCCAGAAACAGCCTCATGTTCTACTCATATAGAGCCCCTCAGTCTTAGCTTGGGCTGCCATACTGAACACCACAGACTGGATGGCTTCCCCAACATACATTTATTTTTTACAGTTATGGTGGCTGGGAAGTCCAAAGTCACTGTGCTGGCAAGGCAGGTTTCATCCTGAGGCCTTTTACATTGGCTGGTAGGTGCTGCCAGCTTCCTGTGTGTTCACGTGACTTCTTCACATGTATGGAGAGAGAGGAAACGAACTCTCTGGTGTCTCGTCTTAAAAGAGCACTGATCCCATCATGAGAGCCCCACCCTTATGATCTCATCTAACCCTAATTTCCTCCCAAGGATCCTGTCTCCAAATGCCTTCTGACTGGGAGTTCGGGCTTTCAACATACCAGTTGGTGGAGGTGCACAAACACTCAGTCCCTATCACCATGTTTCTGCCTCCTCTCTTTAGGCCGCCAACCTCACCTGCATTGCCTCCACATCATCTTGTTTTCAGTGTTCCTGTCTCAGTCTTCCTCATTGTGATTCATTTGTGCTCGTCTCCTGTGTCACCTCCCTTAGTGCCGCTGTCCCTGCCACCTGTACCATCACAGCAGAGTGCTGCTGATTGATCTATAGCAAAAGGAGTAGAGAATTGGGCCTAGGTCTTTGTTCAGCTCTTATCCATGGGTCTATGGGGTCCATGGGGTCCCCGTTGTCCATGGTGCTAAAGCTTTTTAAGTTTTCTTTTAGAAAACTTTTAGAACTTTTCTACTAAAGAGAACACAGACTGCCAAGGTGAGTGCGTTGAAAGTGGTTCCCTAAAGAACCACCCCTGAACTCAGAAACACAGGTTCATTAGGTCAGATCGTCTCTAAAATCATTCGTTATTTGGATGTTAGTGCACAAACCCCCTTTAGATGTGGAAATATTTACATAGTTCTGAATCCCAGGTTTTCAAAATCTTTTTCAGAAAGCTTCTTAGACTCTAGATATTAGTCAGTATGGATACTGAGGGTCCATGAGCTCATCCCCATCTTGCACACCGAAGGGATAGGTGATACTCTTGTAACATGATGCTCAAGTGGCCGTGACGGGAGGGAACACGAGCCCCACCTACCTCAGTGGTGCTGTGAACTTTCAGTGACTCTGTTGCCTGGTGAATTGGGGAATCCCTAGGCCCTGGGCCCTCAAGCTAACCAGTACTGAAGGAATCAACTAATGTTCTTGGTTTTGTCACAGTAAGGATGCCAGCACAGGCACTAGCCCAGTAGATGAGTAACACAAGTGGGAAAGTTTATTAAAGAGAAAAGTATACTCTTGACATAAGAGAGTGGGTGAGTTCAGGAGGAATAGAGAGCTGGGTGCCCTGGGGGCTAGGTTTCTTCTATGGACAGTTGGTTTTTTTGTTTGTTTTTGTTTTTTTTTTTTTAAGATTTTATTTATTTATTTGACAGAGATCACAAGTAGGCAGAGAAGTAGGCAGAGAGGGAGAGGGAAGCAGGCTCCCCACTGAGCAGAGAGCCTGATGTGGGGCTCCATCCCACAACCCTGGGATCATGATCTGAGCCAAAGGCAGAGGCTTTAACCCCCTGAGCCACCCAGGCACCTCATTATGGACAGTTTTTAACTAGGGGGCAAAATGTTTTACTTGGGGTGGGAAGCAGGATTTCTCGCTTTTTCTTCCTAATTTGGTCAGGGGGCTTCCATCATGACAGCCACCATCTTGGGCTCTCTGGTTTGATCCGACTTCTTGTGGAGTGCTGCCAGGACAGACCTTTGACTTTCCCAATAGCTGGCCATAACTTCCTCGTTACTGACCTTCTGGTTTCCTGTTGTAACCTAACTGCCTACTCTTAATGACTTGACATCTATTGCTTCAAGTCAGCCATGGTGGTAGAAGTATTTACACCATGCAGATTGGCCAATGCTACACATCTGGGTTTTTTTTTTTTTTTTTTTTTTTTCCCCAGAAGCCAGAGCACCAATACTTTTGCCATGACTAATTTTGAGCTTTTAGTCTTTCAACTGATATAGGAATTTGATAAAATTCCTAAGAGCTTAACGACCAGCTCTCATGATCCACAGTCACCGGGTTGCAGCATCCCAGTTCTGTTCTCCTCGAGAGATAAGCATCAAAAGCCTGGTGGATAACACAGTTTTCTTGGGCTTCATTATTTAATAGGCAGATGTTTGACTGTGTCTGAAGCTCGGGAATTTATGTTTAGGCTTTTGCAGCATAGAAACAGAACCAGCAAAAATTAATGTGGCTGAAAATATAGTCAGCACATTTCATATTATTCTTTAGCTTATAATTAACTGGATTTTCTTAATTGCTGGTAATTAAGTATAAACTTATGCCACAGCCCATCTGTGAAAAAACAGACTAAAATTTACGTCTATAAAATACAAAATTTAATTTAACTCACTAATGGCCACTAAGAAAAGTCAAGTAGGAGTGATTACATTTATGTAGTGCCAGTTTTTGAGAGATTCAGTGAAGTATGAGGACCATGGGGTTTGGAAATCATGAGATCAGCCGGACTGGATGTGATGGAGAGCAGAATGATCAGGATGGCGGATGGGAAAGGCTAATGAGAGAAGTGAGTGGAAACGGAAGGGGTAGATTACTTTTTTCTGAAATTTAGCATTATTAAAAATGAGATAGGATGGAAATTTGAAGGTGAAAGAGGATCAGAAGGTAGTTTTGAGGAGGGGTAAGACACTTGTTACATTCTATAGGCAGATTGGAAACAGCCAATCAAGAGAAAGTGCAGCCGAAGAATCCAGAAAGTTAGATGAAACAAGCCTTGGAGTGAACGTTCTTGGCAAGAAAACCAAATATTTCTCCTTCAAGGCAAAAGGGGAGTGAAGGAAGGATGGATAGAGGTCTGGGAGGAAGGGTGATTCAGAGAGTTTTGAAAGTAAAAATGGGTTTGCTATTAAGTTATTTTCAGCATTTCTAATATGAGTAAAAGCAATCACAATATTAAGATTTTGAAGAAAATGGAATGGTTTGTTAGAAAAACTCAACTAGAAAGTGAAACAACATATCCATTCAAAAATACCGTTTAATTTATGTATTTAATTAATACATAAATTGTATTCACCAAATCATGGCATACACTAAGCACTCAGTAAAGGTTAGCTCGTAATAGTAACTGTAAATACAGTGAAATGGAAATTATTTAGACTAAAGAATGTTATCAGTGCAGAACGTCTATGGGGCTTATTCAGATCATTAGTAAATATTTCTCTTGACTGATTTCTAGAGAAAATGCATGATTTTTGTACTTTACTCTCTTGATTGGTTCAAATGCCCTTTACAACAGCAAGAAAGCCAACGATGAAAGAACTGCATTTCTCATCATTTCCTAACCTAACAAATCCATTATACAATAGGTTTTTTTAATGTCATATTAAATTCTTCTTGAAAAAATAGCTGTAGGCATAGAAAGTGTTTTCTAAAATTTCAGTAAAACTGCCTAGGCTTAAAGTTCAGATTCTGAAACTTATGTCATTGAGCGCATTATTATATGTCCTTTATACGATATAATTATGAATTGTAAAATGTTTTGTTATCAGTGCACTTTCTAAAGAAAAACTAAGAATTTGTGCTTGAATATTAATTTTAGCCATGACTGAGGAATTTCTAAATTGCACTCATCATTTAGCAGATCATTATTTTGCACAAGACTTTCGACTTGGAGGTTGTTTAATTGTGTCTCTTAAGTTTGAATTTGTATAGAATAGGTTGCTCAAGCATGATTCAGAAATTTAACCAGGCTATCTAAGTATATAAATCATCCTTTTTTTTTTTTTTTTTCCAACTGGCTAGACAGTACCCCTCAGAAAATAGCAATCAGGGCACAGAGAACCAAGGGAATAAATAAGTATGGGCATCTCCAAATTGAGAGTTTGGATGGATTGATTATGGCTATATTGTTAGAAAGTGTTCATTCCCAGATCTTTCTTTTTTTTTTGCGGAGATAAACATATGCCACCAGCAGACAGAAAACTGAAGAGAAGAACGGTGTGCTTCCGATTCTAATTTTCTTATTTGGAGAAAAATAACAGCAATATATAAAGAATAATACATTTCCTTTATTGAAAATATGCAATAGGAGCTATAAAAATCACAATATTCTTTACATGATACTGTGGTGACATGCAACTATTGATTTTAAACTTACGGATATCATACACAATGGAAAATATTGTTAGATGTGTTACTTGAAGCCAAGAGCAGTAAGAATGCTGGAACAGCAGCATTACCATCCCAATGGGAAGTTGTTACAAATGCAAATTTCCAACCCCACCCAGACCTACTGAATCAGAAACTCTGGGAGTGAAGCACCAGATCTGTTATTCAGTAAGCACTCTAGGTGATTTTAATGCATGCTAACATTTGAGAGCCATTGCACTGGACCAAGCATCCAAGGATAAATTGTTAAAATATGGCAGCAACGTGTTGATAATGATCGGTTTTGTCAAATGCATGATATAGATCCATTTTGCTGGCTCTCAGCTTTCTCACCCTGCTTTATGTGTCCTTATAGCCATAATAACTACCTGATGAATACCTCCTCTAGAATATACTTAAGAAGAGAGCAAGAACTCTGTCTTCTCTGTTTACTACTTGTTACCCCCACACCCGAGACAGTGCCTGGAACATAGAAGGTAATTTAATACATAGTTTTTGGATGAATAAATTGCTGAGAGTTCAGTAATTTAAACATTAAGATATGATAATGGATAATACCAGCACTATTTGATTTTTAAGATAGATATAGTTATATAGATAGATGCGGTCACCTTTATTAACAGTATGTAAATCCTAACATCATTCTGGAATGCAAGTTCATTTAGCAAATATAGTTCGATAATATACTTTGATATTTTAAAGTCTGTGTAATGGGAAACCACCTTGTTCATAAATTTACCAATCACCTTCAAGACATATGATGTGATTATTTTAATACATGTGCTTTGGAATTAGTTTGTAAAATTTGAAATGTTATCAAACTTTTGGCTTGCAGGGTCTGTGTTAAAATGTGTGAGTGAGAGTATCGCATTCCCTGTATTTTTATGATAAAAGATCCTCAAGAGAGAAAAACAGCTTTAAAAAATGAGATATTCAACGAAGATGGAAAAAAGAAATTGAAATAATTGTGGTTAATAGCACTTCTATATGATATCCAAAATGTCATATTTAGTAGTAACAGAATTGAACACCACTTTGGACTTGTGCCTGTTTTTTAGAACTAATTTCATAGTAGAGTTTGAGAATCTTCAAATTTATCACTATCAAGTGGTCTTGAAAAAAATGTATATTTCATACTAATGTTACTCTGCTGATTTACCTGGTTAGTGTTCTAATCTGTGAAAATTGTTCACTAGTTGATAGTCAAATTTAGAAGAAAAGCTTGCAATTTTTAAAATATATATTATGGTGGAAACAAGTACAACATACCAGAATGTAATATCCTCAAATTATTTTCCACCTCAAGGTGTAATCTCACTATGAGTTGTCTAATTCAGCGCCCTGGTTAAGACCAAGTCTATATTGTATCCTCTCAGGGAATGGTACCTACAGGGAATGGGGAATCCTTCCCCACCATATAATCTTGGGTTCCCATGCACCTGTGTGCCAAATGGATGGTAGTTTAATAGCACCCCTTTGAATTTGCATGATTAATATGTAACAATTTGCTACAAAGTGCCTAATTACAGTTAGGACACATAGTACCTCTTTAGCTTTTCTAACAACTTTGTAGACATGCTCATCATCACAGGATGAAAAACAAATTTATGTCAGTTGATGTTATAACGAATTTTTAAAAATTACCCACTGAAACACAGAATGCTTTATAATTATATTGGATTCTTAAAATGTATTTTTATAAATGTTAGAATATTAGAACTGTAATCCAAACTTTAATAAATCCAAAATTATGAAACTATAGGTTCATTGTTATTATAATCAAATCCCCATTATATTTATTGTGGGGGGAATGAGAAATAGGAGATTTGAAACAATTATCTAGAACAATAGAATAATATTTTTCCCTTGATATCTTCAAAAGAACCAAGACAGCTACTATTCGCAAGCAGTTGCTTCTGTTTAGTATTAAAATAATTTGTTTTACTGAAATTAATGTCATTAGATTGACTTTTGAGGTGGTAAGCTGTGCTTAAGATGGGTTGTAAAGTACTAAAGAAAAAGCTGTGTCACTGGCTAACTTCTTTGACGTCATAGCATTGTCATTTGTCACAGCTGTTTTGGTGGGAGAAGATTATTGCATTAGCAAGATGTTGAATTTGGGACATGTAGTGGAATATATCCAGCCTCTGAAGGCTCAGTACTCAACCCAAGAAAACTCTGAGGGAGAGGAGATAATCCAAGGAAAGATGATTGAGAGGGTAATCGTGGGCCAGAGGCAGAATGAATGAGTCATTCGCATTGAAAAGGTTGAGAACAGAGAAGTAATTCCAAAAGAGATAAAATAGCAAAGAAATGCAAAGATTCTCAGAGAGGATGTATTCAGGGATTCGGTTGGGATAGAGTTTCAAGGGATAGCGTTTCAAGAAGTAAATAGCTAGCAGTATCAGATGCAAAGGAGAGGCTGTTACGTATCTTTAACTTACTACCAAATGCTAAAGCACCGACCTGTGACACTCTGCCGAGGTTGCTTCAGTCTCCAACCTTCTGAGTGGAACAGTGGTCCCAGCACAACCTCAGATTCCACATTATTTAGTGGGGAAAGATGAGTCCCACACTCTGACGACAGCAGCTACCTGTGGTTGACCAGGCCACTTACCAGTCAAAGTATAGACTTTATAAAGTCCTATTAACAATATTATAAACTAGTTTCATCAGGGAACCTAGTGGTTTTCAAGAGAGGTTAGATGGGCTAAAATATTTTAAAGGTACTCCTTCTTCATAGAGTGTAAGAATATAGATAGTTTGGCAGTATGCAGTATTGTGGGTTGAACCCATGAATTGATTTCTAAAATTGCCCAGTGTCTAGCTGTGAATTTCAAGGATTTGGCTTGCTAGTTAGTCTTAACTAAATCTTGACCAGAGCATATTGTTACTTTTTTTCTTAAGTGAACCATTCAAGCAAACTGATGTTTCTGGATTGCTGGAATTCCCTTGAATCTGCAAAATGACTTATATGATTTTTTGTGTGAATCTGCTTACTAAAAATATCTATATAATAAGTAACTATGTGTGGGAGAGATTTTGATTTTGAGATATTCTTTCATTTAATCTAAAGCATGGTTATAGGGCGCCTGGGTGGCTCAGTGGGTTAAGCCGCTGCCTTCGGCTCAGGTCATGATCTCGGAGTCTTGGGATCGAGTCCCGCATCGGGCTCTCTGCTCAGCAGGGAGCCTGCTTCCTCCTGTCTCTCTGCCTGCCTCTCTGCCTGCCTCTCTGCCTGCTTGTGATCTCTGTCTGTCAAATAAATAAATAAAAAATCTAAAAAAAAAATACCACAGCAGTTTGCATGGTTATAGGGACCTCAAACATGAAAGCCGAGGTAATTATCTTCTGCAAAGAAACTACGAGTTGTACATAACCAAAGGATTCTTGATTCTCAGTGGAGACACAGGGAGCTGTGGACAAAATTGATCACTGGAATTTTCATTGTGGAGGCTCTTGTTAACCTGTGCCGGGGAAGTTTCAGTGTTTGGGGGAAGCATCAATTTTCTTGCAATCAACTGGGGAGAAAATAGGTAGTCAGAAAGTGCTGAGAGCACCTGAACTGGAAAAAATCCCCTTTCTTGTGGCCCAGTGTATTCTCTTATTCTGATAAATATAAGTATGTCTGAATTTTCCTTCATCTTAAGGTTGAAGAGGGCAACACTATTTAGCATCATAGACTTTAAAACAGTAAAATTGTTAGACTGTGTCTTAAAATGGCACAGTTATGTGTTTTTTGTTCAATATATATGGTACCTTTAAAAATGAGAATTCATTTTCTCTTGGTTAATGTTATCTCTGCCCAAATAAAAATGTTATCACTTGAACAAAGAATATAACATTTTAATTCCAATTACAAAAAAAATTTAAAATATCATTTGACAAATGTCATTTTATATTGAGTAACATTTGTTAAACCAACGTATTTTTTATTCAAAGACAGAAAAAAGAGTGAATAATAGTCATTACTCTTCCAGAACAATGGAAGAAATGCTGTATTCACACGTCGAAAACATTGTTTCAAGAGAAAGACCTTTTGAAAACTAAAGAACTACTAAAGGTTCTCAGTGACTCAGATAATTTTTTATAATAGCATCTTTAGTCATATCCTCCACATGCATTCACAATGGAAAATTATAATACAATAGGTTTCCATGTCATGTATTAAGCTAATTACCAATCTAGGTGATAGTCACCTGCTTACTCTGAGAGTTAATGGGGTAAGTGTAATACGAAGAACTCTCATTTCCTCTAAGGAGCTGGATGAGTAGGTGCTCCCCAAAAAAGTCTTTTAGAAATAGGGAGGTCAAAAAGATTATTAAGTGTAAGTCTCTAAGTCTTAATGGAAACTGTCCAAACTACCCTATTTTATTTACCATACCATGAGCAAGGGGATGACATCACAGTTGCTTAAAACAAATGCACCAACTCTTTGATCACAAACACAAATTTTTATGAAATTAACATAAAGAAATTATATCCATAGTTTAATATCGAAATTTGTGCCTGGCATTTTATCTGATCTTAGCTTCTGATTGGTGTTTATTTTAGTGTTTGCTATTATACTGCTATACCTTGAGAAAAGTACTTACTAGACACACTAGTACACATTTTGCATTCAATGAGTATTATAAATGGAAAGAGGATATAATGAATAAAATTCAAATATAAAAATGTATTTATATAGTTAAAGTGAATATTCTTTAATGGCCTATGCAAGAAGATATGTATTTTTCCTTTCTTAAATGAAAGTGACTTATCTTTTCTGTAAGTATGCAGGGCTTGAAGAGAAATATTTAAGTCTTTTACCCATTTTTCCACCAATACCTCAATTTTATTACAATAAAAAGTTGAAGACTTTGAATATAAAATTACGTAATGGAGACGGAAACAAAATGTTTTCATATTTTCACCTAGAAATGCTTGATTAAAACATATTTTAATTCTCCTTTTCCCCAATAACACATTATGAAACAAATTGTTCACTTAATATGTAAACTCATATTTAAATAAAATATGACTGCTTGTTTTGAATAAAACAATCCCTACAGAATTCTATTCATGGGTGAACACATCCAAATTGCAATTATGCTATTGTTGGGATTCTCAGGGTGCTGTGTATTTATGCCATAGCAAATGTATGTGAAATGTTGACTTTATATCCAATCTCCAAAACAGAAATAGCAACAGAGCAGTTTTTTTGCTCACAGTGTTCAGTTTGATCGAGCTGCTCTGTCTGGATGGTAGTTTTATTAAATCAGTGTTGCAACACAGAAGTCTAATGAAGAATGGTGGTTCCGTATAAATTTTACCTCATGATTACTCTTCTAGGAGATTAAGACTTTAATTTGTGTTTCATGAGCTTATTATTATTTTAGAATCATTTTGGCTAAAATTTGAAAATTCTTTGAGACAAATGAATCCCAGACTTCTTACTAAGCACAGAAAGCAATAAAATGAAAATTTATTACACTGAATTGGAGCTGCTGGGTATTGTCTGTTTATTTCTTTATTACTTGTGTATTTCTTTTTGGTGTTACTGGAGTGGTACAATATTGCTTTTAGGTAATATCAACCATTAAATAATGAAAACATCTTCAATCACTTGACAGAATACCTTTCATCTCACTGATCATACCATCAGTTTTGCTTTTGTGAATATAGACTACTGTTTTTATATTCTTCACTAATTGCTTTTAAAACATTCATGTCAATTTTTTTTTTTAATGAAATGAAATGAGCTGGAGTTTTGTTGTTAGGCTATTACATGTAAAAGCTAAAGCTGAGCCAATTATTTTTACATTTTTCTATGGTTTTCTGAATGGAAATTACCAAAGTGAAAGTCACTATTTGTATTCTACCCAAAGTGATTTGTGTATCTGTGTCTTGGCCATAATGCAAGACATTACCGTGTTTGATATGGTCTTTACTGGAACATATAAAAAGTGTTAAGATTCTAAGTAGGCAAAAAAGAGAAAGGAAATCAGATTTATTCAGTCCATTTCCTCAGTCATTTTGGGAAAATGTGCTTAACAGCTAATTCTGACTCAAGGAGTTATATTATTTTAGTAATTTCAAAGATTATTTTAATTTGCTTATTTTTACTTTTTCTTCTCCGACGTCTCTCTCCTTTTCCTCGGTCTTCATCTTTTCTCCTTCTCCCTTGCTCCCTCTCTCTCTCTCTCTCTCTCTGGCTAAATTATTGTGTATTTTGACAAAATCATAAATGTCACCAAATCAGAATAAGTTAAGTAGATAAGTTGAGGAAGAATCCAAATGATTCTGGCCAATACTATCTTATTTATAAAGAGAAAAGGTACAAAGTACCCTTTAAACTTGTTATCAAAGAAATGTATTTTGAGCAGAGAGATGATTTGAGTAAAGAGATGGTTCCATCTTTGTTACTTTCTTTCTTTTTTTTTTCTTAAAGATTTTATTTATCTGACAGAGAGAGAGGCATCACCAGTAGGCAGAGAGGCAGGCAGAGGGAAAGGGGGAAGCAGGCTCCCTGCTGAGCAGGGAGCCCCACGCCGGGCTCTATCCCAGGACTCTGAGACCACGACCCAAGCTGAAGGTGGGGGCTTTAACCCACTGAACCACCCAGGTGCCCCTGTTACTTTCTTTATATTAAAATTACTTCCCTCCTATCTTCCACATTCTGATATTACACTATTATCTGTTTATAGCTATATAACTCTCTGTAACATTAAACCACCTTTCTCCCATATCTCCTGTTTATATCTTGGCAAGTTGCTCTCACACGTTGTGATATTTCTTTTTTATTTCTTTTTGGAGTGCATTATATCAAATCAAGAAGAAGGTACAGATTTGTAATACTGTGATTGTCTATTTCCTTTCTACTTTCTCTCAACCTTACTTTCATTTGTCAACAAGGAGCTAATAATGACTTGCCTCAGAATTAGGGGGAGATACTTGAAAGATGTGGGTAATACTCAAGGAGTAAGCAGTAAGAGAGCTTCAAAACCCACAAACACCTCAATTTTACCAGTTTTACGCAGATACTCATTGAGCGAGATGAGGCCTTATGCACATAGGCACATTGTCTTTTTTCTAGCTCATTATTATTTTTATAGCACAGGAAATAGTAGGTGGACAAGGCACATGGTAATATTATTGAAATATTAAAGGTTTTTAATTTATTGATCCCGTTAATGGTTACCAAAGACTGATCTCATCAAGTTTAACATTACAATTAACAATATACCTTGCAAAATATTAACCAAATTGTCTTGTTAATTGTAACATACAGGAAAGTACCTTCATATCACCGCTGAAACTATAGCTCTTTAATTATAAAGCTCTAGTAGAATCTGGTTCATTTAACTTTAATTCTTATTGACTTTGATCCAGTAGACTACGCTACTGGACCTATAATGACACATACCAAATGTTAGATAAACCTGAGAAATGAGTGTTGGTACCCAATGAGTGTGCAGTGGAAGAGAGATTTGTTTGATAATAGTAGCTGGATTTAGTTTGGGTACACATTTGGGTTGACCCTGACAATCACGGTAATGCTGCTTTGAATAGGAGTTGTTTTATCTGTCCCCACCTCCACCCTGCAACATACAACTCACTGTCTTCCAGTTTAAAAAACACTCCTTTTTATGAAAACCACATTCCCTATTTTCAGGTAGGTCTCCCTTGCCTCAGTGCTCCCCCACCCCCTCTGCGAACAAAGACCTGAACATGGCCTCCTCACCCTCTGCAAACATGACTGTCAAGCCTTGCCAATCAGGGTATTCCTTTTCTTGGGCAGAGTGTTTTATTCTACTGTGAGCATTGACTCCTAGCCCACCTATTAGTCTCTCCTTGGGCTTTGCTCCTTAAGCCATCAAGGAAGAGTTTCTCTTGGTAGCTGGGGAAAGGGAACACTGTAATGTAATGAACATAAAACTGCCCCTTGTTGTGTTAACAATGGATACATTCTATGATAAGTCAACCAATTTCTCTACGACTCAGCACCCATCTAGGAAATTGAGAATTTGGTCTAAATCAATAGTTACAATGATTATTATTGCTTAACAATGGCTGTATTGGGGATGCCTGGGTGGCTTAGTTGGTTAAGTGTTAAACTATTGATTTCAGCTCAGGTCATGATCTTGGGATCCTGAGGTTGATCTCCTTGTGGGGCTCCACTCTCCCTCTCCCTTGGGCTTCCCTCTCTCCCTCTCCCTCTCCACCCACTCGAACTTGCCCTAAAATAAATAAATGAATCTCTTTTTTTTTAATAGCTCTGTGTGTGTGTGTGTGTGTGTGTGTGTGTGTGTGTGTGTGTGTGTTAAGAACTGGATTGTGTATCCCAGCTTTCCAAATTATCTTTTGTTGTGTTTCATATTTTAGGTGTCATATGTCTTCTTATTTTGAGTGTGAATTTGTGTCCCTGGGGGTAATGCTAGGTATATTTTTAAACTTATTTTCAATACAAATCACAAATACCTGATTTTGTGACATATGTGAAGTAAAATAATATAGTATTGAATTTAATTTTGAAATCTATTTTTTTATTTTTATAACTAAAAATACAATAATAAAAGCTCTTCACAGAATTTAATACATGATTTAGTGTGAATAGTTTATATTTGAGCCACAGATATACTCATTTCTTTTCATTTGTCTATATTGAAAAACGATGGCAGAAAATATTTTTGGTTTCGTCTAAAAGGAAGAACAGGAATAAGTTCTTATGACTGCATGATCCTTGCCTTGTTTTAGGCAGCAACTATATTTCTTTCCCTCTGTCAAATGTTGAACTCATTATCAGTTCTTAGCCTGATTGTTAATATGTAATTGTGTCAGACATATACATTTGTATACACATGGACACACACACACACACATATCCTAACACCCAGGTACAATCTACCCCAATATGTCTTGCTATACTGTGCTTATGGGAAGTTCCAGACACCCCAGAAAATGGGAATTTCCAGCAAAAAGTAGTCTGTGAAGAAAGAGAAAATCCTTTCTTTTCTTTTCTAACTAACCTAGCATTCGTGAGGAATAGCTATTTTCTTTTGAGTTCCAAACTACATTTCACTCTTTGATAAGATACATAGAAACATTTGTATAATTTATATATATAATTTGAAAATCTTGCTGTAACAGGAGAGATTTTTGGCAATTTATATGTTATGGTCAAATTCTGGGGCAGCAAAGAAATGTAAAGGTAGTGTAGAGTTCTTTATAATGAGATTTTAGTTGAGCTAAATTATTTAGCAATGAATAAATGTGATTAATAAATAGTTCTTACTTGCCAAAAGATCAACATATTTCTTGGTATTCTAAAACTGCAGTGTTATAGTTTTATTTAAAAAAAATGAAAATACAATGTATAATTGAAATGTTAATGTGTTATTTCCTAAAAACTAAGCTCTCTTTAATAAAATCTATTTCTCATTTCACATGATTATTTGGCAGATTTAAATTTCATAAATACTAAGCTCATTTTAAGATTTAAAACACTTATACCTCTGGTTAGATTTTTTTTTTTTAAGATTTTATTTATTTATTTAACAGAGAGAGAGAGAGGGGAAGCAGGCTCCCCGCTGAGCAGATAGCCCGATGCAGGGCTGGATCCCAGAACCCTGAGATCATGACCTGAGCCAAAGGCAGAGGCTTAACCCACTGAGCCACCCAGGTGCCCCCTCTGGTTAGATTTTATTTCAACTCTGTCAGTGCATGTAACTTACTGAATATATATTTAAAGATATATAAAAGTCACTCAAGTCAATACATACAAAAGGATGAAATGTAAGATCCTTTTTAGTTTAGATTTTTCCCATTGAAATCTTTTGCAATTATCTGATTTTTCCCCTGCATAACTACTTGAAGAAGGTATGTGTGTATTATTTTGGTATTGATTTATCTATATGCCTTCCATCGGTCACTTTGAGATCAAAATATTGATTCAGATACACGGTAAGAATACAAAAGAGTAAATGGGGTGCCTGGATGGCTCAGTCTTTTAAGCATCTGATGCTTTGTTTCCATTCAGGTCATGGTCACAGGGTTTTGAGAACAAGCCCCAGGTCAAGTTGGTTCAGCAGGGAGTCGGCTTGAAGAGTCTCTCCCACTGCCCCTCTCTTCATGTGTGTGCATGTGTGCACTCTATCTCCCTAAAAATAAATAAATCTTTATTTTTTCTAAAGATTTTATTTATTTATTTGACAGGGAGAGAGTGGGAACACAAGCAGGGAGAGTGGGAGAGGGAGAAGCAGGCTCCCTGCTGAGCAAGGAACCTGATGTGGGGTTTCATCCCAGGACCCTAGGATCATCATCTGAGTCAAAGGCAGAGGCTTAATGACTGAGCCTCCCAGATGCCCCTAAATCTTTAAAAAAGAGAATACAAAAGAATAAAAAGAACAAGTAAGAAAACAAGAGAGAATGAAGAATGAAAGGAAAAGGGAATATTTTAAAGCAGCTTCTTCCTTTGCTGTCATCCTGAAAAATTAATAATAATAATTGTCTAATGTGCTGCATCTATTTTCACATCTCTACGTGCTAAATTTCCAATGTGGGAGAAAATGATGTTTCTGAAAAATTTTAGTAGGTTATTGTATTGTAAAATGGTTTACTAGCCAAATTAGTTGAGTGAATCCTGAAATATAATAAGCCACGTAACATGCAGAAACTTTAAAATGAAAACACAGAATCCATGTAACTCGCATAGGTGTCTTTGTTGATAATAAATAGAATTCAGTTTATGTTGTGAACAAAATCATAATTGACATCATTTGACCAGCAAGTTATATTAATTTATCACACATCTTTCATCTCAAAAAAGTAAAGCAGTGTTTTTTGGAGTCCTCCCTATTTCAAAATCAGGTCATAGCCCTTGTTGGCAAGAAAGACGCCCCAGCCCCATGTAGTTATGCGATGGGTCTCCTCCTCCTCTGTGAACCACTCATGGCCAGAGTTCCCATTTTCTTGGAAGATGCAGATTCTTAATGCTTGCCTTTAGGCTTTGTAAGAAAGGCCATTCAACCCAACACACAGTTTTGTCTTCTGTCCCTGATCTCCAACTAATTAGAAGTTCTGCTCAGTTAATGAGATGACGTGGTGGAAAATTGCTAAAATGACTTACAGTGAATCATTAATGCCCTCAGATCAGCTGTCCATATGTGGGATGCTCTTGTTAAGGTTACGCTGATATCAGTCTCCCTTTTTTTTTTTAAAGTGCTTACCCTATTTTCATTATAATATTTAAAACACATGAGACAAGACAGATATTTTTAAATCAGAATTATTTCACCCAGTGTACTTAATCGTGTACAATTTACTGTGTCTGTCATTTCTTCCTAGACTTCTTTTAGACCACAGAGGCAAGAATGGAGGCATTGTGTAAATATGTGTAACTAAAGAGACATTTCCCGTATGTCTGTGGTCAGATAACCTTTCTAATGCATATAGAAGGAATGATAAACTTTTATTTTCTGATTCTAAGGTGAACTTGATAATAAATTTAGCAGCCTATCTGCTTTCAATGCTTTCTGATAGCACTAGATAAACTCCTTTTTTGTTCTTGCCTTGGTCAATCATTCGTCTTGTTTCCCTTTGTTTTTAATCCATTTTATAGTGTCAGTACCACAAATCCAGGGACACTGAATAAATGAGGGATCCAGGTATGAACTAAAAAACATAAAAGCTATTTTTAATATTCTTTGTTTCTGCTACAGTTCAGATAAGACAAAAATAGAATGGATTTGAAAAAATAAACACATGCCTCAAAGGAGACACAGAGAAATCAGAGAAATCTATGGAGAAATTACTTGGAAGTGAGGAATATACAAATACCACTCTTTTCACTCTTACCCTGATGGAGTAATTTTACCTATGTTGGCCCTTTAGGGGGAATAAAACTCTTTGTATAAGACCATTTTCATAGAATAGTAACAGAGTCTCTCTCTCTCCTTCACTCAATCTATGATCAAGTAAGTTCAGGAAGGCTTCCAATGGAGGGGATAGTTCATTACTGGAAAGCTTCTCAGAGTCTTCAGCCATAGGAATACAAATTATAAAGTTTGCAAACATATAAATGGTTCCACATTTCTAAGCTTTTTAGACCACTGATTAATTCTTACCAGTGCTCACTTTAGCGTACACTGTTTTGGTTTCTTAGAAAATGCTGATCAATTCTTACTCTTCTGTAGTTTTGTAATTCCCCACATGATTTAAGTTTCTATCCCAGAGACATGTACAAGAAATTTGCAAAGGTACTGAGAGCAGAGAGCAGGGGCTATGTCTCGTACATCTTGGTGTATCCATAATATTGTATAAAGTACACTTCACCAGAGAAAGTTTTATATTCTGGGCATTGTACAACATGCTGGGGATTAAGAAGTTACCTTTTCTGAATTTAACATAAGACTGGTCTAGTAAACATGACAGAAATGCAAACACATAACTGTCACTTAAGAAATTCGTGGTGTTAACACAAGTACAAATAAAATCCCGAGTATCGATGCAGTCGAGTTCTGCATCTTCCACAATGACGCAGGGTAAACGACAGAAGCAGGACGTGGAGGGAGCCAACACCTTGATCTAAAAGAACTATTTTATGAAATATGGGTAAGGAATGAGATAAAGTCATAATAATTGAAATATTTTGTTGGAATTTTTATATTGATGTATTTTGACGTTTATGCTCCATGAGTGGTTCTCATTTATTTTTTTAGAAAATAAAACAATAAGCAAAACATAGATCTCATTTGAAAAATAATGTATTGCCTTGTTTATCATCTGAAGAAACAAGTCTAAATTTAAACTCTCTAAAATTGGTGTAGTGTAATACATGTCATAGAAATGATCTATTGGGTTTATCCAAGCTTTTCTATTTTGATTTCAAAACAAATGCTTTATTTAATGGTTAAAAATATTTTTACTTTAATGGTTCTTTTCAGACACTGTAGATACTGATCTGCCACCAAAGAAAAATTTCTCCACAAAAAGTTCTTTTTCCCCCATCTCTTTGGTTTTATTTACTTCATTTATGTGTTTTTGTAACAGAGCCAAGAAAATACTGCTTTGTCAGCACCAATAACATTTGTGCTGCTGATAACTCCATCAAATCCCTTTTTCTTACAGTAATGGTTATAGTCATCTGACCTACAGAAAACATATGAACATCATCTGCAGATGCATTACATGAACATGATCTAAAAGCAAAATATTGATTTGGAGATTGATCTCAAGTTATTCCCACTTCCTATGTTTACCATCCCAAGTGTTTTCCCAACATCCATCTTGGTTTTTCAGCAGTTGGGATGGTGAAGAGATGATGTCTACGAATGCAGAAGAGCAGACACCCAGTCCTATTACGAGAAATTTTATACACGCCTGTGTGCCTTCAGAGGTGACTTGTGTGTCCTGGAATGTAGGAAATTACTTGGGTTTCAGAAACACTTTCATTTTGTGACTTTGTTATATTTTAGTCAAATTGGACAAGTCTGCATAAGAATTAAAGTTATGGAGTGAATTAATTATTGAAAATTAAGAACTTGAAAATTCTCTTAGATTAAGCAAACTAAACATAACAAAAAAAATGAAACAAGCCATGCTTTCCAACTGTTTGGGTTGTCATGACCTCTTAATGGAAAGTGTATTTTATTAAACATTCTCCTCTCATGTGATATCTTCCTTCACTTACAATAATATTTTCAAGGTTCATCAATGCTGTAGCAATACATCTATATTCCATTTCTTTATATTGCTCAATGGTACTCCATTTATGGATATCCCACATTTTAATTATCCACTCATCAAGTGATGAGCATTTGGATTGTTTGATGTTTTTGGCAACTATGAGTAAGGCCACTATCAACATCCATGTACAAATTTTTGTGTGAATATAGGTTTTGATTTTTCTTGGGTATATCCCTAAGAGTGGAACTGCTTAATCATACAGAAATTTGGCAAATTTCTTTTGTTAGTGATTTCTAATTTCATTCCACTGTAGTCTTAGGAATACTTTTTATGATTTTAAATCTTTTCATTCTTTTAAACTTATTTTATGACTCCTTATTTTGTCTATCCTGGAGAATGTGTGTAAGATTCTAACAGAGCAAGGAAATACATATAAGTATACTAATCCACATAAATGCCTTTCTATTGATATTTCTATATGTAACCATCTATAGCTGTGTTGAGCTAAAATTGAGTTCCTCCTGATATCTCCTATCTCATCCATCATGACCTGGACCATTCTAGCCTCCTAGCTTTGCATATCTGTAAACTTCCCCAAGAGTTAGAAACCTGTCTTCTGCCTTCCACTGTCTATCACTTCATTGTGTATTTGCAGCGTCCGTGTAGCGTGGTTTCAGAATTAGCCTGTGCTCTGGTGGGAAATGTCCTCATCAGTTAGATTCAGTGCATGTGCTGAGTTATTTCTGTTGTTATTTTTAAGGTCTTCACTCATTTCCAAAGTGACTTAATTCAACACCTATTCCCTCACCCGTCTCAGAGGGGTTGTTCCGCGCGTTTGTAATTCAATTAGATTATTCAGTCACATTTTAAATCCCATCTTGGATAGACAGACTTTTGACTGAAAGTCATTTAGCTACTGTCAGTTTTTATAAAAAGTGAGTCTCCTTGAAGAAGGCAAATGCTGAGATTTTGTTGATTTGACCTCATATTTATAAAAAGAGTGATTCTGACTGTTTTATATGCCTAAATAACAGTCATCATTAATGAACCTTATACTTGGTGGTAAGCATAATCATAAACGTTCTCTTCAGGACAAGCGCTTCTTCTCACAGGTGCACAAACTGAGATATGTAAGGGAAATTAGGAGTATCACAGACCAGCATTCAGGCTCCTCTAGGAAGGGTCTTCTTTGGACCATTCTTCCCTATTCCTTCAGGTACAATTATCACAAACATAACTCTGATATTCTCCAATCATATTCTTTTCAGAATTTTCTAAGATACTGAGTGTTAATATAAGGAGGGAAATAACTTTGAGATAAACAAGTGCTTAACTCCCTGATAAGTTTTGATAGCATCTTAGACTTCGGAATTAAGGTGAATTAGTGCAAGGAGAATGTTGGTTCCTGTGTTTGGCATTTGTTCAGGTGATTCCCTGACTCTCACGGATGGTAAGAATACTTCTCCCAAGGAAAGTTCTAATCTCGCCTGTTTTCACAATGCGAAGGACCTCTAAGTAGTCCTTCATTCCAGCATTTATTTCATTCAGATTTCTGTTTAAGTGTGAAGTGTAATAAAACCAAATCTCTGTAATCAAAATGCCCACCATTCACGCTGTAGTTCCGCCTGGGTCTCATTTCATTAATCTTCTGCACGATCGTGACGTATGCAGCATGGCTCAACATATGTCTCCACTGGAAATTACTACAGCAGCATCACTCTAGAGCCACGGGCAGTGCTTGCGTTATGTTACTGGCTATCACCTCTTCCCAGGAAAGGAGAGGACAAAAGTGAATTTTTGTTGAGCTCTTACGGGTCCAAACAGCGAAATAGTATGAATGTAGCAGTAGAAAAGGGATCAAGAGTTGTATATGTTCACCTGACAGGTATCATCTGCATTTCTGGGTTTTTGTCTCTTTTATAGTCAGGTATTTGTCTCTCTCTTCTTGTGTTTCTGTGTGTGTGTGTGTGTGTGTGTGTGTGTGTGTGTGTGTGTGTGGTGTGCATACTCTCCTGCCATCTGCAACAAAAGATAATTATGTATTCAATGAGATTACTGAATCGTGGTAACACACCAGGCATTATTGAAAGCTCCATAGATCCCATATTAGTCTTTATTTAATAACTGTAATTCTTCCTTGGTTTCTTTCTCCTTCACTTCTCTGTCCAAAGAAGCGATGATTGTTTTCATTGCTTTATGACTTTTTGGACTTGCTGCTGCTTGTCAATTCCCTTAGTCAGCACCATATTATACCTTCCTCTCTGACCTTGGTTTTCATGTCTCAGTGACCTCCAAACTGTGTTCTCCAGAGAAGGTTTCCTGAGAAGGTTTCCTGTCTGGAGCCTCTGCAGTCTTCATTTATTTATGCAACTAACATTAATTTAAGGCATTTGACATCAACTTGGGAAGGAGTACAAATATTTGCTGACTCTCAGCTCCTGCTGTAATTGCAAGGGGTCATGTGGAGTACTCAGTGACGTAAGCACGCTCGCGGCCCCAACGGCCCCTTATATTTTCTTCCATTAAATCTCTGCTCAAGTGATTCTTACTATACAGGAAAGACCCCTCTTTTTCCCTACTTAGCTTATTAAAATCCAGCATCTCCATCCACTCAGGTTTAGCATGGATGTCCCTCTATGCCATGGAATCTTCAGGGACAATCCAAACCAGAACTCTGATTCTTTAACTTCAATATTATTTAGTTTTGGCACTCCTATATTTCACCTATCACGGTTCTCTAAAATTTAGTACAATAACAATATGCTAGACACTTCCGATATATTTTCTCATTTTTGCAGCTTCAGTCCACCAAATTTGTGACCCAGGAGGCTTCAGTCTTGTGTCCTGGCTCTGGTATTTTCTGGCTGAGTAGCTTTGGGCAAGCCTGTTAACCAGGACTCGTTTCTCATGTTAGAATTATGATGTTATTCTGAGGATAAAATAAGGTTATGCGTGTGATCGTATAAAAGGCTCTCAATATTTGGATTGTTATTATTAATATGATTACTACTTTGCAGAACACTAAATTGCTGCATAAGAAGTGCAGGAAGCTGAACAAGATGACCCTGGTAGTAAACAGCTGAGCTCCGGTCTCTGATCCCAAAGCTCTGCTTCTGAGTATTACGGTCTGCTGTCTCTCGCACATACTGTTTTCTTTTGACTTAAGAGTTATCTTTTGGATTCTAAGAGTTGGGCAGACACCAGCTGAGCCTTTCATAGGAATAACACTGTGTGTGACCAGTAGGCTTTGTTTTCAGTAATATTCCACACACCCCCCAAATGACTTCGAAATCTATCTGAATTTGAAGCTGTTCTTAAGCTTTGAACTGGTCAAGTGTGGTTGTCAGCAGCATAACCTGGAAGCAGATGCTGCTCTGAGTCACCAAAGGTTGGAGAACCAGGAAGGATGAAAAGCATCAAAGAAAAATTGCACTGGGCAGAGTTAAACAGCAAAGAAGGACGTTGTTCCAGATCATTACAATAGGGGAAAGAGAAGAACTCTCCTCTGGTACAGAAACAGAAGGATGTTTAAGCACTGGCCTGAGCTAGAAAAGAAGTACTCAGGGTTTTAGAGAGGAAGTTGTGGGTGGGATTAGATCTGTGTTTGCTCACTGGTGCTTATGAAGTTAGACTCCTACCCTCCCATGGAGACTGGAGATAGGGGCCCTGCCTTTCTTAAAGATCACCTTTCAGATGGGTGGCCCCCGTGTTCTTGAGAAAGATTCCTGGTTGTACAACTGTCAAGAGGCTGAGAGAAAATCTATAAAGAGATTGAGAAAGACATTGCACTTCAAAGTTTTCTAAAGCAAATGCTGTATGACAAAGGAGGTCAACAGTCAGAAAACTGTCTGAAGTTAAATCAAGCTGAGGGGAGTGTTAAGGTCATTTTGGTCGGAAGTCAACCCTAGTCCAAAACACTTCCTTAAAGCAGCGCATTCGATTTGCTTCAGAATCAACTGGGGGACTTGTTGAAACACATGTGGCTGGACCTTCATTCCACAAAGATTCTCATTCCTAATTTGTTCTCAGATGATTCTGAACCTGCTGTTCCCTGCACTGCATTTTGAGAACTACAGCTCTGGAAGGTTGTGGTTCATGAGAGTTGGTACAAAGCTTACATTCACTGGGGGGATCTCAGAGAGATTCCATTTAGACTGGTAGGGCTTACACAGTTAATCACAGACACATTTTCATTGGGGAGCCAAGTTTTGTCAGGCATTACTTTTGTAGGCTAGTGGTGCTCAGCAGGATTCATCTGCTGGTAAGTTCTTTATATATTTTGGGTACTAACCCTTTAACAGATAGGTCATTTGCAAATATCTTCTCCCATTCTGAAGGTAGTTTTGTTAATTGTTTCCGTCACTGTACAGAAGCTTTTTATCTTGATGAAGTCCCAGTAGTTCATTTGAGCTTCTGTTTTCCTTGCCTCAAGACACCCGTCTAGTAAGAAGTTACTATGGCCAATGTTGAAAATGTTGCTGGATCATAGAGTAGTTCTATTTTTAACTTTCTAAAAAACCCGCATACTGTTTTCCAGAGTGGCTGCACCAGTTTGCATTCCCATCAACAGTGTAAGAGGGCTCCCCTTTCTCTGCATCCTCACCAACATCTGTTATTTCCTCTGCTGTTAATTTTATCCATTCTGACAGGTATGAGGTGATATCTCATTGTAGTTTTGATTTGCATTTCCCTGATGATGACTGATGTTGAACATCTTCTCATGTCTGTTAACCATCTGTATATCTTCTTAGGAAAAATTCCTATGTTCTGCTTATTTCTTAACTGGATTATTTGGCTTCTGGGTGTTGAGTTTTGTAAGAAGGGAAACATGCATCCTGATATTTATGGCAGTATTATCAACATTAGCCAAATTAGGGAAAGAGCCCAAATGTCCATCCACTGATGAGTGGATAAAGAATGGAGAGATATAAATGTAGAGATAGATACAGACAGG
>NW_019154120.1:8214271-8395765 GCF_002288905.1 Enhydra lutris kenyoni | reverse complement strand
TATAGATATAGATATAGATATAGATATAGATATAGATATAGATATAGATATAGATAGATAGAATGGAATATTACTCAGCCATCAAAAAGGAAATCTTGCCATTTGCAATGACATGGATGGAACTAGAGGGCATTATGGGAAGGAAAATAAGTCAGTCAGAGAAAAACAAATACCATATTATTTCACTCATGTGGAATTTAAGAAATGTAACAGATGAACATGAGGGGAGAAAAGACAGAGACAAACCATAAAACAGATTCTTAACAATAGATAACAGAGGGTTCTAGAGAGGAAGTGGGCAGGGAGATGGGTTAAATAGGTGATGGGTATTAAGAAGGGCATTTGCAATAAGCACTGGGTGTTGTACGTAAGTGATGAATCACTAAATTCTACTCCTAAAAGAATATTATACTATATATTACAATATTACACTGTATATTACACTATATATTAACTAACTGGAATTTAAATAAAAACGTGAAGTGAACAAACAAAAACGGATTAAATTGCTGATGTTATAGTTTAATATTAATTTAAGCTGAGGCCATTGAAATGTATGCCAAATTTTGTTTCTTAGTTGGCCACTAATGAGCTCAATACTTTTGTTCCTATAATAATTAGGTAAGGAAGCAAATTTTTTTTATTTGAGATGTAAACATGAAAATTTGTTAAATTTTTTTCAAAGATTTGTTTATTTCAGAGGGAGAGCATGAGCAGGAGGCACAGAGGGAACATGAAAGAGAGAATCTCAAGTAGACTACATGCAGAGCAGAGCCCAATGTGGGGCTTGACCCCACAACCATGAGATCAGGACCTTAGTCAAAACCAAGGGTCAAGCTTAACTGACTGTGCCACACAGGTGTCCCAAAAATTTGTTAATTTTCTTTGTGATTTGTATCCAGGCCATACTATTTGCCCCCAACTTGAATAGGTTAAACTACAGTATCATCTACCAAGTACATTTAGTCTATAGAAATTACATAGAAATTTATCTTAGATGATTTGAGATTAATCATGTAGTCATTTCCAATTCAGAGTTTTGGCTTATGATAAAATAGAAATGGAGAGTATTACAGAATTTAATTTTGCCTCTGCTTATGCTAGTCACTTTTCTCATTGGTAGAAGAAGAGGTAATTTCTCATCAAGATAATGAGTTATGTCTCTCACTCCCTATTTTGCTTCCTGTATTACATATGTTTTCAATAGCAAATAGACCTCATGATGCACGGCATGCGTAGATCAGTTTGGTTCTCCAACTGCCCCCCTCTTTCCAATGTTATTCTCATTCTTTTTGTTCTCATGGGATCTCTTCATTATTTTATAATTTAAACCCCTGGATATCACCCATATGTGTCCTTTCCTCCACTCTTCTTCACTCATATCATAGTATTTTCATTCTCAATCAAATATTGTCATCATGTTGAACACATTCAGTTGTTTATTTTCAAAGTACATCTCCTAGGTTTCTGTTAAAATTTGTAATATTCGAGAGCACACTTTTTATTTGGCTCCTTCTTCCAGCTTTACAGTCAATGCCATGGGGAAGAAGAACATTTATCCAGATATATTGGCAGAGCTCTTAATATCATTTCAGTCTACATAGCAATACTTTCATGATTCTGCATGAGACAATATCTGTTAACCAAAAAAGACCATTTTTTCATTTTATAAAAAAAGTAAAAATAAAATTTTCCCTGCCAATACTGGTCAGAATGTTTTTAACCATACAAAAATCTAATCTAATAAATTCAGATAATGGGTTTCTTAACAAATTAGGCAGTATTTTATAAATGAGTACTCCTCATTAATAGCTTTAAGAAACTTAGGGAAATAAAATTGTTTTAAAAATTAAGTTTCAGTGGTGATTAGATATTCATAAATATGTGCATTGTTTTCTCAGCAAACAGCTTTATGAGAAACTATCAACTTTAATGTCTGTACTTTGGGGACCAAGTGAACACAGTTATTTTGAAAGGTGACATTTGTGACATTGATGGAAATTAGGAGAAATAACAGTGTACATCTGTTCTTTAAAAAAAAGAGATATCGTTTTTCTACTTACATTAACTCAATTTTATCCTCCTCCAGAAAAAAAATGATCAGTTACTGAAAGAAAACACTCAGTCTTCTACATTATGTAGAAGCTGCTTCAGATTTATTGCAAATTTTAAATTACATTTGTTTAAGTGAATTTGCATATGATATTGTTCATTACTAACATAATTCTAATGTTAACTCAAAAGGTGTTCTGACAGTTCTTCTTTTTCATCCATTTTTATTTGTGTCCTCATTATCTAAAAAATTATTTTTAGTGTGATTTATCATGTCTTCTATATAGAGAGTAAAGCGTGACTAACATAGTTTTTTTTTTTAAATTGGTCAAACTGAGTAAAACTAAGGGACTAGGTATTATGTCACAGAAAAGTATAAAAATGAGATAGATTCATATTATACAAATATAATCATTAACCTAACAACTATAGGAAAAGAACTTTAGTAATTGTTTTATTTAAATGATGAATATGGGGCCCCTGGGTGGCTCAGTGGGTTAAGCCTCTGCCTTCAGCTCAGATCATGATCTTAGGGTCCTGGGATTGAGCCCCACATCAGACTCTCTGCTTGGTGGGGAGTCTGCTTCCCCTCTCTCTCTGCCTACTTGTGATCTCTCTCTCTCTCTCTCTCTCTCTCTGTCAAATAAATAAATAAATAAAAAGAATCTTTAAAAAAATAATAAATGATGAAAATGAAAAGTCCATATTAGAATGCATTCCATATGGACAAGATGATTATTTTGTTTTTAGTACCCAGTAGACAAGTAAAGGACTTAAATTTAAGTCATAGTGAATTCTGCCCTTCTAACCTAAATTTATAGCTTAGATTCTTATAAAATAAACTGCTTCATTTGCATCCTTTATTTCTTCCTTGGTTTGAAATTTAAGGAAAGTATCTTCCTCTTATAATTCATCATTGGTTTTTAGGGCTTGATAGACATGTTTATTACCAGCAGATACTTGGAGACCCTAGGATGAGGGGACCAGTGAGAGGTTGGAATAAAACTTGGTCTTTAGGTTTCGTTTTGTTTTGTTTTGTTTTTCATATGAATAACCGATTTTCCCAGTACCATGTGTTGAGTAGCTGTATTCCTTTGTTCTGAATCCCAACTCAGTCACGTATCAGTAGTCTGTGTTCCAGCCTGTGCCTTCCATGATCATTTCTGCTGGTGCCTTGATCTATCACGCCATCAATACCACAATCTCCATTATTAGATGTCTTCATATCAAAAAGGGAAAAACCCTTCCCTCACTCTTCTTTAGCATCTACCACAATTTTAGATTTGCAGAGTTGCACAAGATACCAGGTAGGTTTTAGGTTGAAATTGCATTTATAAGTGAGTGTGAGGAGAATCAATGCTAATCGTTATATTGCTCATGTATATCATTTCCTTGGGACTTTAATGTCTTTCCAAAAAGTTAGATATTTTCTCCATAGTGGTCTTAATTCCTTTTCTTAGATTTATTCCTTTTTTTAATATTTTCAGTGCCATTCTGAAACATATCTTTTACTCTCATATTTTCTCCATCTTGTTGCTGGTGAATTGGAAAGCAGTTGATTACCGTGTATTCATTTTATGGTTGGTTGACCCGCTGCAATCTCTATATTATAATAATTTGATATGATTCACTTGGCTTTTTAAATATAGGCAATAAAATTTCCATAAGTAATGATAGTTTGGGTTTCTTTTACATCTTTCTAACCTTTATATAGTCTTTCTTTTCTTCTTGATTAATGAACTTGCTAGGAATTTTATATATATCACTTGTATAATAAACACTCTCATCATGTTCTTGATTTTAAGAATATTACTTCTATGTTTTGTTATTAAATGTAATATTCCAACTTTTCTTAAATATTATTTAAAAATAAATATTTGGAGTACTTCAGATTTCCAAACAGAAAATAAAATGACTTAGAATCTGATTATTCAGATGAGCCTCAAATACTTTAATAAAACTCTGATTCTGGAAAATAATTTATCAATGCCTACATAGTTCTGAGTGATAAGAAATGCTATCCAAAAAATATCATGCTTGATCAAATCATCATCCAAATGTCAGTGCAACAGACACATCTTCTGAAACATGGAAGATCTTAGGAATTATAACACCTAGAAAGAATTCTTGAAAAATAATATTGAAGTACAACATTCTGCCAAGAAATAAATGGAGATGACAGGGAAAGGACCAGGGCCAAACTCAGTATCTGAATAATCAGCACAGTGCCTACAAGATCCCACAGAATCAAGCATTTACTGAGAAATTTAATTCAGCCAAATAGTCAATGAATATAAAGAAGACATGTGGCCTTATTCAAGAACTCAATATATATATAAGAACTCAAGGATAGACTGCAGATGCTTCTTACCTTGGTGATGAAATCTGGTCCACTGAAACATGTCGGTCTAATAACCTCAGGAACAGAGAATCTGTGCTAAAAGGACTTGGTAAGTAAGCATCGAATCCTTGATCTTTAGATAATTTAGTCAGGAGCAGAATGAAAATGAAATGCCATAGCAGTTGATATGTACACATGCAACTGTTAGAGTTCAAATTGCTAAACATATATTGTAAAAATGGGGGAGTAAAATGAGTATTTTGCTCTTATAAAATACAGATTCATTTTAACTCTGACTATCCATCCATTTATCTATGCACATGAAGAAAGAATTTATGTAGAATGTTGGTTATTTTAATAATTATAGCTATTTCCAGTTGGTGGAAGACTTTCTGTCTTCTTTGCACCTTGATAACATTTGAAGTTTTTATAGTTAATATAGATGTCATTATGTTTATAAAAATTATCATTATTCTTACTTATTCTTAAATTTGAACAACAAAAGGTAGAGGTGTGGCCTCTGTAGTCAGATGTATCCAGGATACATCACAATGGTTTTTTTGTTTATTTTATAAAGACTCTTAAGGGGCGCCTGGGTGGCTCAGTCCTTGAGCTTCTGCCTTCGGCTCAGGTCTTGGTCCCGGGGTCCTGTGATCAAGGCCCACATCAAGTTCCCTTTCTCACTGTGTCTCTGTCTCTCTAATAAATAAATAAAATCTTAAAAAAAAAAAGACTCTTAATAGTGATTTAGTTCAATTCCATTTTACATTTTATAGGAGAGAATAAGAAAGCCCAGTGGTTCAGAAAGCTGTCCAGGATCAGTTAGCTGGTTAGTGATTGAAGAAACAAGGGATTCATTTCATATACCCTCATTTAATCAATCAAAAATACCATGCAGACAAAAGAATATACACACTAATATACAAGAAAGAAGCATTTAAATCCTGTTCAAGTAATGACAGGTAGGGGCACCTGGGTGGATCAGTGGGTTAAAGCCTCTGCCTTCGGCTCAAGTCATGATCTCAGGGTCCTGGGATCGAGCCCCGTATCGGGCTCTCTGTTCAACAGGCAGTCTGCTTCCCCCTCTCTCTCTGCCTGCTTCTCTGCTTACTTGTGATCTCTCTTTCAAATAGATAAATAAAATCTTAAAAAAAAAAAGAAAGACAGGTAAAATGATTCATAAGCAGTATCCCATCCCACTTTGTATGGAAGTCTTTGGAATGTTGGACTTGCTTCTGCCTTCTGACTCTGATATTGCCTTGTTAAAGCAATCGCCCTTCCTTTGTTCAGCCTTTCCTCCCAGGCTGTCTCAGGAGCCCCTCTTGGCCACAGACCATCCTGAGAGTGTCGCCATTATGGCGCTTTCTTCAGAGAAATGCATTTTTTTTCATGCTGGTCTGCCCCACTAGGCTGCAAGGTCCTTCAATCCAGGATTTACTCCTTTGTTGTATTTTCCAACATCTAGCGCACTGACATCTGTCAAGTGTTCTGCTGGTTCAACTGCAATTAGGAATTTATGCAGCCAACTAATTATTGAACACTTACTATAGTAACATATTGAGAAGAGCTGCATTATTCCTTTGTGTCTCGAAGAGTGTGAATTTTACACAAATATGGAAACTTCTACTCCTGATTTTATGTTTTTGAACAAGGAATAATTTATGACCTCTACCTTGTAAACACATTTCAAAGATATCATCAATATTACCTGGCCAAGATGCCGATAAAAATCTCTTTTGCAGAGGAGATGCTCTCTGCTTTTATATGATTTTTACAGCAGTATGTCTTAAAAGCGTATTGACAGTAGAGTCCAACGTGTCCAAGATGTATCAGAAATATGGCTTTTAGTAAAAATAAGCTCCTTAGACACCTTTCTGTGTTATTATTTTTTCCAAAGGCATGATTGAAGGATTTTAAAGAAGGACTTGTATCTAAGCAGAGATTTTAAAATAGAACTGTCATGTTCAATTTGATGTCTTATGATTCTGACATATGAGAAATACTGTAAAGTTACAGGGCTATCATTAATTTATTGAAATACTAGGTAAGTAAACCTTTTTTCCCATGTATCTTCTTGGTTAGAAAAATGCATTTTGAGAATAGAAATGTTATTTTGATATATGAGAACCTACATAAAAGCTAAATATGGAAAAGAGTGTGGAAAACAGAAGCTTCATAGCAAGTCCTATGACATCTAGGTGGCAATAGAGACCACTGTGGGCCAGGTGTCTCATTTTTATTGCTATTTCTTTTAAGCCAGCTACATATTATCTTTAATTTTCTCCCTTAGGGATAGTTAAAGTCTGCATCCTGGACAATTCATTTGTCCCTTTCCTGGCCATTCTTTGAATTCCTACTCGTAATCACTAGAATGTTTCACTCTGTAGTTACCCTGTTGCCTTTACTCATTGCCTTCCTCAGAATGCCATCTCTCCTTTTCCTTTATTTATTTTTATTTTCTTAACTTTATAAGATTTTATTTATTTATTTGAGAGAGAGAGAGAGAGAGAGAGAGCAAGCATGAGAGGGAGAGGTCGGAGGGAGAAGCAGACTCCCCGCCAAGCAGGGACCCCGATGTGGGACTTGATCCGAGAACTCCAGGATCGATTGTGATCTGAGCTGAAGGCAGTTGCTTAACCAACTGAGCCACCCAGACGCCCTCTCCTCTCCTCCTTCCTTCAGCCCCCACACCCGCTGCTCTCCCATACAGTTGCTGTCCTTGGTCCTGCGAGGCAGTTTAGACAGTTTCCCTGAGCCCCACTTTCACCATCTGTAAAATGGAAATCATAAGAGTAGCCATGACACAGTGTGGGTTTGAGATTAAGTGAGAGAGTGCATGGCATTCCAAGTTGTGTAATGTGACTCAACTGTTAACAAGAAGCAAAGAGAGCTAAGGGATGACTCACAAATGTGACCACGAATCCTTAATTGCTATCCAAATAAATTTTCTTTTTTTAAGGATTTTTTTTTATTTACTTGAGAGAGAGATTGAGAGAGAGAGAGAGAGAGAGAGAAAGAGTACGGTTGAGTGGAGTGGGAGAGGAACAGAGAGAGAGGGAGAAACAAACTCCCCACTGAGGAGGGATCCCAATGCAGTGTTCGATCCTAGGACCTCAAGATCATGATCTGAGCTGAAGGCAGACTCTTAACCAACTAAGCCACCCAGGTGCCCCTAAATTTTCTTTTAAAAGCAAAATACCTCTCTAAAATATAAAACACTTGGTCACATTTTAATATTCCTTGCCAGATATGTAAGGAATATTACTGGCACATAATTTGTAAGTTGAGAAGCTTCTCGTCTACCCTCATCATGGTAGACCCTACTCCTCAGTCCTCTAGTAGAAAACAATTTTTAAAGTTCTTCTTTGTAGTTCTAGTGTTTCTTAGATCCAAGAAGATATGGCTATATGCTTTTAATTTTTTTCTTCTCACACAAAATGTATACCTAAGATATTTCACATCATTACCTAGAAAGCTTTCTTACTCCATAGCATAGACGTATCATACCTTAACAATCCCCTTGTCAGTGGGTGTTGGTATTATTTCCAGTATTTTGCTCCTACCAGCAGTTCTCCAATATATAACTTACACACATAACAGTGTTATGAATATAGATGTGTCTGTGGATCAAACTTTAGAATGTGGGAATGACGGGTCATACTTCTGTCATTTGAAGCCAAGGCATTACGATGAGCAGATCAGGTTGAGGTACCCCAAATGTCCTTCCTTGAAAACTAAGTATTACATTGACAGGTAAAAGGTATCCATTGCCCAGATGTCAGAACATCTGGAAAACACAAAGAAGAGTTTTGAATGTCCAGAATAGCAGCTATAGTTAAGGGTACGGTATTGTGTACTTGAAATTTGCTGAGAGTAGATCTTAAGTGTTTTCACAACAACAATACAGAGGAAAGAAATGACCCCTGTGAAATGATAGATATATTAATTATCTGGATTATGGTGATCATTTCACAATTTATACATATATATCAAAACACAAAGTTGTATACCTTTGATATATACACTTTTGGTTAGTGATACTTTAATAAAGCTGTTTATAAAAAAAGGAAAGCTGGCAAGTCATTGTGAGTCCCTACAGGGTTTGCTCTGAATAAAAAGTGGCAGTAGGTGGGGAAGCTGGGGTAGGGATGGTGTGGAAGGCTTCGGGTGCTGGCCTTACGTAGTTAGAATTTACCTGTATGCCAACAGAATCCGTCAAACGTGTCATGAAATCAAGACATTGTTAATATGATGATTTTGATGGCAATGTACAGAATAGATTGGAGAGACAGCAGAGGTAGGCAGCCGATTTAGCAAACTATAACCATAATTCAGTACTGTGCCAAACTTTCAATAAGTTACTTAATTTTTCCTCCTGGGCGTCCCATTCTGTAAGGAAGGTTAATTATATTGCCTACCTCATTGGGTTTGGGTGTGTTTTAAATTATGTTAATGTTTATAAATCCCTCAGAACAGTGGGGACCATACTAAGAACTTAAGACGCTATTTATTATTGTTCAAAGTGAAGATTGCTGCTGCTACCTGATAGAAACAATGCCCAGAATGCTGACCCAAGGAAAAAGGTCAGGTTAAACCATCAAATTAAGATAATACTACAACAGAGCGCCCAAACTGAATTATGTAGCTCTGAATAGAAAGCCAGTACATTCTTTAAACAGTGGCCAAAATTAAATTAGGGGAAATGATAGGAAAAATGTAAAGTAAATAAGAAACACTGTGTACTTTTTACAAGGAAATTAACTTTCTGAATAAAAACTCCTGCTGAAGATAGTGCATTTCAGGAGAGCTTAGACATTTGAAAGCAGTCATCCTCTAAGCTAGTTTTTCTCTGCCTTTGGAACTCCTGGAGCTTTCAAGTCTTTTTCATGCTAGTGGTAAGAATCTTCTGTTTTGCTACTGAGTGGGGATTAGGGCCTCAGGCTTCAAGGTGCCCATGCTCACAAATACCATTTAGTTTAGATCTTGACATTTTCTTTTACTCCTGATTTTTTTTTTTTAATCACTTACAACTGCACAAGATTTGTGTACTTAAAATGAAAGGATACAGTTTGTTCAAAGGGTACTTTGGGGACCCTGTTTTGGATCTGTTTGGGGGCAAGAATTTATTTATAACTAAGCACATGATGGGGGCACCTGGGTGGCTCAGTGGGTAGGTGTCTGTCTTCTGCTCAGGTCATGGTCTCAGGGTCCTGGGATCAAGCCCCGTATTGGGCTCTCTGCTTGGCAGGGAGCCTGCTTCCTCCTCTCTCTCTGCCTGCCTCTCTGCCTACTTGTGATCTCTCTCTCTCTGTCAAATAAATAAATAAATAAGATCTTTAAAAAAAAAAAACAAAACTAAGCACATGATGAAACATCTCTTTGTGGGTTTAATCACCACCAAACCCAGTATTGGCCTTAAGTTCCTGAGGTTTCAGAATGAGGGAAGTAAATTTGCAAACCCTCTCTTTCCTATTTTGGTCTCTTCTGTCTGTTGAGTTTTCAGACTTGCAGGTTGCAACGGTGTTGAAATTTTCAGTGTATCAGAATAAATGGGTGATTCTGGTTCACTGTCTGGTTTCCAGTTCTTGAGAGCCATGACTTTCTTGTAGATACTTGGTATGTGTGTCTCTATGATTTAGGTGAACAAAAAATAAATGGAAACAGGTGCTGAGCCAAGACTGAGAAAAAGGCATTTCCCACACATAGGTGACTTTAAAAACAATAATAATGATGATAATACAGAAACAGACAAATATATAGCACCTCTCTTTTAGCCCTTTTCTTTGTTTTTAGCAACACCCCCATACACCACCCCCCCCCCCACTCCAGGCCCCGGCTTTCATCTCTGGAGAAATTCAACCTGTCTTCCTATCTTGGAGTAAGTTTTCCTATCTTCAAAATCAATACATTGATACCTTGCTTGTTTAAGACTCAAAAGACATGATGCATGAGGAGGTAATGTAGTCATTACAAATACAGGCTCTGAAGCTAGATTATCAGGATTTGGTTCTATATCTGTTAGTGTCTTTTCTTTTTAACATTTCTGTGCTTCCGTCATCGGTAATGCAATGTAATGGTGGAGTCAAAAAGCATTGTTCTGTGGATGAAATGAGTTAATACATTTCAAATATTTAGACCAATGTGTGGTCTAGAGTAAGTGCTCATCTTTGAAACTGTTAAGATTACAGTAGTCCCCCTTAACAGTGGGGGATACACTCCAAGGCCTCCCAGTGGATTCCAAAACCATGGATAATATCTACTCTTATGTATATTCAGTTTTTTTCCAACAGTGAAGTTTAATTTATAAAAGGGCACAGTAAGAGATTAATAACAGTAACTATTAATAAAATATGATAGTACACTATAATACAGCTTGTATAATTTGGTCTTTCTCAAAATACCTTATTGTACTATACTCACCCTTCTTCTTGTGATGACCTGAGATGATAAAATGCTTACCTGTTGAGTTGAAGTCAGGTGAATGACGTAGGCTTTGTGGTGTAGCTTAGGCTCTATTGACCTCCATGAAGAGATGTCATAAGGGGGATTACCAGCATTTGAACTGCAGTTGGGTAATCCAAATCACAAAAAGCAAAACCAGGGATAAGGGGGACTACTGTGTATACATACAAGGTATTGATTTATTAATCCAACAATTTTTAAGTAGTCACTTTGCTATGAGTGAGTTTAGGGATGGGAGGGGAATACAGGGATATATAAGGCATGGTTCCTTCTCTGAAGGACATTATAATCCAGTAAGGGAGATTGATTTTCAAAAGACAGCAGAGAACAAATTATAAAGGAAAACAGTGTAAAAAGACCTCCCTTTTCACTGGTTCGATCAAGGAAAGCTCCATGAAAGTAGTAAGACATAGGATTCAAAATGTAGCTAGGACTCTAAAAAGTGTGAATTGAAAAATAAGGGGATTTCAGATAAAGAATATGATCTGAACAAAGAAACGAAAGCAAATGTATTCAAGGGGGATAATGAGTAAACCAGTGCAACGTAAAGAGAGGATTTTTTTTTTAAAGATTTTATTTGTTTATTTGAGAGAGAGACAAAAAGCACGAGCCAGGGGGAAGGAGGCAGAGGGAGAGAGAGAAGCAGACTCTCTACTGAGGAGGAAAGCCAGTGTGGGGCTCAATCCAGAACCCCAGGATCATACCTCACACTGAGGGCAGAAGCTTAACTGACTGAGTCACCCAGGCACCCTTAAGGAGAGGGTCTAATGGGAGAATTGACAAGTGTTTCAGTAGACTCTGTGATTAGTTCATGAACGTTCTTGTTGGCAAGCCTCAGAATTCAAGATTTCTCTTATAAGCAGTGGGCAACGGTGAAGCATTGAAAGATTCATTGTTGTGTATTTGTTTTTTGGTCCAAAGAGATATATGGCCAGAGCTGTGCTTTAAGACATTTGCTATGCAGTAGTCTGTAAGTTGTAGTGGAATAAAGCAATGTGAAGACAGGAATCAGATGGGAGGCTACTGGAGCAGTACTTCTTAAATTGAGATACCGTTGGTTTTTGGTAGAGAAGATGAAAAACGAGGGAGAGATGTTACGCATGAGTGATTAAATGTATTTGTCTACTAGTTGGATAATTGTATGGAGTGGGATGAAAAAAGTTTCCAAGGCTGTTAAAGGTAAGAGGGGGAGGCATGCTAAGAAATTTTACTAATCCATTACAAAGTAGGAAACGAGTAAAGTATTAAAATGGGAAACAAAAAAATGAGATGGTGAAAAATTCAAATGTGTCAGTAACCACACAAATGTAGGGGGATTATGCATTTCTGTTAATAAACAGAAGTTATAAACATACTGCTGTAAAGGAAGTAATAGACAAATTTTACTGTGTTGGTGAAAAGTCAAGCTACAAAATGTGTTTCCAACTCATTTACCTGATAAAGGACTTTAAAAATTAAAATACGTTTTTAAATTCCTACAAATCAGTAAGCAAAAAGGAAAAAAAAAGTACAGCATATCAGCATGAATAAATTTCAGTTATATAATTGGAAGTAAAAATTAGGTTTTGTAACATTATATGCGATGTTTTATACTATTGGTGCAAAATTTAAAATTTGAAAATTAACTGATAGTGCTAATTCAGGCATGAAAGTGTGTTAAATATATTTGGATTAGATGGAAGTCTTTGATTGGAAGGATGTACAGTAACTTTAGGACAAGATATGGTATGCAGTATATATATTAAAAAAGAATTTCAATTTAGTAACTACAGACCCTATAAGCTCTATAATTTCTTTTAGATCATTATAAAACTTTACTTGTAATTGATATTTTTTGTAATTCCTTAAATAAATTATCAAATCTATCATCTTTTTATGGCCCATTGAAATAAGACCAGGAACTTTGGTTAAAATCAGGTTTATTACCAGAAAACTCTCATCAGTCAAAACCATAGTATAAGTCCCTTATTTGAGACAAACACCTGAATATTATCATTACATTTAAAGAGCAATGGATTATTAGATGCTTTGAATAATTCCATTTTAGTTTGATGTACTTCATTCAAGAAAATTCAAAAGGTGTGTAGACTTAAGCCAACTTGATACACCAATTTGAAACAGAAGTGGTGGAAACATGTTTGCTGATTTGATACTTTAAATATAGTAAACTTTATAGTTTTAAAGCGAAAAAGCACTAAATGTTGAGTAGCAGGCAAGGAACCAACATTGGATGAGTCTGCAAATTTATATCAAGAAACTGAAGTAAGACAATGTTTTCATGAGGAGGATATAGTTGATGTGAGGTGGACTGGAAAGCATCCATTCTACACGGAGACTGCAGTTTATAACTTTACCGAGAACAATTTTCATAATGCAAACGTTTAAATGTCCTATCAAACTCAATAAACCTACAACTAAAGCCATTTCTCAGGTTTTTCTGACAATTCAGTAAATACCACCACTTACTGAATGAATGCCATCATTCATGAAGGTATGAACATTTAGATGTAGCTTTAATCCATCACCCCCTTCCCCCCACACACACTCATACTGAGTTGATTATGAAGCTATAAATTTCCCCTGTCATGTTTTTCGTCTTGGGCTCATCTTTGTCCTCACCGTCTTCAACCTTGGCTGAATTCTAATCTTTCTCTCTGGTGGGAATATACTAATTACCTGAGGACATTTTTGTGTTGTCATAGTCGTCGTTAACCCTGCTGCTGGTCTAGTATTCTTTAAATATTATTTCCATAATACTGCTCCCTTAATAAACTGATCACTGGTTCCGGTTTTCTGCTGCAGCCAATGAGAGCTCCATCAGAGGTATGCTGAGCAAAATAAGTCAGTCAGAGAAAGACAGATGCCATATGATTTCATTCATGTGTGGAATTTAAGAAACAAAACAGATGAGCGTAATGGAGATGGGAAGGAAAAATAAAATAAGATGAATAGGGAGGCAAACTATAAGAGATGCTGAACTCCAGGAAACAAACAGGGTTGTTGGAGGGGAGGGGAGGGTAACTGGGGGATGGGGTAACTGGGGGATGGGCATTAAGGAGAGCACTTGATGGAATGGGCACTGGGTGTTGTATGCAACTGATGAATCACTAAATTCTGTTCCTAAAAGTAGTAATATAGTATATGTTAACTAAACTGAATTAAAGCAATTAGGAAAAAGAAAGCTCCTTCTGATTTTTAAAGACCTCTGCCATTTTTATTTTTAGTCTTTATTTCTTTCCTAGATGCATTTTGTTTTGTTTTGTTTTGTTTTGTTTTGTTTTTCCTCAATTCAAGTCATTCTCACAGTATCACAGGGGCATTTCTCTTCTGGGTTTGCCCATAGATTTGGGAATGGTTTAGACAAAGGAAGGGAAGTCAATGGCAACACCAGGATTTGAAGCTTGTGTGACTGAAAATATGCTTCACAAAGGGAGGAAATAAGAAACCCAGGAGAAGTAAAATGAAGAGGAAATATGTTCAGCTTTGATTTGGACATTTGACTTTTACTTACCGGTCAAAGTATCCGTTTGAAGCTGTGATCCCAAAACTCTTGGCGTGACTGACCCCTATACTAACTGGGTCGATAAAATAAAAACAAACTGGTTGTTTGTAGAATACCACTTTCACACTGATTATTGAGTTCTGCCTATACAACTGCCTAAGGAAAATAAAACACCATGAATTTCAAATAGCACACATTGAGAGAAAGCCAAAGAATATTCTGATTTTGGAGGAACTAAAACTCAGAACACGTGACTGTTTCCTGGCAATGCAGAGCAAAGGGAAAGGATTTTTGTTCTCTGTCATGTCTGGGTTGGGCTGTTGGAAAGGGGGAGCTGCAAAAGTATCCCTGTGAGAATCCTTCCAGTGCTGACTGTTTCCCAAAACTGCCACCCGCCTGGGGTAGTGCTCAGCAGGTCTGACGTACAGCTCACTTTCATTCTTTGATAACGATGACAATTTCACATGCTCAACCTAAAACTTGCGACTGCCGTGAAGCCTTACAGTCTGGCTGGGACTCTAAACTGTGTGTGTATTCTCTCCTGGTATTTCATCGATGGCCTGGTAGACAGACACAGTCAAGAGAACTTTTTGTATTCAGGTGAAAAACAGAAAACATTTGGCTCCCTCACAGATTGCCACTGGTGAGAACTGGGGAATCGGCATTCGCCCTTGTGAATTTCATGATTGTTTTGGGGGTAATTTCGATAAAGTGGAAATGAGATAATAGAACAGAAAATACTAACACATTCATTTTCGTCATTTCAACTACATGAAATGAGAAAAATCAAGATTTTGATATTCTCTTTAAACATCATCTCAGGGTTAATACAGCAGTGTTCATATATTATAGTAGATACTGTGAATGATGCAGAGCTCTTCCCTCACAGAGTTCGTGAGAACTTTCTCATAAAGATGAGCTTAAATTATGCCCCAAAGAAAAAGGAAAGTTTTTAATTTTTTGGTCCTGTGATTTATAAATAAATGTTTTTACACAGGGATAGATGCATATATATTTATGTATATTATTTATATACTTGCATAAACTGAAATTTTAAAAATCAAATAGTTGTACATATATATGCATGTATGTATAAATATAAATGGACAGCCATATGCGAAATGACGGTATGCCTCTGTGTCCTCTCATCTTCAAGGTCTCACTTCTGTATCTGCTTTTTTCAGTTATAGTTAAACCTGAAACAGAAATGGACAGTAAAAATATTTTTAGAACACTTTAAACCCTTGAATTAGTGACAGGGATTCTTACACCTTATGAAGTATTAGTTAGTTTTCTGCTAAATTAAGTTACTAGATTTTTAAAAAAAAATGTATTTAGGCTTGTGGAATATTTAAGAAAATCCATATACATTCCACATCCCCAGCAATAATCTGCCTTTCTGCCTTTTTACACTGTGGACTGTTTGGGGTCCCTTATGACACCTTTATAGTCACCTTTGGCTTCCTTGGTTTTTTCCCCCATCTCTGGTACTCTTAAATATTTCTTTCTTCCTTCCTTTCTTTCTCTTTCTTTCTTTCTTTCTTTCTTTCTTTCTTTCTTTCTTTCTTTCTTTCTTTCTTTAAGATGTTATTTATTTGAGAGAGAGAGAGTCCACAAGGGTGGGGTGAGAGGCCGAGGAAGAAGCAGACTCCTCACTGAGCAGGGAGCCTGCTGCGGGGCTCGATCCCTGGACTCTGGGATCGTGACCTGAGCCGAAAGTGGAGGCTTCATGGACAGAGCCTCCCAGACACCCTTGAGTATTTCGAATAAGTACCGAGGAAGAGAAAAACATCTGGGTTTTACATTTATCAGAGACCATTGCATTTATTGCAGAGAACTCAGCGGACTGAAGTATTCCAGAGCTGTAAGTGGAAGCAGAGGAGGACCCACAACGGGCCGATTGAATTCTAGCGGTCTGCACTCCCAGTGTGGGGCAGCAAAAGCCACAGAACACGGACAGTGCAACGACAGCCCCAAGTCTTACCGTTTAGAGAAGACGGGGAGCTTAGAAAATCGAGGCATTTAATAGAAGTCAACCCGGAACACCCGTCACCCGACTGGCCTGCGTAGTCTTGGCCCTATACAGTGACTTTCGAAATTGATTTCATTCGTAACTTCTTCTTACTCTAAGAATCCTAAAATTGCTTAGGTTTCAGTTTACTTAACCCACTGAAGAGCTGATACTGCTTCACGTTCTGAATCTGGCTGTAGTCTCGCCAAGATGCTTACCTGGCCCGGCCCTCCCATATCTTTATCTTTCTGCTCTGAGCCCCTACCAGCCTTGCTCTGGTGCACTGTGCTCCGTACCGGCCTTCCTGCAGTTCCAGGAGTAGTTCAGGCAAGCTCCCACATCTGGGATTTGTGTCTCCAGTCCCTCTGTCTGATGCGCTCTGTCCCCAAATGTCCCTGTCACTCCTCTTCCTTCCTCTAGGACGGAATGGGCAGCTCACCAGCCCTGTGCTGTGATTCCCTCCACAGCACTCGGCCCTATTGGAAAAACGGCTTACAAATGTGCTATCGCCTGTCTATCCATTGGGATGAAAGTTCCATGAAACGGGAGCTTTGTTTCTGTAAGGACAGAAACCTGGTGGTGGTTGTTGTTTGTTTGTTTGTTTGTTTGTTTTTACAATGGTATCTGCAAACCGCCAAGCTGTCCGATATTTTTTGAATGAATGGTTGGGAGTGATTCTGGTATTGGTGTATATTTAACAGAAATTAAATCGAAAGATGCCAAAGTTCATTTCTATATTGAAGTGAAAGCCAAAGCTGACGTTATCAGTGCATCACAGCATTGGGCTGTGTAGTAACTACTTTTTACAAAAACAAACTGTACCTTTCACCGGTACTTACATATTTTGTGGGAGGACAGAGACCCAGGACCATGTACTTGCAGCTGCTCATAACATAAGCCCACAGTGACTAATTCTGCTTGGGCTTTGCTTGTTTGTTTTTGCTTACTTGTTCATCTGATACAAGTTAGAAATAAATAATTGAATTCTATATTCCAAGTTATCGTTCATATGGTATCTTACTTTAAGAAGGGAATTCAAATATGAGCTGCTCCCAGGTACACCACCTACTTCTATATGCTTTAAAATTTCCAGAGATGAAGCTTTGGGGACTTCCTTAGTGCAGTGGACCCTCAGGTTTAACAGTGCCTACAATCAGAAATCCTTCCTTTAGGTCAACATGATGGAAAGGTCCATTATATCAGACCTCTGGTGAAGGTAGAGCTCGTGAATGAGTCCTAGCTAAATAACATAGTTATGGCTATGAACTAAAGCCAAGAAATTGCCATTCACTTCACAGTGAGTCCCAACTGGAAAAAGGACGTCCTTTGTGTAAAATCACCTTGAGGAGAGAAAGCAGTGAGGAAAAGAGTTTGCTGTGAGGTGAAAGGGTTTCCATCAGACAGAAAGGAATTAAGGGAGGGGGTAGCACCTGAGTGTCTCAGTCGGTTAAGCGACTGCCTTTGGTTCGTGTCATGATCCCAGGTTCCTGGGATCTAGCCCCACATCCGGCTCCCTGCTCTATAGGGAGCCTGCTTCTCCCTCTCCCTCCCCTGTTCCGCCTGCTTGTGCTCTCTCTCTCTCTGTCAAATAAGTAAATAGATGTCTTAAAAAAACAAAAAGAAAGGAATTAAGAGGGTATTTAATTACGGCAAGCTGGCAGGCACATTCACGCTGAGGCTGGGGATCTGGGGATCGTGGGGATTTTTGGAGTCCTGGCAACAGCGTGGAATTTTCTAGAATGAAAACTTGAAGAGTACCTTGAAGCTTGTTTGGTGAGACAACTGGCATGTTTCGGAGATAACTCTGAAAGAGAAGGTGAAATCAGTCAGTCCCTAAGGAGACGGTGAGACACCTTCCTGAGCCATGATGGGGACAGGCAAGAGGGTCATCAGCTAAGGGACAGGACAGGAGGAAAGTGCGTTCTCTTGCAAGCAGTAAGTTCTGTTGCTAACCAGCCAAATGGTCCCTGCATCTTTCGATGTCCTTGAAGAGCCAGGCAGAAGAGACTGCGCCACCCGCTCCCACATACTGCTTAATGAAGGGCATTTATTTATTTTGTCTCGTGGGACAAAAATAAAAATAAGGTACCTAATTTCATTTATCTGATGTACTGGAAGAATTCGTGTCTTTCATTTACAAGCAAAATAAAACCTATTTATTTATTTATTTATTTATTTATTTTTCCCTCAGAGGAGTGATTTCCTGGGCTCAAGCAGTCCCTTTTGCTGCTCTTCCCTGGAATTTCCCCAACAAACTTATTATATAGGGCATCACTTCTAGGTCCTAAAGCAGAACATAGTACACTATTAAAATCCTGTTCGATGAACAGTAACAAAGAAGTGATTTCCTCATGCTTCTACTTATTTATGCTGCTAGCATGAAGGTTGTTTTCAGAATGCTGATTCATGCTGAATTTGACTTCACGTTGACACGGAGTGATACGTGCAGAGTCTCAGCACCAGCGCCCTTTTCATTATTTACTCTGATGACAAAGCAAAACATTTTGAAAATCTACATCAAACAAGAATATAAAATGAAAATCTCTGCCTTTATTAACATTTATTAAATTATTCTTTTACTACTTTAAGTTTAAAAATTCAACTAGCTCTCTAATCAGAATTTAACTAGTCCAAATAGCTATGATGCTTTTATATTATTTTTCCCAGTGAACTATTTGTTTTAATCCCTTTACTGTGAGATTTTCATTAGACTGCTGAAATATCAAGAATAACTTACTGAGACAAACATAAATTGAGGAACTTTGTACTGTGGACCTGGAAAATGAAACAGCCAGTTATTTTACCAGCAAAATAGGTTTATTTGGGAATAGCAGAGGAATTGCAATTTGAGCCAAGCAAGCTGCAGTGAACCACAGGCGAGTCCAGAGAACAAAGGAGAGGAACACCTAGTTGGAAGAGGAAAAGGGACTGTTGGGAGGGGCTGTTATAATGAACAAGTCCTTTGGAGTAAACTAGAGTTCAGAGCATAGTGGCTCTTTATTGGCTGAGTTGTGACCTCTGTCACTGGCTGGGCTGTTGCCAGGCAAGGAGAAAATCTTCCTTTCCTCTGCTGGGGGTTACTGAAGTACAGGCATCTTCCTACCGGGAATGCAAGGTGTTTCTTCTTATTCAGTGGTAGCGTGTGAGAGCTTCCCCTTCTGGCCTTTGACTTCATTTTAAAAGAGGTTTTTGTTTTGTTTTTTGTTTTGTTTTGTTTTTTGTTGTTTTTAAATTCAACTTCACCACAGGTGCAAATCTGCAGATATGTCGCTGTCCACGTTAAAAGTAAGACATCCAGTTATTTTACCAGCAGATGAGTTTATTTGGGAATAGCAGAAGATTTGCAAGTCAGGATAAGCGAGCTTTAGCGAAAGCCGCAGGCAAGTCCAACTGCAAAGGGGAGGGACATTGCTTTAGAAAGAAAAAGGGCTTGTTTTGATCAAAAGCCCACCGGAGGAAGGTGAGAACGGTCCAGGTTGATGACAGTTTTTCATGGGTGGAATTGCCAGGCAAGGAAGGAAATGTTCCATCCTCCTGTTGGAGTGGTAAAGCAGTGTTGGACTTCCCCAGTGGTGCTTCTCTTCCTGTGAGGTCTGTTACTGACCAAGAGTGGTAGTGGGTGAGAGCTCCCCCTTGTGGCCTCCTGACTCCTATTTTAAGTGAGATTTTTGTGTATTAATTTTCATACTGCAAAATACCTGGTCAGTTGTCTTCAAAACTGTTGAGATCAGGAACAGCAAACGAACAAAAAACAGAAAAGACTAGGAAACTATCAGAGATCAGAGGGGTCCAACGATACAGGACACCTAAATTTAATGTGGTGTCCTGGATTGGATCCCTTGGATCCCCAAACAGAAGAAGATATTGGTGGAAACACTAGCAATTTTTAAATAAACTCTTTATGTAATAATATTATACCAATGTTAATTTCGTAGTTTTGAAAAATGTACCATGGTTATATAGAATGTGAATATTAGAGGTAGCTGGGTAAAGTCTATTTAGGAACACTGCACCATTTTAGCAACTGTTTTATGAATCTAACATTATTCCAGAATAAGAAACTAGTAATTTAAGGCCCTCTGCTTGGTAAACATTCCATTAAATCAAGTCTTCAACAATTTTTATCTTTATGTGGTTGCCTTTCTTAATGTAATAGCAAATAGATAATATATTAATGAAAATACCCACTCTTTTTTCTTTATTACCCATTATCAGATGTATTCCATTGTAACACTGAGTGCCAAAGTGGAAACATTTATGCTTTCCAACTTATATTTAACTCATTTTGACATTTTAATAGAAAATAACTGTAGTCACACAAGATGGGCATTACAGTCAGTGAGTGTGTTTCTGTAATTCCATGAATATCATAAGGCTTCGTTTGACATCATCATGCCATGTCATGGTTCCTGAGCTATGGGCAATAAAGTGCAAAGCATATAGAGGAAAGCATTCTTCTGTAGGAACAAACAGAAACCATATTACCAGGGATCTGGTCTCAAGTCCAGTCAAAGAAAGTCTTCCTACTTCAGCTAGGATTCTAAATCCAATAACAAAAAAGAGATAAATATTGAAAATCTATATACATCCCACTTTGCAAATGATACTTTTATTTATCTGCTCCAATCCCTCAAATTTCTAGTCTGATTCATGTAACTTGTTTTCACTTCTAAAATATTGCTACCACTGCAACTACATCCATTACCAACCACCACCCTTTTGGCTAATAATAACAAAATCTAAAAGGGTCTGTCTTGGTCAGCTTGGGCCGCCATCACAAAATACCACAGACTAAGTGGCTCAAACAACAGACATTTATTTTCTCATAGTTCCGGAGGCTAGAAGTCCAAATTCAAGGTGCCAGCATGGTCAGGTTCTTAAGCAAGCCCTCTTTCTGTCTTGCGGATGGCCACTAGCTCACTGTGTGTGTGGGAGCACAGAGAGAGACAGAACAAGCTCTGTGGGGTTTCTTCTTACAAGATCACTTATCCCGTCCTGAGGGGTCTACCCTCATGGCCTTATCTAAACCTAATTACATTCCAGAAGTCCCCATCTCCAAATACCATCACACTGGGGGTAAAGAATGCAACATGAGAGGTTAGGAGGGACGCAGTTTAATCCATAGCAGTGTTCAGAACCCAAGAGTTTCAGATAATAGTGTGAGGACTGAGCTTTAAACACATATTGTAGATACTTTCTGTGAGCTATCTTATTAAATCCTCAAATAGCAACTTCATAAGGTATATTGATCTGAATTTATAGAAGAAGAAGTTGGGTTTTAGAGAAGTTAAAATAACTTCTTCAAGACAAAGCATTTGAAATATAGCAGAATGTGCACTGAAAATCAAGATATGCTAGCTAAAAAACTGTACTCTGTATTCTTGGGCATTGCAATAGAATACCCTCAATTCCACTGCGTAGGATTTACACTAATGACTGCGTGAAATGATTCATCCTGGGCAAAAATTAATTCACACTGTATTGTGAAAGGAATAATTTTAGAAAGAGAGTAAACTCGTGCACTTTTTCTGTTTTTCAGCTGCATATTAATCAATGCGACCAGCCATATCCAAACCATTGTGAAATTAACAGGAACTCGCTTTCATTCAAGAGTATTTAGACAGTTTGTCTGTAAATAGTGTGTATAACATAATCCCCATAATTATTGGAATTATTTGAAACCTTTAAAATATGTTGGTAGAAGCAATGATTTTTACAATATATGTAAATATCCACAATGGCTATGGGTGTGCTAAACAAAGTCTACCTCTAAGAGCACGTTATCTGTTTTGCACTGTACTACCGTCTGTTAGTGCATGACTCCTCTATAGCCTTACAAAGCCATGAGCTGTGAACATTTTATTTCTATTCACTGTCACAACAATCCTATGATATAGGCATTATTTTCCACCAGCTAAGAGAAGTATACATGCTCAGAGATGCAGTGACTTGCCCGGAGCCACATGGCTCTCACAAAGGGCAGAGCTGCAATTCCAAGTCCTGGTTCCACAGTCCGAGTTTCAAAGATCATCAATGTATTTATTTTTATTTTTTAAAATTCTTATATGGTGTTATAATTGTTCTGACTGCGGAATATTTGGGTCTGAATATTCTGGATTTGAATTTTGTTAGAATTGTATGTCCTTAGCAAAAAAGTGTCCTTACGTATGACTTTGTCATGTGTGGCAAACTGCACCTACTTTGTAAGTTAAAGGAGCCCGAGAAAGGAGCTGCCCATGTGGAGAGCCTGCCGTGCACTAGGATGTGGGCCCATCCTGTTGACTCTTCCTTCTGTCCAGTGAGGTACCCTTCTCCATGAGACATTAAGTAGTTTGTCTCAGGTTGCACAGCTAGTAAACGGCAAAGCCATGATGTAAACCCATCTGTTGGATTCCGAAATGCCAGGCAAGGTCATTGCGAGGACTTTATTGTCACCAGCTGACCTGAGAGCTGGACCTCACCCGTCCCCATCCTTGGAGGATACCTTCCGCCCACCCTGCCTGTAGGCAGAGCCCTTTCAAGCCCACGGTCTTGGGAGAGCAATGTGTTGTTGAGATCATCTGGACTGAAAGTGACTGAACCCTGTTAAGGCTTCTCTATGGCATTTTAAGATTTGACAGGAGGGGCAGAGTGGGGGCTGCTGAGCTGTGCTTGTCTTGTGGCCGCCCAAGACAAGTCTTGTATGGGAGTTCCCTTGCTCGTTGAACTTGCCGCTCACCAGCCTGGGGTGGCCCGTCTCAGTCTTGGGTATCTCCTTGCCCTCTGTGTAAAGGGGCCAGTTTCAGACCTCACCCAGGGAACTCCCAAATTTGCAAACTAACACAAAGCTTTATTCATTTTCCACTGTACAAACTGCCTTTTCTTACATGTTTTCTTTTTCTACATTTATTACCTTAAATTTACTTAAAATATAAATACCTTTTTAAAGTTTAAAAGCAGAATCTATAATGCTAAATAAACCCATGTAGAATTGAGTCAAAGCCAAGCAAACCATAAGCTGATATTATATTATAATCAGTATTCACATGTTTTTTAAAGAGTATTTTACTGTGGGGGTGGAGACCAATAAGGGGTCAAAAAGTAACATAATGAGCTAAATACAAGTGTGGAGGAAGGACACCAGCAGACCTGGAGGAGGGGTGTAATCTAACACCCTATTTCCAGGTGTATGGTTAGGAATCCCATCACGGAGGAGGTGCATCTCTATCCAGGTAGAGAAGGAGAGACGCACAGACCTGACGCAGAGCTCAAGGTTATCCTTTAGAGGCTTTTCGAAGGTAATAGGAAAGGAGCTAAGAGAGGCAGCAAGTGTAAAGTGAAAGTGTGTGCGTTGTTACTCTGTTCGTAATGCTTTTATGAAAGGTCTCCTATGTAACTATTCTAAGAGTTCCTTTTCATATGGGAAGCACTGTCTTCTAGTGAGTAATGAACAATGAAATTATATTTTAGAAATTATATTATCGAAATTATAATTTCTATAAGAAATTATATTATCTGGCTAGTATTAGAAAAGAAAGAAAGAGAAAAGAAGGAAGGGAGGGAGAGGGAGAGAAAGAGAGGAAAGAGGGGGAAGGAAGGAAAGAAGGAAGATAGGAAAGAAGAAAGGGCAGGAAGGAAGGAGGAAAGAAAGAAAGAAAGAACACAAGAGGAAAGGGGAGGAGGGGAGAAAGAGGAAGAGAGGGAAGGAAGAAACACAATATAGCAACTTTGCAGTTTTGTCTTCCCTCAGTGCATTTATTAATGGCTATAGAGAATGTAGACTCTGGCAAAACTGTGCTACATGTTAAAAATCTTAAATTGTGGCCAATTTGCATTTCTAAACCTCTCCAATGACTGAGATGAGACTCATTTTATTACTTTGCCTTAAATGTACTTGGGGAGGGAGGTTGACAGAGAGGCCAAGTTCAAAGTCTGATACTAATTGGTCCTATGAAACAGGGGCAGAGTCCAGGAATGATGGTTTGTGTGTGTGTGTGTGTGTGTGTGTGTGTGTGTAATTGGTGGTCCTGCTTTTTTACTGAAGAGATATGTGCTCAGACAGAGGTGTGTGCAAATCCTGACACTGTCACACTGTTTTTATCCTAAATTGGAGATAAACTACCCCATGTTGTAGGTATGAAGATCAAATGTGCATATAAATGTTTAGATGTAGTCCATATAAATAAGCATTCAACAAATGCTAGTTACTGTAAAGTATAAAAGGGTAAGGCAGATGTTTCTATTATAAAAGCACTTATCTTCCTGCTTTCTAAATTAACATATGAGCTTTGGGTCTTTTAAAGTAAATTAATCCTACAAGATAAGTTAATCTTTAGAAGTGGTGATTTTTGAAAGATAGAAAATTGAGCATTATGAAAATGCTTAATCTTACAAGTTATGACTGCATTATCATGGAAAACAGAGAATTGCCTTGTCACCGGCATGCTGAGATGAATATTTTATATGGTATCGATACCAGATGATTTAATTAAATTAAAGACCATTGAAGCCAGCACATTGAAAACCTCATAAGATAAAATCTTTGTACCAAAAAAAAGTCACTTTTATATTAAATATTGTGTTCTTAAAAGTTTGCTGTAATTTTAATGAATAACCTGGTTAGGACTCAAAAACTGTTCTCTCTCTAAATACATTTTTAAAAAATTTCTTTCCAGTGGATTAGTTGGATAAATAAATTCCTGGCATTACAAAACTCATGCAAAAAGATCGATAATCAGATCCTTCATTTGCTTTCAGATTTTCAGACGATGCTGGTTGGTTTTCAAGAAGGCTTCTAGTAAAGGACCCAGAAGGCTAGAAAAATTTCCGGATGAAAAGGCAGCGTATTTCAGAAACTTCCATAAGGTAAGCCACAGTGTTCGGAATCACTAGGGAATAAGCAGACCCTTGGCAACAACTCGTGAAGACATTTCTTTTGATCGATGAAATCCTCAGGGGCAAAACTGCATGACCAGTATAAAATGTCCCTGTTTTGATGAAATGCAAAAGTTATTTTTCTCCTTTATTTTAATCATCTGCTGTAAATGCCAGTGGTACCTCAGCAAAATGAAGGACTCATTTTTATTGCTACTTTGCGAAATGAGATGACTCATAATTCAGCCACATCATTTCCCAACGTGCTGAGTAGACGATTTCCCTCTGTTCAGGTTACTTGTGCATTTGTTACTTTGATTTAAACTGTGGGCAATATTTAGGAGGTAAAACTTTGGAGGCTGGTGTTAGCTGTGCTAATGACTCTGCTAATGTGCACAGTAGTTGCTGTTTATAGCTCTAACGAGAAAGGGTCATCAGATAGGCTGACGTGTAGGAGGTAGCCATACCGTCTATGAATTTTGATTCATTCTCATGAATCAGTTTACTAAGGATGGAAAGTATGTAGGAAATACCCCACAATGATGTTAAGTATGCTGCCTAAATCGTCTTTGGTAATAATACCAAAATACAGTTAAGTATTTTATAATCATGTGGAGAATTCATGGTCAGAACTCAGAATTGTGAACTGGTAGGATGGTTTGTTGACCATGCCTCAGTGAGCTCAGTAAAGAATCTAATTCCTCACGGTTGGTAATACAGAGTAAGTTACCGTGAATAACATAATGATTTTGTGGGGTTTATTTTATGTGATACGCATTTTATGTGTATTCCTCCTTTTATTAAAAACAGAGTGCTTCCTGGGGCGCCTGGGTGGCTCAGTGGGTTAAGCCTCTGCCTTTGGCTCAGGTCATGATCTCAGGGTCCTGGGATCGAGCCCCTCATCGGGCTCTCTGCTCAGCAGGGAGCCTGCTTCCTCCTGTCTTTCTGCCTGCTACTCTGCCCACTTGTGATCTCTCTCTCTAATAAATAAATAAAATCTTAAAAAACAAAACAAAACAGAGTGCTTGCCTGGGGCTGGGGGGTGGGATCGATAACAGATACAGCACAGAGGATTTTGAGGTCAGTGAAACTATCCTTTACGACACCATCGTGGTGGATGTATGTCATCAGACATTTGTCCAGACCCGTAGAATGTATGACACCGAGAGTGAACCTTACTGTAAAATACGGACGTTGGGTGATTATGCTGTGTCAAAGTGGACTCATGAGCTGTAGCAAATGTCCAGCTCTGCTGTGGGATGTGGGTGATGGGGGAACTGTGCGTGTGTGGAGGCTGACAGGGGAGGGAAATCTCTGTACCTTCTGCTCAGTAGGGCTGTGGACTGAAAAGTGCTCTCCAAAATAAAGTTTATTTTAGAAAGTAGATTTTTCTACAATATTTCCTAACTAATTCTATTACACAAATATCTAGCAATCATTTCTATTATATTCGGAGCTCTATATGAGGGCTTAGCATTTGAATTTCTTTAACTCTTTATGAGGTATTCTCTATATTAATGTAGACTTACTCTCAGAGAATCCAAGTTCAAGTTCCTATCTAGCCACTTACTGGCTCATGGAAGTTTGATTTTCTCATGAGTACGTGTTATAGTACCTGTCTCTTCTGACGACTGTTTGAGATAGACTGTCAAAGACCAAGCAGCTCAGTGGTGCCTACTGTAATTATATGAAAAAGTGCAGGAAGTTCTAAAGGTTCACTGGTGTTTTGTATTATGGTTATGATCATGGCAATATTTTTAAACCTGATTTGATGAAAAACTGCAAAGTGGTGAAATATGAGTCTGTGACTTTAGTTTTTGGGTAAAATTTTGGAAAAACTGAGCACACTGTTTACTCTGGATTCCTAGGCAGAACCCCTGCCCGCTGGTCAGTGGTGGATGCTGGCTGGAGGCTGGCCGGGCACTCATGACTCAGGCACAATCCTCAAGAAGGAAAAAGATCATCCGGACAAATAGATTGTTGAGAAAGACCAAGAATCTTAATCACTTTAGTGCGTGTGTGGTGAGAACATTTGAGATGGACTCTCTTATCAACTTTCAAGTAAATCACACAGTACCATGAACCACAGTTACCATCCCATACGTTAGATTTCCGGAACTTACTCATCTTACCCTCTAACCGGTGCTGATGGAGATGCTAACTAACCTTGTTTTAGTAATCATTTCAGAATGTACACATGTATCAAAAGATCACTTTGTATACCTTAAACTTACATAATGTTATATGCCAGTTATATCTCAGTCGTAGAGCTGGAATAAAAAACATCTTAACGTTGCACAGTGGGTAGGATTGTAGGCTCTGGAATCCAGCATCCATCTTTAAGAGCTGTGTGTACTTGCATAGGCTGTTTAATTTCCATGTACTTAATTTGCCTCCTCTGGCAGATAAAGATCGTAATAATTTAACAGATTATGATGCAAAAAAGATTATTGTAGGGGATGAAATAGTACTATAGGAATATAATGAGATTAAATATAACAAGCTCTTATTAATGAATTAAACTGTATAGCTAAGTACATAACTACTTACTTGGCATCTAGTAAATGGCAGTAAACATTAGCCGTTTTGAGTCCAGGCTAGGTGTGATGGTGACTTGGGTGAAGATGTTAGTGTTGGAGGGAGAAGGATGCCTTCCGGATATGGTCGGTGAGCACTGACAGGATGTACTTTGGGATTAGATGTGAGGTGTTAGTGAAAGGCAGGTAGGACTCATGGAGGTTCCTGCGTTTGGGTCTGAGCAACAGAGAAGAGGGTGGTGTAATCCATGAAGGAAGGAAGATGAGGAGAGCAAGTTTTGAGCAAAACATCACAAGCCTTCACTGATTGGATATAGAAGAAATGGAAGAGGAAGGAGTAGGAGCCGCTGTGTTTTCCAGACCGGGTGATAGAGGGGTGGTCCTGCGGTTACAGAGACAGGGACCCGCTGTGGAGGGGCAGTTCTCCCTGGGAAAGAAGGAGGCATTCTTGGCACGTGAGATTAGGTTTCTTTACGGTACATTCAGATAGATGTTTTCATTCAGCAGTTAGAACCGCAGCAGACTTAAGCAGATGCACAGGAGATCTACTGAATGGTGATGTGAAGGTGGGTGTATATCAATGCCTCTCTGAGAGCTTGATCAGTGCAAAGGAAAACGTTTTCCTCTAAAAGTCGTGGGATTTGGTACCAGCCTTATAGTGACATTCAGGGTGTTTTTGATAAACTAATTTCAATTCTAAGTTTATCAAGAGTTATAAATCAAATCAAAAAAGCTGACATTTGACTCAAAATGAGTCAATCCAAAAATGATAGAAAATTATTAAAAATGGCACTTAAAAGGAAATGCAAGTGGAATAAATGCTAAAATACCAAACAGTAAAATTTATAGTAATTATTGAGACTGTTTAACTGGAACTTCCCAACTGAAAGTTTTAACAATTCTAGAGAGAGAATTGTTTATGTTACCAAAAGAGAAAAGTATGAAGAATACTGACATTTGAAAAGGAAAAAGAAGAGAAGAGATGACAGAACATTAGAGGCTGTGTGTCTTCCTCGTCCCTGAGGCTGCCCGTCCCTATAAACATGCCACCCCAGAGGTCAGATGGCGTTAATTTGTCCCAACCCTAAAAACCAGCCATCGAGGCAAAATAGCAGTCACAAATGTTCGTGATATTTTATCCTGGTGTAGACTTTTGTTTCTGCAAAATCAAAGTGTGAACCATCACTTCCCATGCCTTCTTCCATGAATCCTTTTTTTGAGGAAAGCTGTAAGTTTCTCAGCTCTCTCTGACAGGTGAGTAAAGGGAGATCTCTTTATGAAAAGGCTGACCTATTTAAAATCTTTTTTCCTTTGAGCAGTTCATGTTCAGTTCAAATCTTGGAACCCCAGAATTGGAAAAAAAAAATCATCTTCATTTTCAAGATATCTTAAAATAGGCTAGTCTGGATTTCCCCAATTGTTCTATTTATTAATTATTAAATATTTTAACTTGTGATTATTCAGTTGTCTTGATACACCCGAAAATTTGCTATAGCGCTCAATAGCAATAAATCAAAATAATCTATCAAATGAGTGAAATGTGTCCAGCCTTAGTGAGAGACTTATGAACAATAGCTAAGGACAGAATTATTTCTTTGCCACCTTTAACTTTGTGCTGTGCTCTATCTGGAACATACATATTGTAAGGCTTATGAGTATTAATGGTCCCATTTAGACATTTGATATGTTTACTGTGAGAGAGATCTTGATGCATAAATCAATTTTTATATGAAACAGCTATAACATGGTATATACTTTTTTTTTTTTTACCTCTTGGTAGAAAGAAATTTGAAATTCAAATCACTAGCTGCTGAAGGAAGTTATTAAAAATGTATTAGGGTTGAAAATGTAGCTGTATATAATTGTCATAACAGATATTCAAAACAAATTTATCCTCAATGAAAACTGAACCAGAGCAATTTACATAGAATCAGCTAATAAATTTTCCTTAATTTTCTAAGCAGATGAAAAAGAAACAGTTCATAGAAATTTTAATAAAATAAATATGAGTGCTGTCTGTAGGGAGGAAAGTATAAATAAAATCCCTGAGAAGGGTGAATGAAGATGGAACGGTGTGAATTTCCTAGGATGAGGACTACATGAGCGAGAAAAGCAATGTCTGTATTGGGACCAATCTTATTTCTAAATCCCCTGCAACCTGACATTGAAAACATCATTTTGTTCTATCCGTTTTACTCATTTTTGGAGTTGTCGGTATTTATCTTTATGTAAAGCAAACATCTGAGAAACTTGGGGAAAAGATGAAGACATCCTTATGAAAAACAGCCACCTGGAAATAGAGCATATCCGTAAAGCTAGGAGCAAAACCATGGGTTTGTGTATAAACAGCACATATGAACAGTGTGTAATGTTGCACTTTCATTTTGATTCCAGTGGCTCTCTACTTAGATGAGCACAAACTTGGTATGATGTGAAGAGTGTTCACAGGTTTGGTGTCTCTTAAAATGTCTGCTGGAAGGTCCCAGAGTGATAATCATTCACATTAGGGTATCATTCATTTTTTTGTTCATTCATTCTTCATTCATTCATTTATTCATCTATCTGTAATAATCTTTTATCTTGAAGAGGCCTCAGGGTTTTTTTTTGTTTTTGTTTTTGTTTTTGTTTTTTAATTTTTAGTATAAGCTCCTGTTAACACACACATTGGTTCCTAGGACAGTCACACGTCAACCCACAATCATTTATTTATTGCTTTAGTCATAGTATCTGATCACATGCTAATGACTCAGAAAAGATTCAAAGAAATGGAATATGAAAAGTTAGTTTTTGTGTAGAATGAAAAGAAGGGGTAAAATGCTCACAACACACCCCTGTGTGGTGTCTCTGCCAGAGATGGGTGGGATGTGAGGACGGGCAGTTCTAAAGCCAGAGATGGGCGAGAGAGATCAGGCGATAAGACCCGCAACCGGAGGGCATCAGCAAAGTTGTGATTGCAAGACAATTGGGAACTTCCTGAGTTAGACTTCATCTTTGTCATATTTGAATCAAGGTCCATTACAATTTTACAACAGCTACGATATCTCCAATAAGAATCACTCCGTGCAGTTTCAGGATGCCACAGAAAACAGATCACTCGGCAATCAGAATTTTTGTTGATAACCTATTGCTCCATAACAGATATCTGTTCAGTAAGAAATAGGCATCACACTCTTAGAAAACATCTGTAAGGCCAATCTGGGCTTGACTTAGAGTATATAGAAGTATAATTAATATTAGAAAAATTATTGTCTTTATCTGACTTTTTGAAACTAATCCAATTGTTTGAGAAGCAATCATCCATAATGGTACTACATCAGAAAAAATGGTAATATGAGTTAAAAAATATCTTTCTCTCACTCTGCTATCTGTAAAATGCAAGTAATAGCATAGCTCACAAAGTGAGAGGATAAAATTTCACGTGAGGTACTACGTGGCCCATAAAACAACTATGGTTGTACAAGTCATTTCTGCCTCAGATTTTGCATCTATGAAACCAGGGAAATAACTCATACTAACTTTAGAACAATTTTGAGACCAATTTGCATGATAAAGTAACTTGTAATTTCAAGCATGTCATTTTATGTGGTAAATCAGATAGTAATTTGAGAAGGACTCTTCAATAGCACAACCCCATGATGACTATTTCCTTCATTTGTGAAGCATTTTGATATTTATTTAATGGATGTAGATCCAACGCTCTTTACTATTTCAGAATACCGTCAGTGCATTTGGGATTTTAAAAATCTCTTTTCCCCAGCGTCTGGCTAATTGTGCAGTATCTGACAGATGCAACCGGAGACATGCTTATTGCATAATGTTCCTGAGGATAAATTGTTTTTCTGTCATTAATGGAAAATTACATTATTCCACAAATAATGAATGCATATTCATTTACGATATACAATTTGAAAAATATTTCCATGAGAATTTATTCTCTTAATACTTTTACCTTACCATAAATATCTATCTAGAAACTTTTCTTTTATAAATGGCAATGCTGTTTCATATTTACTTAATTTATATAATATTTTAAAATATTAAAGCCTTTATACAGCTAATATTTCTACACAAAAACCGAGATAGAATTTGAATTTGCCATCAACAATCCAAGATTAAAAATCAGTAGCAGCCACTAAATTGATTTTGATTAGAGAACAGTGTCTTAATTTAGGGAACTATGGGTTTTGAGATTCAGTGGAGTCATCAGTTTTGATGATAACTGGTGCATTTGTTCCACTCAGCTGTCATCGTCGCACATCATGTGACCTCTGGCAGAAATGGTGGAATTAGGGAAGTATAATTTTGCTTGTTTGCTTGTTTTGTTTAGTTCTGTTTTTGTTTTGAGTCAAAAAATGAGAAAGAGAGATCATGTTTGCTTAAAAATACAACTATTTTCTCCTACTTCTCCTTTTCTCTCATCTATCTTTTAATCAAGTTAATCGTATTACAGACGCAGTGTACTAGAAAATTAAATTTTAGCCTGATTTGCAGTAGCCTGGAATTTCCCACTAATCCTTTCTATCCTTTCGTGAGAGGATTGTCTTGATGTAAGCTTGGAGCTACCATGATATTCTCCTGGTCTTAGAGCTAGTACAGCCAGCTCTGAAAGTGGTCCAAAAGGTCAACTTTTCTTTTATTCCTGTTCCATTTTGCAAATAAACCAATGTGGTTAGACCCATCATTATTACTGAAGGTTGCAGTTCCGTCACTAACAATAATTATAGGACAGTTTTCATTTTCTGTTGTTGTGTAACAAATTACCACAATTTCAGGAGTTCGAAAAACGCATGTTTCTGAGCTCACTGCAGTATGGCTGGTTTCTCTGCTGGGGATTTCAAGGGCCTGAAGTTAGTTGCACTGAGTTATCTCATGGCTCTAGAGAAGAGTCTGCTTCAAAGTTCCTGATGCAGTTGGTGATTTTAGTTCCCCAGAGCTGTGAGACTTGCTGGCTCCACGAAGGGGCCGCTCTCAGCATGGGAAGCTACCTGGAGTCCTTGACGTGCTCGGCTCTTTCCCTCTCCAGTACAGCACGGGCATCACACACTTTTTCCAGCTTTGACTCTCTGCCTTGTCTTCTGTGACCAGCTGGAGGAAAAAACCTTACTTTTAAAAAGTTCCCATGACTAGGTCAGGTATACCGAGAGTCATTGTGTTGTGATCTAACTTCAGTGGTGTATCATTTAAATTTTCAGGGGTTTTTTTTGTGTTTTTTTTTTTTTTTTTTTTAATTTCTGGGTTATTTTTTAATTTGGGAAGGAATTCTTTTAGGCTGGTAGAGTGAGACAGCCATTTTTTCCCTCATGGTGTGTAGGAGGTCTGTCCATTAAAGACGTTGTATTTGAAGAGAAGCATGATGCGACTTGGACATTTCACGCGTGGGGTTTCATTTAATTAACTGCTAATTCGACACCCATCTGTGTAATTCACTTCTTCCTTTCCCATCTCCACCCTAGAGATCACTTTTTTACACTTTGATCACTTTTTTACACTTCCTGCAGTTAGACAAGTACATTTCTGGCTATGAAATGTAAATTTAAGCCTGCCAGAAGGGATAGAAAGGATTTTGGGGTTCTGATAGGGCCAGCAATATCCCTTATTCCTTTTCCCTAAATGGAAAGCATGATGGTTAGAAATGCAACAGCCATTCTGTGCCCAGGAGGAGATGGGCATAAGAGAAATGAGAAGAGAAGGACAAATATTTGGGCTTGAGATGCTTCCTCTAATGTCATCAAACCACTGGACCAACACTAATAACTGCCTACTTCAGAGTTCTTAATGTGAAAAAAATAGGTCCTGCTTGTTCAAATCAGTGTCCAGCAAACCTTTATCTGTGAAGGGCCAGATAGCAAAAATTTTAGGCTTTACAGATCCTAAGGTCTCTGTTGCAATTCTTCAACTCTGCCCTTAATAGTACCTTAAATAGCCAGAGACAATGTGTAAACAAATGGTTATAGTTTTATTCTGATAAGACTTTATTTACATAAATAGGTGATAGACCACATTTGGCCCAGAGGCCACTATTACATCCCCCAGATTTCAATCACCGTTAATTGGGTTCTTCTATTACTTGAAACTATATATTTTTTAAAATTTTCTTAAAAAAATAATAATGTTGGATATTATGTCTAGATGCTCTAAGTCTATAGAAAAATCTTAGCTACATGATTAGTAGTTAGCTAATGGGTCACACCTAGAATAGGTCATAAGCTTAGGAAAGTAACCCTAATCTCCTTCAGCTTTTTTATATTCTTTGGAATGATGTATATTGATGATCATACCAATACTCTTTTCCACTCTGTGTCCGTTATTAGAGGAACATAATTAGGCCCATTAGTTATGTTAAGTGGTATCATATACCAAGCCAGAGACAGCCAGGCTGAAGACTAATTCAGAGCACGGGTAAATTGTAATAGGCATGTAATTGTTAATAGTGGTTGACTCACTAGAATTTCACACATCATTCAGTTGACTTTTTTTTTGTGGGGGTGGTAGGGTGGGTGTGTATCTTCTTCCTTCTCTCCCTCCCTCCTTTTCCTTTCTGTTCCAGGTATAGTTGAACTCAGTTGCAGATTGAGTTTGTTGTATTACTTGATGGCTGCGATCATCATACCTTTCTGTAATATTTGACCATTTATCTTATTCCCATCCTAAACCCTCTTTATTCCCCCTCCTCTGTAGATAATCATCATAAGTATGATGGGAAACTGTAGGATTCTTATAAATGTGTATAAATTCTTATAAATGTTGATTTCTTGAACATGTACTGCATTGTTAATTCCCTTATGTACTGTTGTGTTATAACTTTCCATGTTTCTTATTTTTATTCGTGCTGCACTATGGCTTTTAAGACCCACCTGCATTTCTATGTGTCCATTTGCCGGTTGCTTCTGACTGCTACATGGTACCCTATAGTTTGCATCCATTATATTTTACTTTTCCATTTTCCTAGTGACAGAAACTAGATTGCTAGAACTTCTCATTATCTCAAACAGTACAGTAATTAAGATTTTTGTACTGTGTTTTTATGACCCAATGTGAGAAATTTTCTGGGATATATAAAAAGAATGAGATCGTTGTGTTAAGGATACATGAATACTTAAATATGTACTGCCAGATGACTTTCCAGAATGCATCTCCATTCTTCACATGCACAGGGTGTGTGAGGGCTCTGTATTCTCACATTCTTATTGATACTTTCCATTATTTACTGACTTCTCCACATCTTGTGTGTGTAAAGTGATAAGCAGTTGTGTTTTAACATGCATTTTCCTATGTCCAATTAATTGAAAAATTCTCCCTCTGCCTGTTTGCTTTCGGGGTTTATTCTTCCAGGAATTCCCCAGTCCTATCCTTCGTCCACTTTCCTACCAGAGTTCCTGCATTTTTCTTGCTGTTTTGTAATGTTTCTTTGTCTATTCTAAATATTAGATTGCTTTACTATTAGACATTGTAAATAATTTCTCACCTCTGTTATCAGTCTGTGACTTTATGGAGCCCTTCATGAAACCAAGATTTGCAAATTTGGATGTTTTCAATTTGGGCTTCATTTGGTCCCTTCCTTAAGAAATCTTTTCATCACAAAGATATGTTATCCTCCATTTTATTCAGTTAGCATTATAGTTTTGCCTTCAATATTTTTGCCTTTCATCTATCCAGTATCCAGATTTGGATATGGAATTAAGAATTCCATTTGTAGAAATAGTTGGGGGTGAGCTTTCACTAGTCCATCTATTAAACTTTCTATCTTTTCAGTTATGATGGCAGCATACATGACATGCGCATTTTCCTCTGATTTCTCTGTTCCTTGCTGCTTGTTTGTCCTAGCGCTAGCATGGCTCTTGTTCTAGATTACCATGGTGTCACACCGTGGGACATTTGGTGAGACATTCGCTCCCCCTACACTCAGTTCTCATTCTCTGATGTTACTCTGGCAAATTGTCTCAAAACATGTAATGTTCTCTTTTTATTCAGCTTCTCTTTTTTTTTTTTTTAAAGATTTTATTTATTTATTTGAGAGAGAATGAGTGAGAGAGAGCATGAGAGAGGAGAAGGTCAGAGGGGGAAGCAGACTCCCCAAAGAGCTGGGAGCCTGATGCGAGACTAGATCCCGGAAGTCCGGGATCATGACCTGAGCCGAAGGCAGTTGCCCAACCAACTGAGCCACCCAGGCGCCCCTCAGCTTCTCTTTTTTTACATTTTTCTCCAACAAAATCCCTTGATAGTTCATAATTTTTCTTGTTCTTGTGAAGGTATTATTTTACTTTAATTTCTAATTAATGATTATTAGAAGAGAAATCCTGTTGGGGTTTTGTGTGTGTGTGTGTTTACTATAATTTAACAATATTGTTGAATGCTTTTGTTGCTTCTAATAGTGTATTTTTCTGTTGACTCTGTTAGTGTTTATATGTCAGTAATGATTGCATGCAAAGATTGATAGTTTCACTTATTTTTTTCTTTGTTTCTTTTTTTTTTTTTTTTTTTCCTTTCCTTACTCCCCAGGACCTATTTACCTTAAGGCAGGGATAGACAGGGTACCTGCATGTTTCTGCTAATAAGTGAAATGTGTCTAATGCTTACATATGAAGTAAAATATATTTTGGTATTTAACCTTTTAAACAATGAAAATTCCTTTCCTTTCTTGATATAGCAAAACTTACTTTCTCCCAAAAGATGTTGAAACCTAATCAATGATGTAATATTTTATCTACTGAGGTAACCATGTGATTTTTCTCATGTAATCTATCAATTTTGAGAAATACATTTGGACACTTTCTGATGTAAACTATACTTTTACTCCTGAAATAAACCTTACTTACATGTTGGGATTTGTTTTTCATTAATGACTTTTTTGGATTTTTCGTATCTTATTTTAGGATCAATATTAGCCCAGACTCAGAAAGCAAAAGCAGGTTTTTGCTTTTTTTTTTTCCTTTTGGAATATTTTGCAGAGCGTATGAATTAATCAAACCTTACAAGTTTGGTAAAGCTCAATTATGAAGGAGTCTAGAAATGGGCTATTAGGAGATGAGTATATTGTTTTGTTCAAGTTTTCTAACTTTTTTTCTGCCACCATTTTGGCATTTTATATTTTTCTAGATATATATCCTTTCATCAGTGTTTTCAAACTAATTAGTATTCATTTGTTTTCAAGCTTCTTATTAATATTTAGATTTTTTTATTTGTTCAATTTTTCCCTTTTCATCTCGTACTTAATTCATCTCCACCTTCTCTCTTTTGCTCTCATCGAACTAGTCACAAGTCCCTTTTACTAATCCTTTCAAATGGACCTTTTGCTTTCATGAAACTTCTCATTTTTTTCTTCTTCATTTCAGTGATTTCTGCCATTGTCTTCATGATGTTACGATGTCTTTATTTATTGAAATTCTATTTTTTAACTTTTTCAGTTGAATGCCTGAGTTCATTCTTTTCAACCTTCTGTATTCATGAAAAATATTTTTAAAGTCATGTTTTTTATGCATTTCTTTCTCAGTGTCCCTCAAATCTTAATATGTACTGTTTTGTTTTCATTAAAATGTATCTTGTAATTGAACTGATAATTTCCTTTTTAACTCAGATGTTCTTAGAAATGTGTTATTCCTTATTTATATACGTAGAATATTTAATCATCCATTTACTATAAATTGTAGTTATATTATATTATGGGTGTATACTGTAATTTATATAGCTTGGGTCTTTTGAGTTTACTAATACTATTTTATCATCAGATACCTGTTCAATTTTTATAAATAATCCATATGTGCTAGGAAAAAAACATATATATGTTTGTCATTGATAGTAGGTATGAGTGTGTAAGTCTATATAGACAACGTAAAATAACTTGACTCTATTGATTTTATTTGGCAGAACTTCCATATCTTTGCTTATGAGTGATTAACTATTTAACTCCCTGGTGAACTGTTAGATAATTTTGTCACCTGTGGTTATAATTTGTCCTTTTTAAAGTTAGTGTTTTTTTTATTTTGTTTATTTATTTGACAGACAGAGATCACAAGTAGGCAGAGAGGCAGGCAGAGAGAGAGGGGGAAGCTGGCTCCCCGCTGAGCAGGGAGCCCGATGTAGGGCTCGATATCAGGACCCTGGGATCATGACCTGAGCCGCAGGCAGGGGCTTAACCCACTGAGCCACCCAGGCGCCCCTAAAATTAGTTTATATATATATTGTATATTGTGGAGCTGTGTGGACTTTTGATTAATCACAAATTTAAAAAAGAAAAAAAAAACACATATTTAATACCTTTTAGGTAGGTCATGATGAACAGTGAGGTATCCTTGCTTTTTAGGAAACTATTATCTTATTAGAGAAATGGGGCTCTACAAATTTTCCTGATTTTTTGGTCATTTTTATCTTCAGTTAAGGCTACTAACTTTGTTACAAGTGGAGCAATTTATCTTCAAATAATTCTGTGTAATTTTATTAGTTTCTTAGGGCTGGCCTAACAAACTACCGAAATGACAGTTATTCTCTCACAGTTGGACGCTGGAAGTCAGAAATTCAGGTTTCAGCAGGGCTGCACCCCTACAAAACTGGGAGGGGGGCAGCCTTGCTTACCTTTTCCAGCCTCTGGGGGCTCTGGGTGCTTCTGGGTTGTGGCATCATCATTTCTGTCTTAGCTTCCACCTTCACATGTCCACAGTGCCCTTGTCTCAACCCTCCCTCCGCTCTTCTCCTGTAAGAACATGTGTCATTGGATTTAGGGCCCGCTCTGAATCCAGGATGATCTTCTCCAACGTCCTAATTCAATTATATCTGCAGAGAACCTTGTCCCAAATAAGGCACACTTGAAGATTCTGGGGGTTAGTTAAGACTTCAAGATATCTTTTGGGAGCTATTTTTCAACCCCATACAATAATGAAGGAATTTAATTTTGTACATCTGCTAAGAAACGTTATCGTAGCCAGCTAGTTGCTATTAGGTCTGTGTAGTAAAATTGTAACTCTCAAAATAAGAATGGTATTATAGCTGACTGAGCTGTTTCATGCCTTTCTGTTCTTAGAGTCAGTGAAACATATTATTAGACATGCTAAATTTATACTGGGAGAGGGGAGAGGTTGAAAGGGGAGGGAGTGTAGGAAGGGGAGTAGAAGAGGGAAGGAGGGAGAAAAGACAGAAAGAAGTACATAGATTTCCTGTTTTAGTGTTTATTTTCTTATGTTAATATTCTGCATTTCTTAGACCTGAAAATAGATTATGTTTATGTTTTTAAAATAGGCCACCTGAAAATAATTTAGGGGTAATAAGGTAGTGAATTTTCCTATTATTTCTTTTGTCATCCTTACAATTTGAGTCTCTGTTGTAGTTGAAGACACTTTCCTGTAGTAACTTCTTGATTAGCAGTTATTTGCCATTAATAAATTACATAAATTGGTGAGAAGAGCACTAGTCAGAGAAACAGGAGGCATGACCCTGATTCTGGTCTTTGCTTTAACTTACTGTGTGATGGCCACCCAGATAGGGATGGCCACTTCCATTGTTAAATGAAGAAAGCTCAGCAGTAAGTTTGCTTTCTTAGTTAGGATGTTTTTGGCTGCAAGTAACAGAAAAGCCAGATCAAATGACTTAAGCAGAGTACTATGACAGATGACAGTGTGGCTAGAAAAAGAAACTGGCTTTAGGGTTGGTTGATTCAGTACCTCTTTTTCAAGAATGAAAATTAAAGGGACACCTGGGTGGCTCAGTGGGTTAAGCCTCTGCCTTTGGCTCAGGTCATGATCTCAGGGTCCTGGGATCGAGTCCCGCATCGGGCTATCTGCTCAGCGGAGAACCTGCTTCCTCCTCTATCTCTCTCTCTGCCTGCCTCTCTGCCTACTTGTGATCTCTCTCTGTGAAATAAATAAATAAAATCTTTAAAAAAAAAAAAAGAATGAAAATTAAAGACCTGTTCCCCCACCTCCATCTCTACTCTGCTACCTTAGGATTGCCCTCCTCTTTAACTAGTAGAATGATAGCTGTAGCATTCCTCAATTATGACATCTAGACAACACACTGGAGAAGAGGGATGGTTTTAGCCCGAGGCTACATTAGAAAGCATTCATCAGAAACCACCAGAAAACTTCTGTGCACATCTCAGTAGTTATATTTCAATCATATCCTTTTTCCTAAGCTGGTCATGAGCAAGGAGACCATCAGCCAAAGAATCACAAGTCCTACCATGGTACTTGGGGTGAGAGATACCCACTGGGGCACTTGAGCTGTGTGATGCAAGGTCAGATAGCTGAACAAAATAGGGTTCAGGTATGAAGGAAGGAGCTGGAACTATATGCTGTATACACAACCGATGGTGACTATTATAGTTAATTCCAGTTCTACTATAATTCTGTCTATAATCACTCTTTTCTAGATGATGCATTTCATAATGTCATTTAATATTTGAGAGACCTTAAATTTTTCAAAGACATAAAAACAAAGTTTGTAAGTATTGATAACACAAATGCTACAGTAGTCAAATAGTAAATGTTGGAGGACTATATCACAGCACATAGTATCAGAGCATGGAGACACGGGGGGCTTAAAGAATGAATTATATTGGGGCACCTGGGTGGCTCAGTTGGTTAAGCAACTGCCTTCGGGTCAGGTTCATGATCCTGGAGTCCCAGGATCGAGTCCCACCTCGGGCTCCCTGCTCGGCAGGAAGTCTGCTCTCCATCTGACCTCTCCACTCTTACACTCTCTCTGTCTCTCAAATAAAAAAAAAAAAAAAAAAAAAGAATGAATTATATTGATTTTCTTAATATTATACATTTATATTTTTCAGTGACAGGAGACAAATATAAAGAAGCAGACACTGGAAAACTGATGTAAATTCTACTAGAAAGAAGCAATTATAAAATTTCTTTAGAAATGATGCAGTGTAGTGGATATAATGTGTAGGGTAATACCAATATTTAAATTCTTATTATGAAAGCTTAGGACTTAAGCATGGAGAGAGTGAGATTTATTAATTGGAATAATTTTAAAATTTAGTAAAATACCCATCTTCTTTTCTTACTAGAAAAATAAGTATTCTTCATTCTAATGAAGTGATAGTGAATAAAGTTAAATGAATAATAAATAATAAAGTTAATAAAATAAACATTCTTTTAAACCAGTTTCTAAAATGTACCATCTTGTTCTCAAAAATAGAAACTTTGACTTAATTAAAACAGCCAGATTAGTAAAATACCAGGATTAATAGAATTATTAGTAAATTAATAAGAAAAGAGAGTGCAAATTATTGTCTAATTCATTTGGTTCTACTTTTAAAAAGTCTGAATGTTAACATTCTTTCACTTTTCAAAATACAGTTAGATTTATAGAAAGAAATTGAGCACTTAAATAGACAGATATCCAATCTCAATTGTCATGACAGCAAATTGATAAAAGTTACCTTAAGGGGCACCTGGGTGGCTCAGTGGGTTAAAGCCTCTGCCTTCGGCTTGGGTCATGATCTCAGGGTCCTGGGATCGAGCCCCGCATCGGGCTCTCTGCTCAGCAGGGAGCCTGCTTCCTCCTCTCTCTCTGCCTGCCTCTCTGCCTACTTGTGATCTCTGTCTGTCAAAAAATAAATAAATAAAATCTTAAAAAAAAAAAAAAGTTACTTTAAAACGCAAAGTAATTTCAGTGTACATGCCTTTTCACCTTGATCCTTTACTCATGTTTTAATTGGGTTATTTGGGTGTATGTTTTTGCTATTGAGTTATACCCTTGTACATGTTGGATATTAATCTCTTAATTTGTTTGCAAATGTTTTCTCCATCTGTAGATTGCCTTTTCATTTTGTTGATTATTTCCTTTGCTGTGCAAAAGCTTTTTTATGAGTACCATATGATTTCATGGAATCTTAAAAAAAAAAAAAGAATAAACAATCAAACAAAAAGCAGAATCAGACTTATAAATACAGAGAACAAATTGATGGTTGCCATAGGTGACTGGGGCCGGGGGTTGGGCAAAATGGTTGAAAGGGAGAGCGGGATACATACGTCTTGTTACGGAATGAATAAAAATCTCAGGAATAAAAGTGCAGCATAGGGAATATAGTCCATGGTATTGTAATAGTGTTGCCTGGTGACCAATGGTAGCTTCAGTTCTGATGAGCATAGCACAGTGTACAGAGTTGCTGAATCACCACGTTGGATACCTAAAACTAATGTACCATTGTGTGTCAACTCTACTCAAATTAAAAAAATAATAAAAATAAAAAAGAAAAATATAAGTAAAAAAAAATACTTCCAAACGTACTTTGTAAGTCCGACATTACTATGATCCCAAAGCCAGACAGAGATACCACAAGGAAAGAAAACTACAAGCTAATATCTCTGATGAATGTAGAAGCAAAAATCCTCCATAACCTAACAAACCAAATTCATCAACACATCAAAAAGACCACATACCATGTCCAGGTGGGATGTGTTCCTGGGATGTAAAGTTGGTTTAACATATGTAAGTCAATCAGTGTGCTACACCACATTAACGGAATGAAAGATAAAAAATACACAGTCATCTCAATAGATGCAGAAAAAGCCTCTGACAAAGTTTAACATCCAATCATGATTTTAAAAAAACCTCTCAACTAAATATGTATAGAAGGAAATTTCTTTAACAAAATAAAGATGTTTATGAAAAGCTCACACCTAACATCATAATCAGTGGGGGGAAACTGAAAACTTTTACTCTAGGATCTAGTTCAAAACTGGGATGCCTCCTCTAACCACTTCTATTCTACTATTCTACATATTACAAAGTACTAGAAAGAGCAATTAGACCAAATAAGGCATTAAAATCAGAAAGAAAGAAGTAAAATTATTTCCGTTTGTTGATGACATGATCTTACATCTAGAAAATCCTATAGACTCTATTAAAAAAATCTTAAAACTGGGGCACCTGGGTGGCTCAGTGGGTTAAAGCCTCTGCCTTCAGCCCAGGTCATGATCCCAAGGTCCTGGGATCGAGCCCCTGCATCAGGCTCTCTGCGCAGTGGGGAGCTTGCTTCCTCCTCTCTCTCTGCCTGCCTCTCTGCCTGCTTGTGATCTCTGTCTGCCATATAAATAATAAAAAAATCTTAAAACTAATAAATGAATTGAGTAAAGTTGGAGAGTACAAAATCAGCATACAAAAATCAGTTGCATTTCATTATACAAACAGTGATCATTCCAAAAAGGAAATCAAGAAAACAATCCCATTTCTAATAGCAGCAAAAAAAAAAAAAAGAAAGAAAAAAAAAGAATAAAACACTTAGAAATAAGTTTTAACCCGGGAGGTGAAAGAGCTGTCACTGAAAACTATAAATCACTGATGAAAGAAAGCAAAGAAGATACAGATGGAAATATCTTGTGTTCATAGATTGGAAGAATTCGTATTGTTAAGACGCATCTACCACCCAAAGTGATACATAGACTCAGTACAATCTCTATCAAAATTTCAATGACATTTTTCACAGAAGCAGAAAAGAAACAGTTCTAAAATGTATATGGAATCACAAAAACCCTGAATAGCCAAAGCACTTTTGAGAAAGAAGAATAAAACTTTAGACATCATACTTGTTCATTTCCAGTTATTTTGGAAAATATAGTAATTGAAAGTTGTAGTAATTAAACGGCATAGAAACAGACACATAGGCCAATAGAATAGAGAGCCCAGAAAAACAAATATATTTTTATGTACACATGCAAAGAGATGAAACTGAACTCTTACACCATATACAAAAATCAACTCAAAATGGATTAAAAACTTAAATGTAAAACCTAAAACCATAAAATCCCTAGAAGAAAACACAGGGGAAAGTTACTTGACATTATTCTGGGAAATGACTTTTTTGTTTTGCTTTGTTTTGTTTTTCTGTTTTGCTTCGTTTTGTTTTAAAATGACACCAAAACCTCAGGCAAAAAAGCAAAAATAAATAAATGAGAAAAGTAAATACAAAATCATTGTATTCTTAACACCATGGACTTGCCCATATAAGTAAATATACAAATATGTATGCTAATTTTATTTTTATTTTACTTAAGAACGGCTTGATGAGAGAGTAAAGTGATTACTTTTATGAAATGTAGATGCTTAAGTACATCTTTTTAATATTCTGTCAGGAAAAAATGGCAAGAACTCCTAAAAAACCCTTCTGCTACACACTGACGTGCAGTGGTTATCCCCAGTAGGAGGAGTGGCAGGATTGTTGAAGGCACAGCAAAATAGTTCATTTCTTTTCAAAGAACACCTGTTTTAAAGATAGTCATTGAGAAACTCTGGTCCTTTAGATTTGGGTGTCAGACATTTTCTCAAAAATGAACCCATCTTTAAGGAAAACAACCAACAATATTTATCAGCAATGCTAAAATTTAAGGTTTCAAAGTGAAAATTGGGGAGCCCTGTGTCTGCATTTTGGCGTTCGTCAACTTCTCAGAACTTACCTATTTTTGTGTGGAAATGGAGGTCGCTATTAATGAATATTTTTATACTAATAATGAAATATGGCAATGTAAGATCTTTATAACTCAGCACACCAATATTTTCCCAATGACCAAGGTTGAAAATAGTTCTGTGGATTTTAATGCAACAGAGTGTAAAAGCATATGATGTGACTCTGCATGACAATAACCTTTAAGAAAGCGTTGGTCAAGTTTGGAGATAGAATCAAAGAAAAATATCCACAATTGGCTCAAATGCTCTTAAGTTATTCTTCCCTTTTACGACCTCATGTCTGGGTGAGGCCTTGTTTTCTGTATACGCTTGATCGAAACAATGTATTGCATCAGACTGAATTCAGAAGCAGCTATGAGTTTCAAACAGTCTTCTGTGAGGCCAGACATTAAGAGCTTTGCAAGAATGTGAAAACATTGCCATTCTTAACCTATTTGGGGAATTTTTTACTCTAAAATATTATGTGTGTTACCATGCAGTGAGTTTAGGATCATTTTTAAACACACAAATAAACATTTAATAATTTCTATTTTCATTTTCCTCATGGTGATCATTGATAGAAAAAACCCACGTGAGTAGAGTAGGACAGGGGAGCAAGTCTCGGGAGGTGTCTCTGTATAGAGAGACAACTTTAAAATCCAGGTGCCCTGTCTATAAACTTGTTGTAGAAATACAGATGTTGTTCCTTTACGCTCCTGTAGCTCTGTTTTTAATTGTTTCATAGGGTTCGTCACTGTTGTTTGTGATCTTATCACCCCAACTAAATTATGAAGTCCTACAGAAAAAGCTTATGTGTTCCATCTTTGAACTTTCTGACTTTATCACCAGGAATTCCTCAGGGATTACTCCTCAGAATGAAATTAAATAGCACCAGTTAGCAAAGTTGCCATTTAGGTATGTTTATAGGTGGGTTTTAATTGTATTACTTAATAAGACCTTTACATTACTGACCATGGGATTGACTTAGACCTGAACAGCCTGAATCTTTTGAAAGTAACTTCGCTCAGATTAAATTCTGCTCATTTCATATTTATTTAAAGTAACTATCTCTTTTATTAAACTTTGATTGTATTTTGTACTTTTATAGCCATGTGAATAATCAGGATTTAGAAATAAACATATTGATACATATTATTGAAATGCTCTAGGAATTCAGAATTTTAATAAATGTTGATTATTTTCCCGGGTAGTAAATCCACAGAATACTGAGAGGGAAAGGTGAAGGGAAGAGATTCAGATATATTAGATCTTGACCTAAGTTGTTGTGATTCACAATACTTTTTTTTTTTTTAATTTTATTTTTTATAAACATATAATATATTTTTATCCCCAGGGGTACAGGTCTGTGAATCACCAGGTTTACACACTTCACAGCACTCATCATAGCACATACCCTCCCCAATCACCATAATCCCACCCCCCCCAACCCCCCTCCCCCCATTAACCCTCAGTTTGTTTTGTGAGATTAAGAGTCACTTATGGTTTGTCTCCCTCCCAATCCCATCTTGTTTCATTTACTCTTCTCCTACCCCCTTAACCCCCCATGTTGCATCTCCTCTCCCTCATATCAGGGAGATCAAATGTATTTTGAATTAAAGAAGAGCAGTTCTGGAGATAACCTTCTTAAAACAACTTCTGGTACGATATGATAACATTTTATAATTTAGTGTAACACTTGAACGTCCTAACCAAGACAACGTGAGAAGCAGAATTTTGTCGTCCTCATGAGTATTTGCTTTCCTGGCATCTCTTTAATGTCAGAGCCTAGACTGGAGCGCATAGCATCACACTACTGATCAGCAACAAAGAGTCTTGCCCTGTTCTTGAAACCAGTGTAACAATGTCTGCTTGAAGAGGTTGTCTGCATTTCCAAATGTAAATTTTACAGAAGAGCAAACACAGTGTTCACACTACATCATCTGACAGATTGCCTGAGGCACAGAAGTTAGAAAATCCCTAGTGCTTGCTGCATTTTGCTAAACTATCCATTAATTTGTTTTGTTGATTTTTGCCGTGAGAGAACAAAAAAGATGGGACCCACAGTATCTTTCTAATATTCTTTTATATTTGTAAATAAAATACTTGGGAATGGCCCTTGAGGAGAATAATAAATGCTTTTATGATATTGTTTTGTACAATTGGGTGTTACACATGATGTAGCTTAGAAAGTATATCACTTCCATGCTCACCTGCCATAAATTGCATGAATTCTTGGGCAACACATAATCTTCATTGCTTTTAGACTCTGCTAAATTCTGGCAAGATCCTTTGTTTAGCTAAAATTAATAACACTTGAGAATAATATCTCTTCTTCAAATATAACTTCAGTGTGCTATTTTAGAATAAAATTCAGCTTAAATATTATGGGAGTCTCTTGTCAAACCATTTAGAAATTCAAGAGTTTAACTTTATTTGAGAATATGCTTTTAGGTACTTTAAATATAATATGTGAATTATTTTTCCAAAAAAAAAAGAATTCTCATCTTTCTCTCCAAGGTATTAATCCTCAGAAACTGTGGATATTGATGTCTAATTTTTCTTTCCTGGAAAAGAAATGAAATGAGTATTTTCAGATACGTAGATATGTAAATAGATACAAGAAGGGGGGCGCCTGTGTGGCTCAGTGGGTTGGGGCCTCTGCCTTCAGGTCGGGTCGTGGTCCCGGGGTCCTGGGATTGAGCCCCGCATCGGGCTCTCTGCCCAGCGGGGAGCGTGCTTCCTCCTATCTCTCTGCCTGCCTCTCTGCCTACTTGTGATCTCTGTCTGACAAATAAATAAATAAAATCTTAAAAAAAAAAGCATATATATTATATGCATGTGTACATGTATTTGGATATATGCATAAACATGAAACAAACATTTTGTAGATTATTTTGCTTAAAAACCACTCATCTTACGATTTTAATTTTGCATGTTAATCTTAATGAGATAATTACAAGGAAGAGGAAAGTAAATATCAAAAGAAGGCTATATTAAAATTAGCTTCTCTCTGGGTTGCCTGGGTGGCTCAGTGGTTAAGCGTCTGCCTTCCACTTGGGTTGTGATCCCGGGGTCCTGGGATCCAGCCCCATGTTGGGCTCCCTGATCAGCGGGAAGCCTGATTCTCCCTCTCCCACTCCCCCTGCTTGTGTTCCCTCTCTCACTCTCTCTGTCTCTGTCAAATAAATAAATAAAATCTTAAAAAAAATGAAATAAAATAAAATTAGCTTCTCAGTATTGAGACAGAACTGTAAATTCACTGTGACAGAGAATAAAAGGGCTCCTCTGGACAGCTTACACAGCAACCCCCAGTAGTGGGTTTGTTATTTTATGAGGCTAAAAGTGTAGGTTTCCCTAGACTTCTAAAGTCTAAACTAAAGCCACAGATTTTAGAAGGGAATGTGACAGAGAACACATTAAAAAGTAGCCACATAGTTATACTTTACAGACATTATTTTCCATGACATGGGTATAATTTTTGATCACGAATTGATACTTTTAACTATTTTGATACTATCATATCCTCATCAATATCGGGGGTATCATCTTCAAAAATGGAGGACTCAAATTTTAAAAATATATGAAATATATCTATACCTTTTTCTCCACGTAGAATACTGGTTGGCAACTGATGGTGCTTCTGGGATAGCATTTCAAGTCATGAATGGACTTAAGTCTTTCCCTTCAGCAAAATTCTCCATTTGCAGTTAGAGCATGTGCCGTAAGGTGACAAACATTGATCATACATCAAGCAAGTCAAAACTGGTACTCTTGTCAAGACAAGGGAAATACTCAGTTCCTGCCCATGCTAGCCGTCCTCTCTGACCTCAGGTGGGGAGCACTGAGAAACACTTGTAAAGTCCAAAACCCGGACCTTATCTTAGGACTAGAGAATGCTTCCCCTCCCCCCACACCTCATTGCCCCACCAGGAGGGGCCTCATTATGGCAATTCTTTTGACCCAACACATCATGTCTGGCTATGAAGAAAAAAATTACAAGAAAGGAGAAAAGTTAGAACCATATAAAATGCACAATTAGAATAATACAATGCAGAAAAAGAGTAGAAGACAGAATAAGAACAAAGAGCAAGGGCAACAAACAGGAAACAGTGACAAATAGGGCAGATATTAATACAGCTTTATCAACAATCACTTCGAACATCATCAGTCTAAAAAGAGATTATCAGAGTGGATCCAAAAACAAGATCCAACTATATGTTTTGAAAAAGAAACCCACTCTAAATGTAAATACAAAGATTAACAGTAAAAGGATATTGAAAAACATACCATGCTAACATTAATCAAAAAATATAATTTGAAAATTCATTAAAAATATAACACACAAACATAATTTTAAAAGGGAGTAGCTATTTTAATTTCAGACAAAGAAGACTTCAAAGCGAGGAAGATTATTAGGGATAAAGAAAGTCATTACATATTGATACATTGGTCAACCCTACAAGAAGCCATAACAATCTTTAGTGTGTGTGTGCACCGAAAACAGCATCAATCCACATGAGTCAGAAATTGACAGAACAACAAAGAGGAATAGATGCATCCACTATCATACGTGGAGTCTTCAGTACCCCTTTCTCACAAATGGACAGGTCCAGCAGGCAGAAAATCAGTAAGGACCCTGTTGAATGCAACAGCACCGTCAGTCAACCGGAAATAGTGGACATCTATAGACAACATCAACAAACAACAGAACACATTCTTCCAACTCACGTGGAACGTTCAATGAAGATACACCACATTCTGGGCCACGAAACATATCTATACAAATATAAAAGAATAGAAATCGTACAATATCTGCAATGAGACCACAATGGAATTAAACTGGAAATCAATGATGGCAAGGTAGCTGGAAAATCCCCAAATGTGTGGAGATTAAACAACACAGTTTTAATCGATACGTGAGTCCAAAAAGAAACGTCAAGAGAGATTTTTAAATCTTTGAACTAAGTGAAAATGAGAGCGAACCTGTCAAATCTTTCTGTCAGAAGAAATAACATTCAGCATGTTGACAGGTAGATTTAAGAAAAATTCATTCGTGCAATGGTATTATTGCACTGAGTTTGCGGTGTAGTGGAGAGAGTAGACATTTGCCCATCTCTCTGGACTGTGGAGAAAAAAAACGGTGCACAAGTTATAGCAGAGAAACTTATTCCCATAGACAGTTTGGAGCTAGAATAAGTAAGTTTATTAAATACTTATTAATTGCCAAATGATGGAAGAATTGCTAACCTGGGTGCATGAATCATGGATGGGCCTTGGTGAGAGAACGGCGTGAGGTAGTAGTGGGTACATGGGCTTATGAACACTATGTGCATTTTTCTGGGAAGCAGGTCCATGGCTTATATTTATGACCCCAAATTTTCTAGTCACTTTTTCTGCCAGTCAACTGGTGTCCATTGCATTGTGACTCTCGTCCCACCAAAAACGCGCACAATGGATGGGAGTTAGGAGAGAAGAGAGATACTGAATCCAATGAGAATTTAACAAAAGAGTAACGAGAATCTTCTGGGTGCCACCCTTACTACTACTGGCAGAAGATACAATTTTCATAAAAACACAGAGTCCTTGCTTTTGTGGAGGTTATTCTACATAATTTTTAGACTATTTTAAAATTCAGCAAACAAGGACCAAAACTGAGGGCAGAGGAGAAGCCATACTTGTTGCGTTCTCACTTGTATTTGGCCACAGTTAACGGGAAGAGGGTATAAATACTAGTGGGAAGTGGTTTAAGAGAGGAATGCCTGATCATTTTGTTTCAGCACTCCGGTACACAGTGTCTCCTGTAACACTAAGTGAAAAATATTTTTCTTTCAAGGTAACGGAACTGCACAACATCAAAAATATAACCAGACTGCCTCGAGAGACAAAGAAGCACGCCGTGGCAATTATCTTTCATGATGAAACGTCAAAGACATTTGCCTGTGAGTCAGGTAAGCAATTATAGCCCGGTCTACAGCTTGTGGAAATTGAACTACTTCAGAGACAATGGCCCAGATGGATTAAGTCATACCCCTGAATAGGGAGGCTTCTTGTGATAAGACTGTGCTATGGAAGACTGTAGGGAGAAGCTCAACGTATTGATTTCTACAGATGTTTGGGGTGCTTGTTTATTATCTGTCTGTGTCTGGATTTTGCTCCCAGGAGGTCGGAGGACTCTTGAGGTTTCTATTCAAGCTTGAAGAATTAAGTAAACAGTGCCTGGAAGATATTGTTAGGGTGAGATTGTGACTTGTATTCTGGTTTCTGCTGGGTGTAGCTGTAGGCATTTGGTGGGAAAATAATCACACCGCCATGCAGAGTGTGGGGCAAAGCACAGCTGAAGTCCCCAGACATCCCAAAACTGAACTCTGAGCAATTGTTGCTTTCATGGGTTCTCAGTACTACAAGTAAATACATTTCAGACTGAATTTTAGCATCCCAGCTCATAAAGCACTCTGACATCGCTGAGACGTATGGCAGCTTATAGTTTGAACCTGCAGTGTTTTTCATTTTGAAATCCCTGTGCTATGCAATGTATTAGCTGGCTTATTATAGCTATTTAAAGATTTTGCTCAATGAAATGGTGCATTCGTTTTATAATAGATGGAAGCGAAAAGCACTAAGGGTTTGAAAGATGTGGATTTAAAATTAGAGTGAAGTCTTTGGTAGAAGCCTTACTGGGTTGTTTTTTTGTTTTGTTTTGTTTTTAAAGAAAGTAAAGCTTCTGGATTTATAGTTAAAGTTTATAGGTGTAATTAATACCAGGTTCTCTTATTCTAAAACTGATAATGTCATCTTGCCTAAATAAAACTGTTCACAGCTCCTCACCTACACTTTTCTTAGTTTTGCTAAACTGAGTTGGAATTTATCAATATGTTTTTCCTTGGAAGCCTTTCATCCCTTTTGCCATACTTCTCTTCGCTCTTCATCTGGCTTCATTTCATCATTTAAAATTGACTTTTGGCACTGCACGGAAGTCTGTTAACTGGTGATATCAATTCCATTTCGTAATCGAACCCGTCCCAACCTTGCTGGTATCATTTGTTAACATCCAGAAGTATTTGTGCCTTCTTGTTCACTGTCTTAAAACTGTCTCACCACTTCACTTTGCTCTGAGCTCTTAGATAATGTCTCATATGAAAACTAACAAACAGAAAATTGGTTTTCCAAAAAAGATAAAAGATAATTTTCACCCTTGTTGTGTACTTCAATTTTCACTACTGCCTTACAGTTTTGAAATTATACTGAGCCATGTGGTGGGTACATACACAACACTGGAGTCTTGTTATTTCAGATAAGAATGATACTGAATTATGTTTCTGAAACGCAGATGCAGAGTTGTACCCCACATATCTAACACTGGAAGCTTTTTCAGATTTTCAGATTTTATTTATTTATTTATTGTGGTGGTGGTGGTTTCATGGGTCATGTAAGATTTTGGAGAAACAAAGACTCCTACCCTAAAACAAAATGGCCTTAATTTCCAAGAGAAGAACTTCGAGAGAGTGAAGCTGAAGCTAGATCCAAATGTAAAAACAAAAGAATGTATTTATTTGAATTCCTGGCAGAGTTTTCAATTCATTTGAATTATGACTTATTTGGATTATTTGTTTTTAAAATCACTTTTGTGTGTGTAGATGTAGCAGTCTGCTTGAAGCTAATAGTAAAAATGTTTAAGAAACAGTGGCACAATTTTATAAAATTTTCTTAACTTCACGGCACATGACAATGGAAAAAAAGAAAGGACTTGAAACACATAAACAGGGAATTTGAGTACTTCTTCTAGCAAATTATATATTTTTAGATTGATGTTAAGATCAATAGTCCATGTCTGCTGATAAAATGGCAAAATCATTTGGAAAAAAGACTCCCAACTGCAAAGCAGTCACAGATGTGAAAATCAAAACAGCAATACAGTTAAAGCCAAAATTAAAAGGAGCTCTCACATTTATTTTTAATGCGAATGCAGGTCAAAGTGTGTTCTCATGATAGCTAGTGACTATGTGAATTGCCTCAATTATTTTTTTCAAGAAAACTGGCAGCTACTATTAAATAAGTATGCATCCCCTTGACTCAGTGAGTGTCTTTGGGAAAATATCCTGTAGAAACATATATACCAGCACATGAAGTCATAGGTTTAAGCAAATTGTGTGTAATGACAACAAAATTGGAAACAAATGAATGGCTATCAAGAAATACTTGAACAAATTATGGTGCTTTGTTATCACGAAATATTATGCAATCCCTAGAAAGAATTCTAATTAAGCCAATTAAATGGAAGACATTTCTATGAATTTTAGTACTTCAAGCAAAACAAACCAACAGAGAACTGTATACTGAATAATCACATTTGTAAAAGAAACGACAAGAGACATAGCATGTGTTTTACCAAGAGTTACCTGGGGTAAGAGGGAATAATAAGGAGGTGGGTGGAAAAGGAAGCTGGGGAAAAAATGCAAAAGTGAAAAAGGAAAAGAAAAGAAAATGAACAGAAGAAAATACCCAGCATATAAACTATCCCACTTACATGAAATTATGTGTATGTGATTGTGTGAATGAACATATCCAGTTTTTTAAAGCCAGTCAGTCATCAGGGAAATGCAAATTAAAACCACAGTATATCACTATGCACCTATCAGAACAGCTAAAATTTTTAAAAAAATAACACCACCAAATTCTTGTGAGGTCACAAAGAAACTAGATCCCTCATGTGCTGCTGACTGAAACTTAAAATGATACAGACACTCTGGAAAGTGGTTAGCAGCCTCTTATAAAATTAAACAGGTCATTATTACACAATCCAGCAATTGCATTCTTGGATATTTAGCTCAGAAAAAAAAATGGAAATTTATATTCATACATACACATACACACATACAAAAAGTACTCATAATAGCTTTTGCTCATAATCGACCCAAACTGGAAAGAACCCAGATGTCTTTTAATAAACTGTGGTATACTCACATACCATGAAATTGTCCTCAGCCATAAAAAGGAACAAATTATTGATAAAAGCAGCAGCCTGGATGAATCTTGACTGAATTATGTCAAGGGGGAAAAAGCCAATCCAGTATGGAGGTTCCTCAAAAATTAAAAATAGAGCTACCCTATGACCCTGCAATTGCACTACTGGTATTTACCTCAAAGATACTGATGTAGGGAAAAGAAGGATCATATATACCCCAGTGTTCATAGCAGCAATGTCCACAATTGCCAAACTGTGAAAAGAGCCAAGATGCCCTTCAACAGACGAATGGATAAGAAGATGTAGTCCATATATACAATGGAATATTACGCAGCCATCAGAAAGGATGAATACCCAGCTTTTGTATCAACATGCACAGGAATGGAGGATATTATGCTGAGTGAAATAAGTCAAGCAGAGAGAGTCAATTATCGTATGGTTTCACTTACTTGTGGAGCATAGGGAGTAACACGGAGGACATTGGGAGATGGGGAAGAGAAGTGTGTTGGGGGAAATTGGAGGGGGAGACAAACCATGAGAGACTGTGGACTCTGAGAAACAAACTAGGGTTTTGGAGGGGATGGACGTGGGGGGGTTGGGTGAACCTGGTGGTGGGTGTTAAGGAGGGCATGTACTGCATGGAGCACTGAGTGTGGTGCATAAGCAATGAATCTTAGAACCCTGAAAAAATTAAATTTTTTAAAAAGCCAATCCCAAAAGATGTATTTTGTGATTCCACTTACATAACATCTGTGAAATGATAAATTTTAGAGATGAAGGACACTTTAGTTGTCAGAGGTGATGAATGGGATTGGGGGTTTGGAGTCCCAGGGGGATATACGGTCATAAAAGTTATATGAACTTGTATTGGCACTGAACAGTTGTCTTGATTGTAATGGTGCATAAACAAACTTATGCAGGTGGCAAGTTGTATAGAAGTCACACATACAAGTAAGTACAAGTAAAACTGTGGAAATCAGAATAAGATCAGTACCCTATCAATGTCAGTATCTTGGTTATGATATTATACTATCATTTTGCAAAATATCACCTTTGGGGGGAAGTGGGCAAAGTTTAGACAGAATTTCTCTGTAGTATTTCTTACTACTACATGTGAATCTACAATTATCTCAAAAAACCTTGCAGTAAAAAATACATCTAGACTATCTCTAAGGCCATCTGTAATATATAATTTTTAAGTTAAAAGAGAGGGTAGGGAGGGACTTGCAGGAAGAAAAAAAGTGTTTGGCTTATTCTAATATGATAAACAGAAACTGACAACAGTTAAGGACAAACAATGAAAATAATCCTAGATGTGTGCCTTTGTAGCTTGTGTATGTTTTCTGAGCACAAAGAAACATGGGCAAGGGTACATACATGTGCATCTTCTAACATGGACTCCTTGCATGAGCTCCTCCCCAGCCTGCTATACACACACATCTCCCAACCACTTCCCCACTGGCTTCCATTTGGCACCATATGTCATGCCTCTTCGTACCTCTGCCCTCCACACACAGAACCCTGACCTCAGACCTCACATACCCTGTTCACAACCTCTGTCAGATTTAAGCTCAATGAAGACATGACCATATTTTCTTTCTCACCTCAGAAAGCCAGCAAACACAAATTTTGGCCTCAGAATTTGTTGAATTAATGAAGTAATAAATGAGTAAAAATTTGTATTTAAGTTTTGTTATAATGATATATTTATCATTCAGCTTTTTCTAGGAGATAGTTTTTCGAAAAATGAGTTTTAGAGGCTAATTTGGCAGCATGGGGAGTATTGTTTCAATTGCCAAGTAACAGATTGTTGTGTGTTTGTGATGGTGTGTGGGGGAGTAAGTGATCATTATGCTCTGTGTGTGTGTGTGTGTACATTGCCACGGCCTGCCAGGTCTGCTGCAATAACTCTATGAGTAGGATATTGTGGGACACAAATAAGAATTTCTGGAGTTTGTCTATTACTTGAAAAGAAACCCATTGGTCCTCTTTTTTAATATGTTCCAATCTCAAGTCAATGCCTAGAAAATGAAGGAGCAGAGGGCTTAGATGTTGGAAACCTAGAATCTGCCTAAGAGATTCTGCCTACCTTCATCAAGGAAAAGAGAAAAAAGGAAAAAGAGCTCAACTATGTCAGTCTAGCAATACCTTAGAAATACCTTAGAAATACTCCAGACCACCACAATAAAGTGAACATTGTAATAAAGTGAGTCAAATGAATTTTGTAGGTTCCCAGTGTAAATAAAAGTTATGTTTACAGTACCCTGTAGTCTATTAAACGTTCAATGACATTATGATTTTTAAAAATGTACATACTTTAATTTAAAAATAGTTCATTGGTAAAAAATGCCGACCATCATCGAACTTTCAGGGAGTCATAATCTTTCTGCTGATGGAGCATCTAGCCTCGGTGTGGACTGATCAGGGCGGTAGTTGATGAAGGTTGGGGTGCCTGTGGCAGTTTATTGAAAGAAGATGATGAAGTTGGCCACGTCAATTGACTCTTCATTTCACAAACAATTTCTCTGCATCATGCAATGCTGTTTGATAGCATTTTACCCACAGTAGAACTTCTTTCAAAACTGGGCTCAATTCCCTCCAAACCTGGCTCTGCTTTATCACTACGTTTATGGGGAGTTTTCTAAATCCTTTGCTGTTATTTCAACAATCTCCATGGCATCTTCAGCAGTAGATTCCGTATCAATAAACCACTTTCTTTGCTCATCCATAAGAAGTCAGTCCTTACCCATTAAATGTTTACCAAGATTGTAGCAATCCAGTCACATCTTCGGGCTCCACTCCTGATTCTACTTCTCTTGCTATTTCTACCACATCTGCAGGTTATCCATGAGGGTTGGAACCAACTTCTTCCAAACTCCTGTTGTTTTTGATACTTGGACCTCTTCCCATGAATTATGCATGTTCTTACTGACATCCAGAATGGTAGATTCTTTCCAGATTTTCAGTTGACCTTGCCCAGATCCGTCAAAGGAGCCACTACCTATGGCAGCTGTAGCCAAAATGACTCCTTGATCCATGAGCTACAGAATGGACGTTGTGGTAGAAAGCATGAAAACAACATTGATCTCACTGTACATCTCAGTCACAGCTCTTGAGTGAGCAGGTGCATTGTCAATAGCGGTAATACTTTGAAAGAAATCCTATTTTATGAGCAGTAGGTCTTAACAATGGGCTTAAAAATATTCAGTAAGCCATGTTGTACACAGATGTGCCATCACTCAGGCTTTGTTGTTCCAATTACAGAACTTGGGTGCAATAGATTTAGCATAATTCTTAAGGACCCCAGGACTTTCAGAATGACCACTGAGCACTGGCTTCAACTTAAAGTCACTGGCTGCATTACCTCCTAACAAGTCTGTCCCTTGGATTTTTAAAGCCAAGCATTGACTTCTCCTCTATGGAAGTCCTAGATGGCATCTTCTCCCAGTATAAGGCTATTTCTATCTATACTGAAAGTCTGTTGTTTAATTTAGCCACCTTCATGAAATAGCTTAGGTGGATCTTCTTTTTCTCCTTTCTCCTTTGCAGTCACATAATGGCTGACTGCTACAGGAAGCCTAGCTTCTGCCTGTCAGCTTCTGACATACCTTCCTCACTAAGTTTAATCATTTCTAGCTTTTGCTTTAAAATGAGAGATAGGTGACTCTTGCTTTCACTTGAACGTGAGAGGCCGTTAATTAATAGGCCTAATTTCAATATTGTTGTTTCTCAGGGAGTAGGGAGGCCAGAGGAGAAGGAGAGAGGGGAACAGCCAGTCAGTGGAGCAGTCAGAACTCGCACCATATATCAGTTAAGTTCGCCATCTTGTGTGGGCACGGTTTGTGCCATCCACAAACCCAATACTACCATCAAAGATCATGATCAGGGATCACCATAACAAACATAATAATAATAAAAAAGTTTGAAATACTGTCAGAATTACCAAAATGTGACACTGGACACAAAGTGGGCCAATGCTCTTGGGAAAACGTTGTCAAAAGACTTGTTTGATGCAGGGTGGTCAACGAGCCTTCAGTTTGTGAAAAACTCGATATTGGCTCAGTGCAGTAACCTGAAGCATACTGGAATGTGGTATACCTTTATATGAAACCTCACCTCCAAATAATTTAGACTTACCTCCAAATAATTTAAGGCAACTTGTATTTAAAGTCTGAACAAGCTGCTTAATTTACAAAATAATTATTTGAAGCATTGAATTTATTCCATAGTACAATGAAGTTATTTTTATTGTTTCTTCCATATAAAATATGTAGTAGAATATTCAGGAATTGAATAAATTCCCCCATATGAAAAATGAAAAATATTTGAGTAAATCCCAAATCCCAATATGTGCATATATTTATAATTAAATTTTTTAAAATTTTGTGTATTACTTTGTACCCAAAATACCTGGTCATCAATTTGTATACATATTGTATTTCCCAAAATCAATATCCTTATTTCTAAGAGATCATTACTTCCTAAAATAACATCTTTTCCCCATAACCTTTTGTATTAATGAATAAAATATATTAGTGTCTTCATTATTATTGCTGATTGTTTTAAGAAAGCATTTTTTAGAGGATTTTCTATATTTTTTTGCTTCTCTTCCTTCAAATGATCTTTCCTCCTACAAATAAGTTCAAAAGATACACAGTCAAAAATCATTCTTTAATTCAAAATGAAAGGTAATAGCAATGCATTGAAGTCTTTATTTTGATTAACACTTTTATTATATAGGCAATTAAAAAACCTGTTTTGGCTCTCACCTCTGGCACAGAACCTATAAACATAAATGAACTTATGCTTCTGTGTTACAGATTTAGACACTAGACAAAGAGACTGTTCTTGGAGTTAGGTGAATAGAACCCACTATAAAGTCCAATCATTATTCATGAATATTATAATGAAGAAAAAGTGTGTGTATGAGTTCACCAAAAGTGTTTTTTATTTGATTTTTTAAAAACGTTTCTATTTTCCAATTAGAAAATCCTTTTGAATCACATGGATTATTTAATTTTTGAAGATTTCAACTTATGTTTTAAAATGAAGGAAAAGTCCCTCATATAAAGGTTCTATTTTTTTTTAAAGATTTGTTTATTTATTAGAAAGAGAGCACGTGCGCGTGCGTGCGCACAAGCAGGAAAAGGGCAGAGGGAAAGGGAGAAGCCGAGGGTTCAACAAAGGGCTCCATCCCAGGACCCAGGGATCACAACCTGAGCCAAAGGCAGACACTTAACCGACTAAGCCACCCAGGTGCCCCTAAAGGGGCACCTCAAATAATAGAGGTACTCACCCCAATTGTTCAACTTTTCTCACATTTGTGGTAATAAAGCTAATTTAGTAGAAGTAAGCCAGTAAAACAACTGGCAGATTTTGATAATTGTTCAGCCATATAGTGAAATATGACTTTAAATTGTTGGGAGTTTGGTTTATAGAACCCAAAGTAACATTAGATGTATATCCATACAAAGGACAAAATCAGATTTATCACATTTAAGAAGTCAAATTTGTGTGTGACGTTAAAAAATTATTCACTGCTGCTGTTTAGGGTTACATGGTCTGTGGATAAACATAATACTTCAGTTTCAAGTGATGTCAGCCTAGCACTTTTTATGAGCAGTCCATTTACTTTGGGGATAATGGGAGACATTTCTGTTTACTGATTGTACAATACTAAGGACAACTTGAATGAAGTTGGAACAACTTCTATTTCTAGCTGACTCAGTCACTGTGGAATAGAATGCCTGGCTTATAACCATCTGGTTCTTAGCTCTCCTGCTAAGAGATTTGGAAGAAATCATTTAAAAAAGCAGCATCTAGTGGCCTTGTGTGATCTGAAATGTGTTGGGATTTTGAAGCTATTTCTTTGGAGAAAATGATGTGCTGTGTAGCGCTGACAGTGTAATGAAACTAAATTTTTAATGTTCTTTGTAGACTCACAATGAATAAAAATACCAAACCTTAAGTTGCACATGGTCATAAAAGGACTAAATTAATCTGGTAAAATTTGGGCATGGTTTTATAAAATTGGCATGATAAACAAATAGGAGACAGAAATGATTTGAGTGGCATTTTATGACTTCGTCCCCTTGCACTGTCCAGATGCTAATGTATAATACAGGTGACTGAAATGGTCTGTAGATTTAATGGAGAACAGTCCCTACCTGGGCACCAGAATCATGGCTGAGCCGTTTACCACTCAGGATGAATGGGGCCAGTGCACCAAACCGGAAAGAGGTTCTCTGACTTGGGGCCTTGGAAACAACAAGGAATTGATTCACTGTGAAAAAAAAAAAAATGAATAAGCTAAAGTGCAATTAATTTGAGGGTCGACCATTAAATGTAACACATATAATACTCATGCATCATGATTTAATCATTCACTAAAGACTGAAAAGCTCTGGAAATTAATGTCTGGAAAATAAAATCTAGTACAAGTCCTGGGGTATCTCTTTAGGCCCCAATTCCAGTGGTTTGTTTGTTTCAGCTTGACCCGGTCCTCCTTTGGATCCCTGCCTTTGAACTTTGTGAACAGTGAAAGGAGCTACAGCTTATCGGCCACACTCCACCCTCACGTCTAACACGCTACCCTTCCTGCCCGCTGCCTCCATGTGATTCTCTGCCCATCATTTTACACAATGAAGCACTTGATAACTCTCGTGCCCCTTCTATGAGCCAACGAAGGTTTTCCCCAAAAAGTCAATGAAGTTCCAGAAAGTACCTTAGAACTGGCTACTATCTGTGCAAGAATTTACCAAATACTTTTCAAGTTTTTTTTTTTTAAGATTTTATTTATTTATTTGACAGAGAGAGAGAGAGATCACAAGTAGGCAGAGAGGCAGGCAGAGAGAGGAGGAAGCAAGCTCCCCGCTGAGCAGAGAGCCCGATGCGGGGCTCGATCCCAGGACCCTGAGATCATGACCTGAGCCGAAGGCAGAGGCTTAACCCACTGAGCCACCCAGGCGCCCCTACTTTTCAAGTTTTATGAACCGTTAACAGAGAGTGTCAGCTGGGAAATAGATAGGGTGATGTCACTGTCACGCCCTATCCCTGTACATTAAGAAAATGTACTCTTGCTTTGTTTTCAGGATTTACATAAAGAATATTACCTTTGATGTGTCACTCTAAAATTGTACCATATGCCACTCTGTTATACAGAACTGTTCTTTTCTAAGAAATCAAACCATCTATAATTGGGTGCCAGACTTTTTGAAATCTTTGAAGCAGAAAAACGATTTGAATATTTTTATGTGGGAAAAAAAACACTTTAATTTGAAATGTTGAATTAGGATTTAAAAATTGAGTTTGTTTCTTAAAGTGACAAATCACTCAAAAACTAACAAAAATATGTAAGATTTTTCTATTTAAGCTTTCTAGAATTATTTTAAATGATTAATATTCAATAGTGCCTTAGGTCTCAAGGCTGAATTTTTTCTTTTTAACCAATCTTGTCCTTTATATAGCCACGTATTTGTAAAAGATTCACTACAAACAGATTAGGAAGAGGTATTAATACAAAATGCTCTAGTAGCAAAAACCAGGGTAATCTAATAAAAAGAGCTTGTGATGGGTTGAATTGTGCTCCCCAGAAAGATACTTTACTTGGAAATAGGGTGTATGCAGACGTGGTCATGTCAAGATGAGGTCATAGTTTATCAGAGTTGGGTTTACATCCAATGACTGGTGTTTTTATTAGAGAAAAGTGGGTGAGATTTGGCTATGGAGATACAGAGGAAATGGAGAGAAGCGGGCCATGTGAAGATGAAGGCAGAGCTGGAAAGAAGCAGCCAAAACCAGGGAATGCCAGAGGTTGCCAACAGGACAGGAAACAGGGGGACAGGCATGGCCCAGTTCTCCCTCACAGCCTCTGGAAGAAACCAGCTTGGCTGGCAGCTTGATGCCCACCCTATCCAACTGTTGAGAATAAATTGCTGTTGTTTTGAACCACCAAGTCTGTGATAATTTATGATGCCAGTCCTAGTACTAGCACGTGACTCTTTCAAATCAGGCTTTAAAAATATATATATATCATTTGTGGAGGGTTTTGAATGAGTTTCAACAGGTAGGTAGAGAGAAGAAGGAATTATGTATATAAATGCAAACAAGAAATGAAACTCCTCCATGTTTTTAAAGTAGTTTTGGGAGCAGAGGAAGACAAGTGGAAATAGCTGAGAAGGGTTTATGAGTTCGGACTTTGTTTTAAACATAAATGAGGCAAATTAAAGTTCTTTCTTTTGAAACTACAAATTGTGTTTTTCTTTCCAATTATCAAAGTGGTATAAGCTCTCTATCTGAAAACCAAGGCTGACTTTGTGTATTGAAAATGCTTAGAAATAAGTACTAAGTAAAATATAACACATTTAAATGCATAGCTCAGCTGATAAGAAAGAAAAGAGATGCCACAAAAAGCTAAAATGAAGAGAAAGCTTCCAAGAGGAGCAAATTGGACTGGAAGCCTTTGTTCATCTTGTAATGAACATGGAACATGCAAGCATCTTCACAGCTGTGAATGCGGGACAAGAGACAACGCCTTGGCTTCCACAAGTTGGGGAAACACAGTTGAAAGCTTTCTATGAGAAGTGATTAAGAAAACAACATTCAAATGCCAGCAAAGAAAAATGACTGAGACTCCCTCTTCTAAGCGAGGCCCCTATGAACACGTCAGTCCACACCTGACATGGCCGCCATTTTTGTGCCATTACACTACCTTCATGATCCTGGACATCATCAGTCCACGATGACCCAAAAAAGACCCTAAAAGACCCAAAAAAGACCTACAAAAAGACCCAGAATTGGTAATTTTCCTTCAACAACACGTGTCTCTGAGGATTCCCATGTGCAACCTCTAAGATAGGGATATATCAACAAAGAAGACCAAAACCATAAGCAAACAAGCACCACGGGTAGAAGTTGGAAATTAGACAAATTTATGTGTAGAAATGATCACTGCAATGCCATTTATAAAATAGGAAAAATCATGAACTAATTGTTCATCAGTTTGTTGTTCATTTAAAAAAAATAATTTGCAGCAATTAAAACTATTGATGTAAATTTGTGTTCATTGACTTAAGATACAGATCACTATTATGTGAAAAAGCCAGTGCACAAAATTTACCATAGAGTGAGCCCAGTATTTTGAACATGTGTGTAAACACACATACGCATACACAAATACACATACACGCACATATACATACAAATATATTTATGTGAAAAAGCATATAGTACTGAAAATTCACATCAGTGACTTTGCCTTGGTAAGGGACTATCAGAGATATTCCTTTTGTATCTCTCTATTCTAGAAGTTGTCTAATTAGTAGCATTGATTTTATTATTTTATGTATTATTAAAATATCATACGTAGATAATATAAATAATAGTATTACAACCACCTGTGAACTTGTCAACCAACTTAGAAATAAGTGAATCAAATGCAGTATAAATATGGGATGTGTGCTTTTGTTACAATTATATCATCCCTAAGATTTTATTATGATTTGCATGTTTTATTTACTAACCATTTGTGATTTATACTTTTGTCATATTTATATTTATTTCTAGAAATCATGGTTTATTATTTTTACGTACTTTTGAAATTTATAAAAATTATACTATATTTTTTGGCAAATTGCCATTTTTTTCTCGTTGTATTTGTAAACTTTACTTTGATGAACATGGCCCTTGTTTGTTCATTTTATATGTGCTCTGCTATATTTCTGATAGCTAAATTATATTCTTAAAATTGTCCATTCATTCAAAGTTGGCATCCCTCAATATAATTACATAACTCTTTTCCCTTATACAGTTATTAGGATGAGGGGCCCTGGGTGGCTCAGTTGGTTAAGCATCCAACTCTTGATTTTGGCTCAGGTCATGACCTCAGAATCCCGAGATCTAGGCCTGTGTTGGGCTCCCCAATCAAGGGGGAATTCTGCTTGAGATTCACCTCCTCTCCCTCTCCCTCCTTCTCCTCTCTCCACTCGTACTCTCTCTCTCTCTCTCAAATAAATAAATTAAAAAAAGAAAAACAGTTTCTAGGACAAACTATATTAATACATTTCCTACAAAGTCTTGGTCAAGAGCATACTCGAGCCACACTGAGTTCAGATCTTCCCAGTGCTCTGATTCCTCCTTGGTAAATGGGACCAAAGGCAATTTCTCATCATGGGTTTGAAATAAAGATTTAATATCAAGAGAACAAGCTTGAAACATATTAATCATTGGGCAAATGATAGTTAATATCGTCACTTTTATATTTTAAGAATCAATCCCAAGTGGGCATATTGAAGCATTATCTTAAATTCTTAAATTCAGTTTTCTGTAACACAGGGTTTTTCATAATCTGAAGCAGGTCTGTGAATTTCTTGTACTTTCCTAGACAGGGTTTGGTATCGGTGTATTGCCAGTGTTCATAAGAAGAATGTCTTCTTTTTCAGTGTTTGTGCTTTTTAACTTTAGAGCAATTTAAATAACAAATGAAATATTTTGTTCCTGTTGGCTTTTTAAACCATCATAGCTTAGGACATCTTTGAGGAGTACTTTGTTTACGAATTTCATGGCCACTCAGGTTTTTCTGTATCTATCTGAATGCTTTCTGGTAATTTGATTTTCCTGGAGTACAGTCCCTTTTATCCTGATTCTCAGATTCCTTTGTCGCTGACTAGGCAAGACCACATCCTGTGACGTCAAGTGCCTGGGTTCACGTGCTACTTCCCCACTTTCTAGGGATGTGTTGGGGAGAAAGTGCTTTTCTGCCCATGAACTTTGGCCTTGGCATTTTTAAAAGCATAGTTATAGAAAGTACTAAAGTTCTTCTCCTTTTTTTTTTTTTTTTTTTAAGAAAGTACTGAAGTTCTTAATCACCTAGTAGGGTGACTAGAACTCAGTGAATGCTTGTCAATATCAACTACTACTATATAATCTATTATTCTTATTTGCTTTCATTTGTATACATGTCTCTTCTCCTTCGTAACATTGTGGATTTGTGTGTTCTTCACTTTTCTTTTTTTCTTTTTATCTAGAGTGCTTAGGCCTGTGTGTAGTTTCCTGTCGTGTTTGGGCAGGTGAATGTGAGGAAGCAAGGGGGAGAGTCAAGGAAGTGGACTTATGTGCCCAGGAGTTGTAGTGGTTGACAGTAGAGATTAAGCTGGATACAGAGGGGATTGAGGGTATCCAAGAGGTGATTGAGTTTGAAAACACGGTGGGAGCAACAGTGGGCTGGTATTCTTGACAGAGTTCAAACAGTATTGGAACTGAGATACTCAACCAGAGTAAATTGGAAACATTAAGGGTGCTGGTCTGAGGTTGAAATGTGTGAAAATGGTTTCAGTGATGGATGTGAACTTTGATTATTTGGAAATTTTCCTTATGGGAAATAGTCAATTCCTCAGTAATAAAAGATGATGCCTCGCACATACTACGTAAGCTATAGCTAGCCATGTATTTTGAAGGAGAGGGTGGCCTTGAAATATATTTAAAATAATATAATTAAAAGTTATTCTTTCTGAGCTGGCTTCTTGGGAGGATTTCATTTTTACAGAGAAATATATGAATCTAATTTTATGACTTAGAAATACTCAAAATACAGTAACAGATTTTGTGCTAATCTCCCTTTTTGAATCTTTCCATTTCAACAGATTTAGATGCCAGAAACATGTTACCCTCACACCTGCCCCTGAAAAAATCACATAGAAAATCTCATTTAATTTTTTAGATGAGTACTGTTTATTGTGTTTTCCAGGCACACACCTTCTTATTAGCTTATACACCCACGCCTTATTTTTATCACTTTCTCCAGCTCTATAAGGGGAGAAAACAGAGACTAGAGAATTATATTTAAGTCTACAGTTTGATAACCTTTGTCCCTTGTGAATTCGAGCTTTGTATTATGGAAGCACATCACATTGACATCTGCAGGATTTGTTTTGATAACTATAATTTCTTGGACACAATATATCACAAAGCTGCTTCTTAACGTCTGCAGCCAAAAGCATTTTTCTTTAATGTGTCACTAAAACCGTTATGAAATAAGCAATAGGATTTTGTGTTTAAGGACCCTGTTGCCATTTGCTTCGAGCTGTATTTTCCTGTCTTTAAATGTACTACTTCTAACAACATAGCTGTGGTTCACTAAGCTGTACTGAATTTGTTTATAAATAGCGAGGCAGATGTCAGCCGTAAATTTGATTTAATGCAGGTCACCAAGGCCCCCTTAGATAAGGAGCTTGCAAGCACTGAGTGGAAATTGCAGAATGACACAAAGAAAATTGATATTAAGAGATTCGAACAACTGGTAGGTACAATAATTATTATTGTTTAAGGGATACAAATGTAAAAACTAAAAAAAATAAAAAATTATTAACCTTGAGACCAGTTCCCACTTAGGAATTTCAGGAAGGTAGGCATTTATAGGAGTCTTTCTGACTGGGAAAAGAAAACGGTAATCACCCTTGTCCACTCCTGCATCAGATGAAAGTGGAATGGACCCATTAGAGCTAGAACTGCCCTTTCCCTATCCCCACAGTTCTTTGTTCGTACACCCAGATCATTATTGTGGATTCTCCATGCGCTGTATTCAGGGAAGGGTTTCCATGTACAGAGAAGGTGATAAAATCTACCTAACGCATAACTGGGAAAGTAAAATTCAACTTAGGTCTAAATAATTTATTGAACATCTGTGTTGCCTAGGTGATGTTGACTCATAATGTGTATAATCATATTCCCAAGAAAAGTTCTTCGTCTTCTAAGAAAGTAAAGCAGTGTGGGCCAGTGGAAATAAATGGATCCAAAATTCAGCCGATTATTAGCTCTGTAACTGGGCAAGATACTAACTCCCTGTAAGTGATGGCTGCTGACAGCTATCAAATACTGGTGTACTTCTGACACTGTGCTCTGAACTCAGATCTCATATTCTCAAAAAACTCTTAGAACAGTCATTATTCCCATTGTAGGAGGGGATGAAATGAAGGTGCAGAGAGGTGTTGCCCATAACTGGTTAAGAGCTAGAGCCAGAATGTGAACCCAGAAGCTCTCCTCCCAGCTACTGTACTATCTGTATTTTGGTCTCACTGTTTTCATCTGCCAAAGGGAATAATTTACAGCACCGCTGACAAGTAGACACGGTGGGTACTCTGGCACAGAGTAACCCCCTCCTGAATTCTAACTACCATTATTTTGGCCTTAGATAGCTACCTCTTCTACCAACTGGATTTTTAAAAAAGCCTTATTTAAGTTTATTTGAGAGAGAGAGAGAATACGTGGGATCATGGCGGTGGGGGGGCAGAGGGAGAAGGCGAAGCAGGCTCCCCGCTGAGCAGGGAGCCTGATTCGGGACTCCATCCCAGGACCTGGGATCATGACCTGAGCCAAAGGCAGACTTAACCGACTGAGCCACCCAGGCACCCCCATTTATCAATTCTTGATGTAGGTAAGGAATGATGCCACTTCATGATTTTGGAAGTCCTTATGTTGCGTTCGTCGGAAACAGTTCAGAAATGAATTTGTTTTATTTATTGGAAAATTCTCTCCCCCTTTCCTGAACCTACCCTTCCTGAAAGAGATTAACTTAAAGACATTTATCACCACCATCAATCACAGTCATCGTCTCATGGTACCCAGAGATTTAGTAAATCATCATAATTTTAACTTCTGTTTCCTATTAGTTGAGAAAGGCAACTGTCTCATACAATTTTTTTTTTTTAAATATAGCAAGCTTTTGTAGCCACTTTTATATCAAATACTAGCAGCAAAGAAACAAAAACTTTGAAGTTTGGGGCCTTTGTAATCTAAAATCAGACGGAAATCAAGCACTTTTCTGCAATCAGAGAAAATGTCAAAATAATCATAATCCTTTTTGCAAAAAGTTGTTTGATGTCACTTTTCATGAATACGAGATCTGTCCCTTTAATCACTGGACCATCCTGTTAGGTTTCTGAACCGCAGGCAATTAACCAAACAAAAGCTTAGCCGGGGATGACTTTCATGAAAGAAGTACTCTCTGATTCTTTTTAGAGGCTATATTTTCAATTTAATTAACTGATTCCTACCTGTGTATTTTTCCCCTTAATAAATGCCATTTTCTTTGCCATTCAGTTGATAAGGATCCTGGCTTCAGAATCACTTTATCATATATGCTAGAAGCCAACACCTTCCCAATTTGGATATAGAAAATTCTGTTTTGTGCATTCTTTTACTTTATGCTGCACAGATTGTACCTAATCTTATTAAATACGGGTTTTTACCCCATCTGCTTTTCTGAACGTTGTGAAGATCAACGTTATTTAAATTTCCTATACTTATAAATTTTTATTCATTAAGTGCTGCTTTTAAAGTCCTTATTAAAATCTATCGAAGGCTGAGGTAGATTTTAGAACAACTTGACTAGGCATTTCTAGAGAACATCTGGAAACTAGTATTCTTCAGTTTTTTCTAGCATTTTCTGTGTCCTTATCGTATTGGTAAATGGCCCAAATGCCATTGAAAGGGCTATAAAGCAGTGCACGAGGTGACCTAAGAAGGCAATAAACTCTTTATTAGTGTCAAGACCAAATGAGAATTCACTTAAAGGTCACAAGTTGGAGTTGTTTTATTACATTTTTCATGAGTCAAAATCCTAAGAGGAGCATACTTTATGGCCAGAGAGTAAGTTTGTTTTATAATTTGTCAGGAAAATAAAATTCATGGCTTGATCCCGTTCTTAGGTAACGCACCTTGGAAGGGTAACTCACCTTAAATTGCTTTGGTTGATACTTCTGCTTTTAACAGTAAATTTCAAAGTAGCACATGTTCATAGTGAGGGCCTATCTGTACCCCGCCAACCCTGCAGCCAGATTCGTAATATCCATTATATATAATAATATTTATCCATTAGGTATAAAGCCAAAGGGGCTTGCCATATGTGTAGTTCAAAGCCTGCAGATAGGAAAAAAATGTCCAAGACTTCTCAAGCATTTTTTTTAATCAAGCATCTTACTTGCTTCAGAAGAGATGCAAATCAGTTAACTATGTTAACAGCATTCTTACCATTTACTGTATGCTTTCTTTGGACAGGCCCAGGACTCAGTGTTCATATACAATATTGAAACACTATGAGAAAATGTTCATAGACTCAGCCTCAGTTATTTTGAAACCTGTTTAATTTTTGTTTCAAAACTTTAATTTAAACTGTTTTCTCTCTGAAAAGGAAGTCACCGAAAGGGCAGTGATAAAGCCATGTTTTCATGGGCAGAGCAAAGTGAATTCTGAGATGCAGAGCAGGAAAGTGCGGTACCGTGCCTGCGTTCCTGGTTAAAGTGAAGACCAGCCCTAGGATTCACCGCAAAGATGCCTCTGACACATTTGACGCGAGATGATAGCGGATTCCACTGCTCACTTCTGAGTGGAAAGACACACTGGTGTTCCATGTGTCCTTTCCCCTCTCCTCTTAAAATTCCCACTCAGCCCATCCACATTACTTCTGTTGACAATAATTACCTGAGAAAAGAATATAGTCACTTTTTGCATTTCCTCCTTTCTTTATTCATTCAGTTTTTTTTTTTTTTAATTGTTCAATGTTAACCGTGTAAAGGCTTGGTATGAGACAAGGATACAGCTGTGAACAGCAGAGGAAAATCCGCAAAGAATTTAGCCTCTAGTGGGAGGAAACTCAAAATAAGCCCAACAAGTAAAATGTTTAATAACTTGGTGAAAAGTGCTACCAAGAAATGAACAGGAAGCAGGAAAATTGCCCTTAACCAAAGAAAAAGTAAACTTGCTCGTATTTCATGGCGGGAGGTAATTTTACAAGTTAGGCTTTATCCTTCCACAGAGACTGGGAGATGGGGCGTTATCTTGTTCGATGGCCACATGTCAACGTGGTGGCCCCCAGGTTGTTTTGGGGAGTAGGTATGATGCTTGGTCACCTTACAACTCCTCAGACTGGGGCGGCGAGATGGGCAGGCCCTGGGGGGCGTCATGATCTGGTTCATGTTTCGGCAACAGAGAAAAACAGGGCCCAACGAGCAAAACAGGAGACAGAGGAGGAGAGAGACAAACTGAAATAAAACCAGGGGAGAGCAGACAAGGGACAAAGCCTCAGCGGACAACAGCCCAAGGGCTGCAGATGGATGCAGGCCTGATGACCGCCCGGAGGGGCGAAAAGAGGCGCAGAAAAATGATTGCAGACACAGCTAAAACAGAAATTGGAGCAGTAGGCAGGGTGCTTACTCCCTAGCGCTCCCTGGCCAAGAAGATACTCTTGAGATGTTGCGTAAATAATTAAGCTTCCTAAACTCCTCTGTGGTCTTCAAGCACAAATATGGTGGGTGTCCCATTAATCATGTATGAGGATAAAGGGACTTAGCAAAAGCAGCAATCTTGGCAACTTAATGGAATTTATCCTTGGGACAGCACTCTTCGGTGTAATTATCCACAACTTTCATTTGTATGCAAACCATATAGAGCTGTCACCTCTAAACTGTATAAAATAGAAAAATTTAAGATGACCACTTTTACCCCTTAAAAGAACTTTATACATAATGTACCCCTCCAAAAAGCTGTTTCCTGAAATGATTCCTGTAGGTTCAATTTTTAACTCTCATTGCTTTATAAATAATACTTAAAGAAATTTATTTTCATTAGTGTTTCCCCAAAGTGTCTTCTGTAGACCATTAATTCTTTTTTTGCAAGGTTCATATTAACCTTCGCAAGGTTAATAATTAAATGATGAGAGGACGGTTGAGTGATCCAACGTCTGAGGAATGCTGGATTCAAGAGAGTCGAGCAATTTTATTTACTGTAGAACTCCTCAGTGCATTTAATAGGTTATGGTAAGTTGTGCTTCTCCAAGACAGGGTTATGGAATGAAACTTTCTCAAACATATTTTTGACTCTGGCTCCCTTTTATTTTTAAGACTCTGTCTCTGTCTTGGAGTTCTGTAGAGACATACAGAAACAATTACTGCATTTGTTGGTTTGAGAGCATCTTAGATGTGGGTCTGAGAGTAATTCACACCCTCACTTAGAAAGTGTCTTTGGTGGACTGGAGTAGGACTTCCGTGCGATGGAGTTCGTGAAGGCTGAGGTCAGCTGGGGTTGACGTGGAGGAATATGCAAGCCGCAGACATCAAGGTCAAGTACTTATCCAAGCTACCAGAGGGCACCCAGCCCTTGGCTGGGGGGATGATCCTTCGGTAGCAAAACTGCTCTGATTTTTTCACAGAAGGCTAGAATGTTTTAAGGTCTCCTCACCAATCAGAGGGAATGTTGGGGCTCTGCCAGTCTGAGGATCCTGGTTCCTGCCATATCAACCCAGCAGCTGTTATGAGAGTTCTCAGGCAGTTCCAAATCTATGCAGTAGCTTCATTTTTATGGTTTTTACAGCCTGGCTCCCCTTGAGCGATACAGAAGACTGTTATGGTCTTCAGAGACGCAGCAAGTGGCAATAGTTCTGTAATTTGCTCGGTGTACAAGAGCTCAGATGGTTTGCTGAGGTTTAGAATAAGATATCAAAAATGATTGTTGCTTTTTTTTTTTATCATACTAGACTGCCATATATTAAACATGTTCCTGGCACATCGCACATCCTATGTACTGTACATAATTAAGAGAGTGGCAGTCTGACAGGCCCTTTTTCTACATCTTTCTTGCTTCCTGCATCTGTCATTCTTTTTGAAAAAAGAATTTTCAATATAAATTTAATTTAATATTGACTTATTTAGAAGGGGAATAAAAAAATGATCAGGACTTGGCCTGGAGGCATAGTTAACATTTTTCCTTTATATTGCAGAGCAGAACAGACTCATTGCTCTCTGTAGGTTTCTGTTTAGGATGGCCCAGTGGGGACAGCATTCTTTCTGTCACTTCGGGGGGCCTGGAATTGAGAATTACTATGAAACTAGAGATATCTTGTCAACTTGGCAGTTAGAAGAGAAAGTGTAGAATTAGGCCTTGGTGTCCATCATTTCCGGCTTCAGGGACTGATCCCAGGTGCTGGGCCAGTCCTCAGGACGCCGCATCCTAGCTCACACCCTCTGCCAGCACTGGATCTTCGGTACCCCTCCAGCTCTTAAGCACATTTCCAGGAGAAACTGCAATATACATTTTACTCAGCACTTCATAGTAACTCTGAACAATGTCTTAATTCCTAACGGACACCTATGAGGCAATGTACGTTTCCCCTGCACGCTATTGACTGGTGTAGATCTACGAGGACTCAGGAAACGCTGGAAAAATTCAACCAAAACCTGATCATTTTCAAGGAGATGTTTTTAAAACAACTGGAAAATGGACCCTGGGTTTCTTGACTCCATTGCTCCTTCTATTGTATCATGATTCTTTGGAATGAAGGAACAGCAGCAAAAGGAATGGCCTCTCCTTGTCAAATTTCAATTCTTTGGGGCTTTTTTAAAACATTTAGTAGCATTTATGTTAAAATGTATTTTACCTTAAAACTTTCTGCACGAGTGAGAAGAGCTGTATATTTCTTCACATTCAGTCATTTATTATTCATGAAATCAGGACACAAATAGACTGTCAGAATATAGCCCAAGGGCTGAATTTAGACGAAGGGGCTTGCTGTTACTGTGTGAAGTGCTGTAAGAAATTGAAATCATAGTAGTGGGAGGGGGTAGATCTATAGCTCTTCCCAAGGAAATGTTCCCCCAAGTTGCACAAAGCATTAATCATCATGTTCATTTCTGTTTTCAAAGCTCCGGGCATTATTTTGGATTTCTTTGTTCTCTGTTGAGTGGTCAGCTTATACTCTGACTGTGTGTATTGTGCTGTGGATTACAAATCTTTACTGAATTCCCATGAGATGCCTCTGTAAAATGCTTTGGGTATCGCTGAACACTTTTGTGTTATTTGGGGGAAAGTATAAATCTATAGGCCTTTTCTTAAGATGGCTTCTTAAGACCGTAAAAAGTGGATATCCCCAAGTAACTTTCAACATTTAGAAATGTTAAGTGAGTGTGGGGTAACTTGGCCACCTGAAGGCCTGGAGGAGTTAACTCAACTTGTTAAATATTCAGCATTTAGGCTACTATATCCACTCTTGAATTAGGATGCATCTCTTTGCCAGGAAATTATTCCTGTTCTAATGAAGTGTCGCTAGTTCTATCTGCTTTGAAACACAGCTCTTGCCTTGTAGCACATTCCACAGTGCCCCTCCTAGATCAAGCACCCACTAAGGAAAGACAGAAAACAAAGGCTGTTTGAGGGAAACAAAAATTGCTGATTGTCTCTTTGGATGAGGAAGTTCGGTCAGTGGGGGTTTGGAGAAGATATAATGTTAATCATTTAACCCAGTTTCTTAGGAGGCTGCTGGATTCATCAGAGAAATGTCAGCCAACAAAATCCTGAGGATAATTTGTAAGTAGAATCTGGGACATGGACAGTGTCCCACTAGCTGAGCCCAGGAGATCTTCAGTGAGTAACATGGTAACTTTTTGCACTTGACTGGAAACACCAGCTTCCATCATTTTCTGCTCAGTTTTAGTGCTAATTCTTATTCCCACAACTCACTAGTATTTACTCAACTTGCAAATTATAATACTGGCTCTATGACTAAATCATTATGTTGGTTGGTTGGTTGGCTGGTTGGTTTGATGTCTTCAGCATTCAAATATTAACATGTTTTCTGATTACTGAGGAAATGCTATTGTTCACAACCTTAAATATTTATTTTTAATATATGTTTATGCATATACTAAGTGATACATTATTTCATGTAATTATGAATTATATATAAATTATATATTGTTTTATATGAATATAAGTAATATATAAATCATATATAACCTTATATATAATAATATAAATAAATGATATGAATATATTATAGATTTTTTTTAAAGATTTTATTTATTTATTTGATAGAAAGAGATCACAAGTAGGCAGAGAGGCAGGCAGAGAGAGAGAGAGGAGGAAACGGACTCTCTGCTGAGCAGAGAGACTGGCGCAGGGCTCAATCCCAGGACCCTGAGTTCATGACCTGAGCCGAAGGCCGAGGCTTTATCCCACTGAGCCACCCAGGTGCCCCTAGATTTATTTTTTTAAAGATTTTATTTACCTGAGAGAGAGCATGAGCAGGGTGAAATGGTATGAATATATTATAGATTTATTTTATTTTTTAGAAAGATTTTATTTACTTGAGAGAGCACGTGAGCAAAACACAGAGGTAGAGGCAGGGGGAGAAGCAGAGTCCCTGCTGAGTGCAGAGCCAACACAGCTCTCTATCCCAGGATCCTGAGATCATGACCTGAGCAGAAGGCAGGCATTTAACTGACTGAGACACTCAGGTGCTCCAAATATATTAATTATATGTAATAAATACATAAACTATATCATATATTATACATAAATACATAAGATATATAAATATAAATTAATATATATCATGTTATAAATATATGTCGTATGATATGTGATGTTATGTGGTATATATGATATATGATATGTGTTATATATGGTAGGTATGTCATGTTATATATATGATATATGTTTACACAATTCTATATTAAATATGAATATATAATATGTATATTATCTATAATTAAATGCATTTAAAATTATTATATATCATTTAATATATACCTTGAGGTTAAATACATCTTTACCATTCTTTGGTAGTTTAATAAATGAATGTTCACTTACCCTGATGATCTTGCAGTAAAGTACAAAAACTTGTACACACTATGACTAACAACCAGATTTGGTTCATTTGTCTTAGGAGAACATATTGTCCCTAGCTAATAGATGGTGAGCCTATGACAGTGTGAATCTATCTGTAATGTATAATATAATCAACATGTAGGTGTTTTGGTGTATGGAGTTCGGGAATAGGTTCATGTATTTTCTAGTCTTTTAATATAAGTATCTTTTTGTGTTCTGAATTCCCTGTCTGAGACCTATAAAAGTGATTATGTTAAAATTTCCAAAGTCCTGAGTTCAGTGATTTTTGCCTTTAAAATATTACTAAAATAACCTTCTAAATTCTAGGATTAGGCTATTCTGTTGTCTTGTTGAAAAACCCTTATGTTCAGAATACTGTATATAGGATGGAAACTCGGGCCACATCTTCTTATAGGTATGTCCCTTTGTGGCTTCTGACAAATGATTGTGGAGACAAAGGGTCTTACAATCATCTCTCCAACATCAACTGCCCATTGTGACGTGTTTCTACTTAGCATGTTTTTCCAGAAAAATTATTTTACTAGTGGGATGTACCATCCTCTTACTCAGTAACACAATATTTAAAAGTAAAATCTCCCTAAACATGTTTCTCAGTATTTAAAAATGTACAGTCTCAGTAAGCCACCTTTTAGTATTTTATTTAAAAACATACTTGTCGGCGCGCCTGGGTGGCTCAGTGGGTTAAGCCGCTGCCTTCGGCTCAGGTCATGATCCCAGGTCCTGGGTTCAAGCCCCACATCGGGCTTTCTGCTCAACAGGGAGCCTGCTTCCTCCTCTCTCTCTGCCTGCCTCTCTGCCTACTTGTGATTTCTCTCTGTAAAATAAATAAATAAAATCTTTAAAAAAAAAAAGAAAAGCAATGCTAAATTTAAAAAAAATAAAATAAAAAAATAAAAACATACTTGTCAATAAATGTATAACTACATACATTCTACAAATTTCCATACAACAAATATAAAAAGAAGGAACATTTGGAACAAAAGAAAATAAATATTAGAATCCAGCTAATTCCAGAAACAATAGTAATCTGCTATTTTCTTTCATCTAGTACTACTTAGAAGAAATCATTAGCTGTAGAAAATGTCCTGGTCAGACACCAGCCCTTCTGGCTACTACCAAGTTCCCAGTTTGGATGTCCTGGGAGCATCACGGTTTACACTGATTTCAGCCCTGTCTGCTCTGCCTCCAGCAGCAGCTGCTACGCCTACAGCTTAAAGTCAGACATTCTCCATGTGTGGTTCATGTATGAATTTTAGAGAATTTTAGAGAATCCCCTAACCTTTCTTTCAGGTTCTTGTTTGTATGGCTTTCATTGATGTGTTAAGAACTAATGTTTTAATCAATGGTTTTCTTCCCAGTGTAGGTGGGAAAAAGAATAATCTTAGCTAACAGCTGTTAAGCACAAGCTATTTGTCATTATGCCTTTAAGACTTTGGTTGGAATTAACTTGGTTTTCCTCACAGTAGTCCTATGCAGCGAACACTCCCATTTTATCGATGAGAAAATGATGGTAAGAAAGTTTAAGAAATTGCCCAAGCTCATACATCTGGCAAAGGTTAGAGCTGCAGGTGATTATATTTTTATTTTTTATTTTTATTCTTAGACCTGCGGTTTAAACCCAAAGACTCCTATGCAAAGCCTATACCATTAACCATGAAGCTAAACTTCCTGAAAATATAGCTTGTTCTACAGAATTTACTTTTTCCCTGTGGTCTTCCCCGTCATCTCCCAGATTACAAACCCTGCAACTAAGTTGTAGTTTGTGAGTTATTTTGGCCATGATTCAGAATTATATACCAAATTTTTACTGAACAGGCTTTTTAAACAGTAAAATTAATCTCCAAAATCCATTTTTTTCCCTTTCAAACCTATTTTATTTTATTTTATTTTATTTTATTTTTAAAGATTTTATTTATTTATTTGACAGAGATCACAAGTAGGCAGAGATGCAGACAGAGAGAGAGAAGGGGAAGCAGGCTCCCTGCTGAGCAGAGAGCCCAATGCGGGGCTTGATCCCAGGACCCTGGGATCATGACCTGAGCTGAAGGCAGAGGCTTTAACCCACTGAGCCACCCAGGCGCCCCTCAAACCTATTTTATATTGAGCAGAGACTGTCTAAGTAAGTTTTAACTAAGAGAACTCCATCACCCCCTGCTGGACTAGGGAAAACCACCCATCTAGTCACTCAGTGCCATTTAGGGGACCTTTCTTGCTCGGGAATTCTGGCAAAACATGCAAAGTAGAAACATGTCACAATGGGTAGTTGATGTTGGAGAGAAAATTGTGAGACTCTTTGACAAATATTTTAGCTCAAAACAAGTGTCCTGTACTAAGTGTTGAATAAGGGGATGTGAACTGAAAGTGGCTGCCATTGGCTCACCAGTGGCTTTACACTTTAGGAGGAAAAAGAAAAGAATAAACATGAGAAAGTAATATTGAATTTTTCATGAGAAGACAGAAAAATGGGCTATTAATTTAGCAGTGACTTTAATCATAACTAGAGGAACAGAAGGAAGTTCTCCCCCAGCCAAAAAAGTACAATATGGCTCCATAGCCTCTCCTCTTGGAAGAGAAGGCCAAACATAAAATCTGAAAATGCGGTTATAGGACTTGACTTCAAACGTTCAGCACAAAATAATAGTATGGGTTTAGGTAAGCTGGTTAGACATTTAAACTTATCTCTAAATGGAAATAAGCCTCTTTTACCTATATATCTGGTGTTCATGAAGACCAAAGAAAATTTCCTCTTGACAACTCTCAGACAAGCTAAGATTTGAATGCACTTTTGTATACTGTTATAATGTTACACCGTCACCTTCTCCAAGAAAACAGAAAGTTACAAAACTGATCATGCTTTTGGACGTGTGCAAGGAGAGCTGGGAGAGTGGTTGTCGGGATACTTGGATTTCAGTCCCAGTTCTTTACCACCCGAGCTGAACTTAGCATGTCAGTTCGATTTTCCGGTTCTCAATTTCCTCTTCTGTAATGTTAAGTGAGTCAGATAAGGTGACCTCTGATATGTATCCCTTTTCTATGAATTAGATATTATGTAATGAGGAGGAGAAAATGTTATTCACCAGAACTAGTATATTTGCGGGTATTTAGTCATTTAATAAGTATTTATCAGCTGCCTACTCTTTGTTTAAGGTTAGAAAAATGACAAGACAGACAAAACCCAGACCTGAGAGAACATTCTAGATGGGGAGACAGACAACAGACATGGAAGCAAATGGGCAGGCATGTCATTTCAGATAGTATTATGTGCCATGGACAAAAATAAGGCCGGATAAGAGATTGGAAAGAGAACGAGGATCACACAGACATTTTCCCATGACGTGCTCAAGGAAGACTTCCCTACAATGGTGGCAGTTGAGCGACTGAATTAAGCAAGACAGTAGATGACGAGATTCAGGCAGATGGAGCTGCAGGTCTAGCTGCAGAACAGCAAGATGACTGGTGTGGCTCAGGAGGGGTGAGGAAGGAGTCGTTGGAGACATGGATTGGAGGGGAGCTGTCATCTGTAGGTGCAGGATCCATTTCAAGTAAACTTTTGTGTATGGAGTGAGAAAGAAGTTGAGGTTCACTTCTTGCATAAAGATATGCAGCTGTTCTAACATGGTATCTTAAGTGGTCTGTCCTACTCTTTGAAATATGTAAGCGCTTTAAAAAAATCAGTCATCCGTGTGTGGGTCCTTGTATAGACCCTCCATTCTGCCTACTTGATCTCTGTGTCTATGTGAAAACCACTCTGTCTTAATGACTTAGAGTTTGATTTACAGTTAAGTCCTGAAAACTGGATAATGTAAGTCCTCCAACATTCTTCTTTTCAAAATAGCTCTGGCTTTTCTTAATCTTCTCTAACCACCGGGGTTAAAGCCGCCTTCTCTGCTAGCTTTGTTCTCCCGTTGACCTCGCACAGAGCATGCTGTACCAGCCGTAAAACCTAACTTTGCCGCGGCTACAACTGTCCATCTTCTCTTCGGAGGGCATAATGCTCAGAAGAGTCAATCAGTAGTGCTTGGGGGACTCTAACTTTAACCACATCCTCACTGCTATTTTGCATTCTTTTGATTCATGTTCTAGTGATTTCCTTGCATACTCCCCACAGCACGTGCTCCAAAGCTGAAATGCTCTTAATGCTTCAACTAACCATTCTCACCCAGTTCTTCAAAGATGACTTTGCCCAGTGCATATCCTTTATTAATCTTTTATTTCCTTAAAATGTCTTCCCTTCTAAGTAACCTCCCACCACCAATGTGCTGAATTTTACTCCTCAATTATCCTCTCTTGTTTTCTCTGCATTTGCTGGTGTTTTCCTGTCTCTGACGGCTCGGGGGGTACCTGCCTCTTGTTCTAGCTGTGCCCGTAGCTGCCAGTACCGGGTGGGCTCCGGGGGCCATCAGCCTGGGGCAGACTTACAGCGCACATGCTGTGTGGCTCTCACTCTGCCCCGTGGCTTCGCTGTTGACATCAAGGCTCTAAATACGGTGGGATCCTGACTGACACTAGATGTTGTGGCAAGTGCTAAAAGCCACCGTTGTAAACCATTTTCCCCCAGTGGGAGGTGGGAGCCAGGGATTAAATGTGTTGCTCTTCTTCTGTCCATGAGGATTGGCTGGAGACAGGTCTTACGGCATCTCCGAAGACGGCTCTGCCAGATCGAGCATGTCCTTGCACGTAGCTGTGGTCAGCTCCGTAGCCCGTCTTTGTATTGGCTTTTTTCCCTTCTCCTTCGCTGCCCTTCGTGAGCGTACTTCCTAAAGAAGTGGGACCACATATGCCTTGGCTTCAGGCCTTGGTTTTTTAAACTACTCACGCTGTTGTAGAACCAGGAAAGGCTTTAGACCGCACACCCTCAAGGGTAGACTTTGAGAGCTGGGTTACTGCCTGGGCGGACAGCAAGAGGGATCCGATTTCTGGTTATAAACACGTAGTAATTTCTCTTGGCATACAGTAGCCCCGCAGTTACCCAGACTTTCACTTGTGGTTAAGTAGGATGAGGTACAGACGGAAGTGGAGACGGTGGGGTTCTCAGGGGCCGCAGAGAGCCCCAGACGGAGGACGTGATGTCACACTTAGCATCCCAGCTGCTCAGAAAGAGGTTTGGTGTTTGGGGGGCCTCTTTGGATTTTGCATATAAAATATATCCTATTTCAGCCTACTTTGCCAAGCCCTTTCTTGATTTGTTTAGAAGGTCGCCAGTTTTCAGTAGAGTCCAGAGCACAAAGGACTCTTCAGTGCGTTGTTGCTGTGTTGTAGGCTTTCCTGACCGTGGAACTGTGTGACCCAGGAGGTGGGCTAGCGCTGTCAGCATCTGTGTTATCCAGGAATGCGGCTGGCTGGGGTCTGGCGAACGCCCCTGTAGGAATTCTGCCATGCAGAGGCCTAGTGATGTGGAACACATCCATGGCCTTACTGGAGAACTGCTCTCCAGTTTAAAACTGCCCCTGGCATGATGCTGGTCTTGGTAGGGAATAATTATTGGACCATAGCGCTCCCCGTGCTACATGACAGGAGCCACCTTCTGTGAGCTGGAAGTGAGTAAATCGACCAGATCTCGAGGTGAGGCAGACACAGCAGCAGTGCACTTTACCATGGAAACATTCAGGAACGAGTCCTAACAGATCCCGACAGCACAAGGTACTCCAAGGACAGGTGGCACAGACCCGCACATCATGTATCTTTCTTGCCCTGATGCCTTTTTCTCATCCCATACCTGTGGCTTTATGGAAGGTTGTCTAAGACCAACTAAAGGAGAAGGAAACAATCCAGGCCTGGTTCTCGGATTCATGAGCAAGATGCGTCTGTTCTAGCTAGAAACGCGCTTCTCACATTAAGGCACTTATGGTCTCCCTGAAGGACAAGGTAAAGAAGAGTCTTCTCCAGGACCAAAGCCATTTGCCTCAGGATTTGCTTTCTGGGCTAACACAGACTGAGACAATTCCTCGCCACCTTCCATCGCCATCCCCCCCCCCCCCCCCCCCGCCGGCTCCACGCTAAAGGGACTTACCCACTCTTTACAAGTGGCAGGATCTTCCTAACCCTAGGATCGGGGCTGCCAGATGCTATGCTTACAACTCACATTTTGTGCTCCAGTAACTGCAAAACACATATATTTATGCAAATGCAGTCTGGTTAAATGAAGTTCAAAGTCATCTTAAAGGCAAAAAAAAAGAAAAAAAAGGTTGGAAAAGCAAAAACACAGCCTGGGAAGTGAAGGTGTGAGTAGGTGATGTGACTTTGGTCTAGTAGTTAGTACTGTTATATTGTAGGATGTGTGTGTGTGTGTGTGTGTGTGTGTGTGTGTGTGTGTGAGTGATTGTGTATGTGTGTGTCTTAATAACTTGGTTTTTTGCGTCCTGAGTAGCAGAGCTCCCTCCTCACCTCCAAACCCTTCAGCCACCATCTGGTAGCCAAATCATTACTTGATGCCTTCAGGAGACAGCACCCCCAAACGTGCCCCCCATGTACCCTCCTGATCTGCCTTACAATGAAATTACACTTGCCATTCACTGTGTACCGACATCAATCTGCCTAGCAGATCATCATTATTTAAAGCAGTATTTTCTATAGAGAAGAGGTCATGAGAGATGTCCAGGAAAATGAATTTTCATGGTCATATGAGTTTGGGAAATACAATGTAATATGTCTCCCCTTTTGAAAATTCATCAGGAATATTTACATATTAAAGGCTTTAAAAAGAGAGTTAAAAAGCAATGAAGAGACAGTTATCCTTATTAAGTTCAGCAGTTACCAAACTTATGGGCTTATGTGACTCTGTTTTATCATTGTATTAGCCGCTGGCCCCCCCAGTCCTCTCCCCTCCTCCCGGACGTTTTCTTGCTATCTCATCACTCAGGGAGAAAAAGAGAGAGATGGGATCACAGCATCTCTAAAGTAGCTTTGTGGTATATTTGTGTTCACAGGATTCTGGAACTGAAGGAGACCTTAGAAAGTATCTAGCAGTTCCTATTTTTATCATTGAAAAAACCATTTTACTTTTTAACTTCTCCCCATATCTACAAGTTTCGAAAGAAGGGCTCCACCAGTCATTGGCTCAATGGCAATGATTTCTCCTTTTCTATTTAGCAAAGGGAACTGTATCCATCTTTCAAAGACTTCGATAATGTAAGTTACATATTTATTTTGGTGGGTTAATAAAACAGTCCGCAAAGTATCAAATGATCTTGATACTTTATTTGGCAAATTTTTAAGTTTCTTTCTTTTTTTTCTTTTTAAATGACTTCTTCCTTCTTCTTTCCATGATCTTCTAAGGATAGGAAACCTATATTTTGCTCATGCTCTGTTACGGAATGACAACATGCTTTGGTTTCAAAAAGGTTGATTGTTTTGCCCGAGGCCCACTGCTGTTGGGGAGAACGGGAACTAACTCATAGTTTCCAATTCCCTGACCAATAATCGTCCCGTTGCCTTTGATGTCTCTCTAGAGTAGAGGTGTGCAAAGCCAGGTAGTAAATATTTTAGGTTTTGCAGGTCATACAGTCTCTGTTGAAATTACTCAGCTTTGCTGTTACAGTGTGAAAGAAGGAAGAAAGAGAAGAGGGAGGGTGATAGGGGGAGGGGGGATAGAGAGAGGGAGGAAAGAAAGAAAAAAAGGTGAATGCCAACAAGGCACAAGAGACCAATCAACGTGGTTAACTGGCTGAGCATTATCTGTGTATTTCTACCCATGACATTCTCGTTTTTTCCTGTCCCTACACTTCGAGAGAGCAGAGTTCTTTCCCGGTGTCCCTTGACCTCTTCTGATTTTTGTAGCTGGATCATGGCCCTGTTCGTCGCTGATGAGGGTCCTTGACTATTTCCCTGGTGACCATGAGCTCCTTGGTCTTTTCTTAGGGATCGTTTTAACAGCCCTCCTGACTCCCCCTGCCCCCCTCAGTTTGTTGCACAGGCAAAGGCTAGATGACCCTATGGCACAGTTCTCACAAACAAATTTACAAAGTCATCAATGTCTCTGTATCGCCTCATAAAACCCAGATAGTCTTGCTAGACACACTTTCTAGCCTTCCCAGGTACTGTTCTCTCGTTGCCAACTGCCTGAGGGGTTGCTGTTCACACATACAGGACCAAAATGTCACCTCAGTCTGGTGTCCCCATTCTTTTCCTTGATCTGTTCTCGATCTTTTCTTTCAAAGTGGGTTCTCAAAGCCGTGTCAGAGAGAATCCCACTACCTTTAAGCTTTCTCACCAGTTGGTGTTTCCCTGTGAAGGAATTTATATCTCCTCCTTCGCGCACGAGAGGCACCGTGGGATGAGAAGAGCGCTTCGGAGTCAGACACCGGGGAACTCGTCGCTACATTCAGCGCAGTCCCTTGGACATGCCGTCCAGCCTTCAGTCTCTCCAAATCTGCAGAGTGATTTCCGAGAGCAGTGGCTCAGTTCATCCCACACAGCCAGCGGCGACGGGAAAACGGTCCCGCTTGTGGCAGAAGCTTCGCCACCTGTCTGCAAAGTGACAGAAGCAATAGCGTCGGACTGGGGGCAGAGATGCGGGGCTGAGGAGAGCGGTGCAGTGGACAGCTGGGTCGTCGGTGGGCTTCTGCTGCTGTGGAACCACGACATTTAACCTTCGTTAAAAGAAATGACAGAATGTCTTTATGTGATGTTAAGGCTAACAAGACACTACAAATTATCTCCTTAGTCCAAGGATGTATGAAGAAATATGACCATTTAGCAATCAGAGATCTCTTCCAGGATGCTTTTCATTGTTCTTTTTTCCTTAATAGTGGACTCTTCGCCTGTCCTGATCAATACCAACTCCCAGGAACAAATTTTATAATCGTATGCTAGCCACTTGCTTTCAAATGGGTTTTGTGCTTATCTTCATGAAACCTGAGCTCTACCTTAATGACAAAATAAATAGGAAGTAGTGTTACCGCTGTTCCCCAGTTTCCATGTGATCATTGACTAGACTGATGATGAAAATCTTTAATGGGAAATTTTAATTGGATTTATTTTTATATTTCAACAATAGCAACAACACCTTATGCCAGATGTCCACAAATCTTAGCTGATTAATATTTCTGGAAGAATTAAACAAAAATTTAAAGTCTAGATCATCCCCTAGAGTTTCTGATTCTTTAAATCTGGAACAAGGCCTAGGAACTAACATTTTCAAAGAAGCAGATACTGAAACTGATGGTAAGTTCAACCTTTTTATTATGGTGTTATTGCATACCTAACATGATCATTATTTGACTTCTGAGCTGCATTTCTGCTGTCTGTGCTAATTACATTGCTCGGGAATCTCTGCAATGAGAAGTCCGTCCCCAAATCACTGTTACATTAAGACATGGTCCCTTGACTTGAATTTCAACTAGCTCCTTAAAGGTAATAGTGTTGAATGACGCAGGATCCTAAATTCCCAAACAACCAGCTGCCGTGGCAGCCATCTTGCCGTGTGCGAGCAACAGCACGGAAAACACGAGGGCCCATCTGCGGCAAAGTTATCTGAGGCGGGAAACTGCCTGCCCTTCACCTCCTTTCCCAACACCCTCCCTCAGGCTGTTGAAGGCCAAGATGCCAGCCTATTTTTTATTACTGTGGGGGGATTTAATAATCCTTAAATTTTTTCATTTTGAAGATTATAAACTTCAGAAAAGTTGAATAGAAATATAAGGACGCATTCGCAGTTGAACTCAGCGGTTAATATTTTGCAATATTTACTTGATTTTTCTTTCACTCCCCCTGGCCCTAGTCACCCCTCTGCACCTTGAACTAAATCTGTGGAAGTTGCAGACATAATACCTACCCTATATATTATATTTATCTCTTCGTTAAAGGATCTTCTTTTATGTAAATGCAGTGCATGGCCACATTCAAGACTTAATACTAAGTTTTTTCCCATCTTTGCCATCATTTACTATTGTCATTATTTTTAGTTTATTTTAGCCATTCTGATAGGTGTATAGTGATATCTCATTGTGGTCTTAATTTGTGTTTCTGTAAGGGCAAGTGGATGTTGAACCTACCTCCGTGTATTTCTTTGTCATTCATATATTCTCTTTATTCAAATGTCTTTTGCTCACTTTCTAATTGGAATTTTAAAAAATCTTTTTTCATCTGAGTTCTGAGAGTTCTTTATATAATTGGATATTAGTCCTTTGTCAGATAAGAAGTTTGTGGATATTTTCTCCCAGCCAATGGCTTGTATCTTCATCTTCTTTAAAAAAAAAAAAAAAAAAGGAAAAAAAAGATTTTATTTATCCATTTGACAGCGAGATAGAGAGAGCCCAAGTAGGGGGAGTGGCAGGCAGAGGGAGAGGGAGAAGCAGGCTCCCCACTGAGCAAGGAGCCTGATGCGGGGCTGGATCCCAGGATGCAGGCTCATGACCTGAGCCGAAGGCAAACACTTAACCGACTGAGCCACCCAGCCACCCCTATCCTCATCTTCTTTACATGGATTTTACAGAGCAAAAGCTTTTAATTTTGATGAGGTTCAATTTATAAATTTTTCCTTTTATGAGTCATTCTTTTAGTGTCAAAACTAAGAACTCTTTGCTTAGTCTTCATTCCTGTTGACTTTTCTCCTCCTTCTTCGTAGTTTAACAGTATTATTTCTTACACTTTCATCCATGAACCATTTTGGACTCACTTCTGCATGACGTATGGGGTTTAGGATGAGGTTTTCTTGCCTGTGGATGTTCAGTTGCTCCAGCATCAGTTAATGAAAAGCTTATCCATCCTCTATTGAATTACTCGGGCACGTTTATCAAAACTAATTTTGGCATATTTATGTGCTTCTATTTGAGTATTCTCTATTCTCTTCCTTTGATCTGTGTGCCTATCTTCTCCAAGACCACACCATCGATTCCTGCAGCTGTATCATAAACCTTAATATTGGGCAGTGTGATTCCTCCCATGGTGCTATGCTTTGTCAAGGTTTTCTAGCTGTTCAGAACCTGCTGATACTCATGTCGATTGCCATGTCTTGAGTAAAACTCTTTTTTCTTTGATCTGGGAGTCTCTTGTCATCTGCCAAGATCCATGTAAGAATAACACACAGAATTGCTAGCTTCTAAGTAAAGCAAAAGCTTAGCTCCTTCACAATTCTTTTTTTTTTTAAGATTTTATTTATTTATTTGACAGAGATCACAAGTAGGCAGAAAGGCAGGCAGAGAGAGAGAGAAAGGAAGAAGCAGGCTCCCTGCTGAGCAGAGAGCCCAATGTGGGACTTGATCCCAGGACCCTGGGATCATGACCTCAGCCAAAGGCAGAGGCTTTAACTCATTGAGCCACCCAGGCACCCCTCCTTCACAATTCTTGACAAGTATTTCCTTTATTTAGAAAACATGAAGTGGATTCTTTGGAAGAGCCAATGTTAAAATAGTGTTTTGAACTTGTTATTTATAAAAAATTACAGATTTGTAGGAAGTTATAAACATCATACAGAGAGCTTCTGTGTATTGGTCACCCAATTTCCCCCAACAGCTACACTTTACATAAATATACAGTACCTTACAGTACATCAAAGCCATAATTTAATATATGGCTACCATGTGCATATGTAATTCCGTGTCATTTTATCACACGTGTAGATTTTTTTAGTCACCACTACAATGTAGATATAGAACTGTATTCATTTTCATTGCTGAGTAGTATTCCATAACATGGATATACCAAAGTTTGTTTGGTTTTGTTTTTTTTAACCATATACTTATTAAAGATAATGTGGTTGTTTTTAATTCTGGCGTATTAGAAATAAAGCTGTTATATTCAATGATGTATAGATTTTTTGAGGACATAGTTTTTTATTTCTGTGGGATAAAGGCTCAGAATTCCATTTCTGAGTCCTATGGTAAGTAGGTGTTTGATTTTTTTAAGACAAACTCTCAGAGTGCTTTCCGGAGTATCTATAAAGTTTTACATTCCCATCAGCGTGTATTTTGCTCTGTAAATCAATCTGAAAATATTTTTCTTTCAATATATGAAATAAATTCTTTAAAATCATTGCTATGTCTGATACAGTTGGTTGCTACTTTGTCATATCATTTTATATTTTATATTTTGTTCACTGTGTGTATTGTATTGGCTATGTTTCTTTCTCTATGTGATACCAATACTTTTCTCTTTCTTTTTTTTTGTTGCTTTTTTTTTCTTTTTTGGTGTGTGTGTGGGGGGGGTTGTCTTTTGGGGAGTAATTAGAAAGATTTTTACTTGTATTATAGTTATAACAGTCAACCACATATTCTAAATGCCCAACATCAGTTCTTTGCTAATATTTATCTTTATTGGATAAAGCTTCTCCTCTTGGAGATTCCTGAGGACAGTATTTCCTGAGGATTTTTTTTAATGTTAAAATGTATTTCTATGGCCTTGAGAATTTAAAGACCCCTTGACACTTCCTTTTCTTGATTCTTCTGGGAATGTTCCATTATTGTCTTATTTTCTATTTAGAGGCTAATAAATCTGATCCCAAGCTTTCTCTTTGATTTTTAAATCACTTAGTGTTACCTGAGAGCTAAAAGAAATTTCTATTTATTCTTAAAATCCATAGTTTTACAGGAGTATATCTAGGAATCAATCATTTCTTCAAATTGTCTCAGTACATAATTGGTTCTTTCAAATATGTAGATTCTGGTTTCCTTAATGTTGAGCAGGTTTTCATAGATTAATATTAAACCTATTCCATTGTTTTGTTTTTCTTCTTCAGGGATTCCAATTATGCATATTTTTTAAATTTTTCCTTTTTATACATGTGCATGTCTATTTTTTCCATACCTATTCCAAGATTTGACATTCTGATATTAGTTGGTTGTTTTTCTTATGTCTTCAATCACCTGTTCGGGGGTACTTAATGCAAATATGGGTACTATGCTCCAGTTTTCCTGTGCTTTGTTTTCTTAAGAAAATTATTTTCTCCAGCTGATATATTTCATCTCTTTTTCTTCATTTTTTTCCTTTAGTAGCTCCGTATGGATGTTGCTTTGCTTTATATTTATTTTTTAAATACTACATTTTCCAAAAAATTACAGGTGAAAGGAAGGATCAGGGAATTGACTGGCTTAGCTGGTTTGGTTCTTCAGGGTCTCTTCTATAGGTATGCACTTGGTGGAGATAGCCTGAGGCTGGGCATCTGCTAATTTTAACTCGTTTTACGTCTTTAGGAACAGTGTTCTTCACCACTTGCTTGCTTCTCTTTCTTTACCATCAAACCTCAGAGGGCTGCTTCTCTTTCCCTGGGGCAGGGTTTTCCTGGGGCTGGTACCCTGCAGTCCTGCAGCCTCTCAGCCCCTTTCCCGATGCTTCCCCTGATTTTCTGTTGTTCTTTTTTTTAAGTGCTTGTGAAGTGAAGTTTATAGTTGTTGCTGTTTCCTGGTTATGTTATAAACATTTGGTTTATAATTTGGTTGAGGGGTATGATGTTGCAGATATGTGGAGAAGTAAGGCAGCCATCTTTTTCCTACAGGAAACTGGAAGTGCCCAAACACGTCACTTCCGATAGGTGACTCCAGAATTACCTGAAAATGCAAACAGACAGAGCCATGAGATCTGAAAGTAGACAGATGCCACCAGGCTGAATAAGACTCCTCAGACTTTAAAGAGAGATAATTGTGTGTGCATGAGACATACGGTACCCTTGTTTCTTCAACATGGTACCCCCCCCACACACACACACACACTCGAACATCTCCCATTCCCTGGACTCCCATAAATTTTTTGGCCGTGAATGTATGGAAAGAAGGAATGAAAAGCATTAGAGAGTCCTTGTTGATATGGTTTCAACTATCTTTAAAAAACTGTTCTGAAAATTGAAGTCCCATAGAGCAATGCATGCCGTGAGGGTGAGAAAGGATGACAGTAGAAATGAATGAGTTGGAAATTGGATGAGAAAGTTCTTTAGCTGAACACGGGAGGGACAGGTCAAAAGGACCCTGCTGGTGAAGGCTGCACTTTGAATCAGAATGAATTTATCTTTATTCATGTGTTTATCTACTGTCTTATTTGAGAACTGATTCACAGTGACTAAGACTATCAAATGCTTGCTCAGATTTAAAATCATCATGAAGCTTGGCACCTCCTTTTATTCTCCTTTTCTTGTTGAAAAATACTTTTTAAAGTTTACCTTTTACTTTTTACTCAACACACTTAGAAAGGACAACTGTGGTCACATTCATGTCTTTGTAAACATTTTAAAATTTTAGTTCCCATTTACTATAATAACTGAGGTGACTCTGAAAAAGAAATAAATTCAAAATGTCATTGTGCTGAATTTTGGAATATTTGTAAGTTAGGTGCCAACCAGGGTTACAGTGTATTTGCTCTTTACAAAACAAAGGTACATTTCCTTTCTCTTCCAGTGGAGGAATGAAAGGCTGTATTCTTCATATGTCATTGAGAATTTATATAAATGACCTTCTACCAGATAAATGGCTTGTTAATATCTCTAGAATAAGGATTAGAATTGGAAGAGATGTGGGTATGAAAACATGTACATTGAGTGTCCCTTGTCAACTGGTAGGTAGAATATCAATGCCTGTGATTCAGCAGTCCTGAGTACTCAAGTTGTCTTTGGCTAAGTGTGTGCCTAGATGTAGTTTGTCAGAAATTATCAGAACAGCCTGTTCCCATAGGTAGTAAAATAGCTGTTCATGTAATTGGGAACAGTAGTAAATTCTTTTTCACTTCTTGGTTCCTATACAGAGGTCAAATCCCTGGCCAATTTCAGATGTACATTATTTTAGAAATCTATAAATTAAGTGAGGGAACATGAGTTGAATTTTACCAGAGAGAGAGAGAGAGAGAGAGAGAGTCATGGTTTGTATGTTGAGCACATAATCCCGCTGGATATGATATTATTAGAGCAGAACACCCAGATGGCATATTCTTGAATCCTCATCATTTCCTTACTTTTCTTCCTAACCACTTAACTTACCATTTGAGAAGACGGACCATGTTCCTCTAAAAATCTTTGCACACCCTATGCATGAGAAGGACACCAGTATTTCTTTCAACACCTGTCACTCACAAAACTTAAAAGCTCATCTAATCATAGAGAGGAAAAACTAACTCTCTATTCATTTAAAAAATAGTTACAACAAGGCTTTCCTCAAAGCCTTTTTTTCCTACAATAAAAATGTCCTATCAAAGAGGAATAATTCATGATTATATAAACCAAGTCTCCTTGTCAGAGGTCTAAAAAACGATACCCTTCATCGTATGGACTGAATTCCCACAAATCTGTGAAAATAATGAGAAAAAGAGTCTGTTAGGTAGGGTGGCGTTCTGTGGTTGCACACTTCCACTGCCAGGGTTTTGCCCATTTCTCTTAGGACAAGGAAAACTTAAGTTATCATCCTCCCTAAGTATTCTCAGAGCTTGGCAATTAATTTGTATTGCTGTGAGGAAATTTTTCTGCATAACTGTATTGTTAAATAGTTAACTCATAGCAAAGCCTATGATTCTATAATTAAAAAGTGCAAAAACAAATCAATTAAAAGTGGATTTGAATTAATGAGTTCAGTAAGGTAGCTTGATAAAAGATCAATACACAGGAGTGCCTGGGTGGCTCAGCGGGTTGAGCCTCTGTGTTTGGCTCAGGTCATGATCTCAGGGTCCTGGGATCGAGCCCCACATTGAGCTCTCTGCTCAGTAGGGAGTCTGCTTCCCCCTCTCTTTCTGCCTGCCTTTCTACTTGTGATCTCTCTCTCTGCCAAATGAGTAAATAAAATCTTTAAAAAAAACCAATACACAGAAGTTAAAGACTTCCTTACAAAGAAGCAATACATATCTCAAAAAGGAAATGGAAACAAATTACTTTCTTTCCAGTGACAAAAATTGCCATAAAACTGTTAAGAATAGATTATCTGTGAAAGGTGCAGGACCTAAACAACGAATATATAAACATTTGTACAATATAAAAGATGTCATATCTTCCCATATGCATTTATTTGTGCAGTGCAATTCCAATAATTAGAATTTTTTTTAAATAATAAAACTTGACAACTAATCCTAAGAGAATTCTCTCATGAGACATACCTTTAGAGAGACCCCTACATGAAGCTTAGATGCCCAGAAACCACCATCTAATGAATTTTCTTTCCAAGAAAGGAACAGAGAATTAACATCTTTGTACCTGTTATCTGTTGTTCTTAGGTAAGGTAAGCCAATGTGACAAGGAGCATGTTGAACAAAAATTTCTGAAATTTTCTTTTAAAATTCCCTTCTCCTTAGAAAAATATATAGTTGGGTGATTTCTTTTGTATACAAAAATTGACATATATGTCAAGAAAATATAAGGACTATTACTTCTGGGTAGGTCAGAGACCTTAATATACTCATAAATGAGAGTTCCCATCTCTGAGCTAGAAGTGTTAAGAGAGATCAAGATGCCTCCTGCCTTGAACAAGGGTCCCAGGCTCTGTTTATACAAAATCTGCTACAGAAAGTAGGCAACACACCAGTCATCTCCCCTATAACACGGTGAGCTGTGCCAGACCTGGGGTCCTAAATAGGAAGCAATAATGCAGGAAATGCCCAGATGTTGCTTGATGTGCTGTTGAATAGAAGGAAGCACAGGCAAGTGAGCCTGTCATTTGACTCTGCTTCATAAGGTACTACCCATGGGCAAGTAACCACTAGCAGCTGAGAAGCCAGGTTGAAAATGGCTCATAGGAGCTTTCAATAGCCTCATGATACTGGGTGTCAAATTTGGATTTCAAGGTCCACCAAGGAAGAGGGGTCCTCCTTAGCGTCCTTGTAAACATCCCAGATTCTTGTGGGATGCTGAAGTGCTTTACCCCATGGATAAGGCAAAAATTGAGTGTAAGTCCTGACAGAGACAGAAACCTAGATTTGAATCAGCTGAGTCCCAGACTGTGTGAATTTGATGTGTCTCTGACCACTTGCAAGAAGCTGAGCTAAACCCTGTATGGACAGAGATAACATCATTCAGATCCTCGAATCATCTCTATAATGTTTCAGGCATACTTTCTTTTTTTATATTTTATTTATTTATTCAGCAGAGAGAAAGAGATCATAAGTAGGCAGAGAGGCAGACAGAAAGAGAGAGAGAAGGGGGAAGCAGGCTCCCTGCTGAGCAGAGAGCCCGATGTGGGACTTGATCCCAGGACGCTGAGATTATGACCTGAGCCAAAGGCAGAGGCCCAACCCACTGAGCCACCCAGGCGCCCTGTTTCAGGTATACTTTTTTTTTTTTTAAGATTTTTTTTTTTTAATTTATTTGACAGACAGATCACAAGTAGGCAGAGAGGCAGGCAGAGAGAGACAGGAGGAGGCAGGCTCCCTGCTGAGCAGAGAGCCTGATGTGGGACTCGATCCCAGGACCCTGAGCCGAAGGCAGAGGCTTTAACCACTGAGCCACCCAGGCGCCCCTCAGGTATACTTTTGATCATTCAATCAAATATTATTAATCATACCAAATAAAGAAGCCAAGAGAAGAAAATAATCAATAGGAGCAGGACTGTACATTATCCAACATTGGAGTTAACCAACAGACCAATATGGGAGTTAAAGTAATGGCAATTGAAATGCTCAAAATATGACTGACAAAGTAGAAAACTTCAGCAGAGAACCAGAACCTACAAAAAGGAATCAAATGGAAATTCTAAAATGTTACAAATAAACATAAGAATTTGATAAATGGATTTAATATCTGTTAAAAATAGCTGAGGAGTATACTAGTAAACTGAAACCTGGCTACTGGAAATACCTAGAATAAACACAGAGAAAAATAATTTTTAAAAAATAGATAAGATTAAAATATGGATACATACAGAGAAAAACCCTAACATGCATGTCACTGGAATTTCAGAAATTGAAGAGAGAAAAAAATGTGCAGAAGGAATATTTGAAGTGAACATGGCCGAGAATTGTCCAAATCTGACAAAAGATTCCAGAGTTATGGCCTGAATGAAGGAGACACACACACACACACACACACACACACACACACAGTTGTAAACATGACTAGGACGGGGAAAAGACATTGGGTTCTGGGGACTTGAATTCCTTTCATAAAATCTGGCTTCCCCATTGTTCTCCCCTTCTTAAGGAAGGAGTAGCCCGATGCCCTGAGAAAGCAGTGAATGAGAAGGGCTGACATCTGTTTCAGAGTTAGGGTGGAAAAGGGTCATCTAACAAAGGCTCACCCCACACAAATACAGTACAGAGTTACTTACATACTTTAATCAACACTTATTGAATGAATGTAAACTACTTGCATAAGGAAAGAATTCCAGGCTGATTTTTTTTTTTAAGATTTTATTTATTTATTTATTTGACAGATCACAAGCAGGCAGAGAGGCAGGCAAAGAGAGAGAGGAGGAAGCAGGTTCCCCGCTGAGCAGAGAGCCCATGTGGGGCTCGATCCCAGGACCCTGAGATCATGACCTGAGCCAAAGGCAGAGGCTTTAACACACTGAGCCACCCAGACACCCCCTACGCTGATATTAAACTCAGAATTCATCCAGAATTGCTCACTGCTATAGGGCTTTGAAGGAGGCAAAGTTGAAGTAGTTTTGTTGAGAAGATTGAAGAATTTCAGGCTATGAGATCACCAGAGGAGAGAAAAACTTCCTGAAGATGAGCTTACAATAAACCAGTACAAAACACGTAAATGAATCCCTCTGAGAAGAAATCAGCTGATTTTTTAAAAAGGTAAATTAGTACCTCAAGAACTGCAAACAGGAAAATGTTTTAAAATATATAATATAATTATATTTGAAATAAATAAAAATAAGTAGTTTAGACATTATATTAGAAGGACATCATTATATAAAAACAACATTTGAAAAATAAACCACTCGTACTTTTAGATTTTTTTTAAAGCCACCAAAATGGAAGGAATTGAGTAAAATTAGGCTATCTGAGGAGATTCCTAGTTAATTAGAAGATGAATCTGAAGAAATCAAGAATGCAGCACAAACTGTGAAGAGAGAAAAATATTAAGATATGATACTAAGGTAAGAAAGGTAGAATGAGAATGTCCAGATATGCCTGACTTGTATCCAACAGGATGTCCAAGAGAATAGGACAAGTGAACAGGAGAGATGCAAACTCAAAATAATAATATCTGAAAAGACCCCAGAAATGAAGAAAGACCTGTATCTTCTAGAGTTCCATCAAACCAACAAATAAATTTGCATATGGTAAATTGCATTAGATAGAAATGGAATAAATAGATTGCATATGGTGAATATGCAAAATTAATGTAAAGTAAAAAAATCATCTTAGCAAGCTCAAAGAGGGGCACCTGGGTGGCTCAGTTGGTTAAGCATCCAACTCTTGATCTCACCTCAGGTTCTGATCTCGGTCGTGAGTTCAAGCCCCACGTTGGGCTCCACGCAAAAACAGCAAGCCCTAAGAAAACCAGACTCCTTTTAGAAAGAAATGATGGATGAATAGATGACACAATATTAACAACAATAAGCAGAAGACCCTAGAAAAATATTTTCAAAACTCTGGAGAAAAATAACTGTCAAGATAAATTATTACTCAAGAGTGAAGACAGAAAGGTAATTTCCTTAGTTTTTATTTCCGAAATCATCTTTCTGTCTTCACTTTACTAACTTCAGTTTTCACAGAAAGTATAAAAATATATTGTTTAGGAAGAAGGAAACTGAAAACATAAAGTGGGGGAATGAGGCAGGATGGTAGAGTGGTTAAGGACATTGGCTCTGGAGTCAGCCACGCTGCACAGCCAGGAGTAAATTCCTGCACCTCTCTGTGCTTGTTTCCACATGTAAAGTGAGAATTTAAAAAATAACGGCAGTTACATCATAGACTTTTTGTGGAGGTAAACAAGTCAATACTTGAAAAGCCCTGGCACATAGTGCAAATTCAATAGATGTTGACTAAAAAATAAATAAGTTGCACTGGGTGTTAGATGAAAATAATGAATCTTTGAACACTACATCAAACACGAATGATGTACTCTATATTGCCTAACTGAACATACTAAGACAAACAAATAAGTAAATAGATAAATTTGAAGTAGCATAGATATAAAATGCTAAGAATAATTATTAACTATTTTGAGACTTGAAAAATAAACTTAAAATAAGTTGCAAATAGAATGTTGGAAAATAATTTGGTACAAAGATGAGAAGCAATTTTTTAACGATTTCAAGATTATGTTTCTTCTTACACCTGGGGAAGGGGAACAATAAAGAGAATGCAGTGGATACCATAGAAGGGTGTGGTTTCTGAACCAGCCACATCTCTGTGTCTGCAAACAGATAAGAAATGCAAATTCTCAGGTCCCACTGCAGACCTGCTAAATCAGGAACTCTGGGTGTTAATTCAAGGATCCACTTTAAGAGGCACTCCGGGTGATTCTAAAGCACAGTAAAGTCTGAGAACCTCTAGAAGAGAAGAGAACAAAGAACGAGGTGAGAAGAACCACATGACAGAGTGAAAACACAAAATGGTCACTAAACCTCCAAGTAACTATAAACACCTACCTGTTTTCTTAAAGAGATCTCAAGTTGGATTTCACATTTAGTTACACACATCTCACAAGATAAATGCTCTCAAAGTAAGGACCCAGAGCGACAGAAAGTAAAGGAATGGAAAAGCTGAACCACATGCCATAAATCGTGTTACTGTTTCCAATTACTGCCTGCCTTTCTCTGTTAGAATATTAAACCTTTTCCATTAACTTTCTCCTGTCAATGGAGCATGGGAGCAGTGACATATGCCACATTTGAATTTTAACAGCATTGCATGATCCTGTCTGCACTTTTATCCTCTCTACCTTGAGACTGGGATAATGGCTGCCCCTTCAGCCTGGTCCCGGAAGGAGAAGACCAGAAGCAGAGCTGAAGCTGGCCTGTATCCAACAAGGTCAGGAGCAAGAAGTAAGCATTGCTGTTCTAGAAATCTTCTGAGATGGCAGGCTGTTTCCTACCGCAGCATAATCTAAGCAAAAGTTGGTCGATAGACAAAAATATAACAGAAAAGTTCAAGCTGATGAAATCTGGTGGACTAGAATGAGGGTTTTGACATTAAAATATTTATTAGAAATAGAATCGGATAGTCCTTATCCCTTGTGCACCTAACAAAATAGTCTCAGAATAGGAGCTGTATGTGGATGACATTAAAAAGGGGAAACTGACCCAATCTGTGCGGGAAATGATAAATCTGCCGGCGTGATGAGAGATTTTCACCTACGTCTCCTAATTCTGGAATGATGTGTGGAAGTGGATCGTACCTAGAATAAAAATTAACCAGGCTCTCCTAGTATGGCTGAACTGCTGGGTGAGCCTCCAGAAACTCCTGGGCTAGATGTGGGACCCGGAAGTTTCTTAAACCCTTTGCCCCCAGTTGCCTCATCTGTATATTTGGGAAACTTGTGATGACTACTAGCTCACAGCGTTGGATGGATGCTTACATGAGTTTAATATCAGTGTTCCTAGGACAGTATCTGTCACACAGTAAATATTTTACAAATAACTATTATTTTCATGGTTGGAACTCTGACAACTACTCCTAGTGATTATTGCTATTAGGATAACAGCCCACACTCCTTCCACTGCAGAACAATATGGAAAAGATGTTGCAGCCAAAAGTTGCCTTTGATTTACCAATTTTCCTGATCAGAATAAAGGAGTCCCTGTGCCTCCTTGGCTCTGCTCCTTACATGTTGCAGGAGCAACTCTCTGTGAACACAGATGGAAACAAGTATTCTTCTCAGGTCTTTTTTCAATATTCCAGAACACAGCACAACCTTATTTAGAGAGACTCAAAATGCTTAACTTCTGCACATATAACTTTCTTTTTCCAATAAGAAAAAAAAAAGTGTATTGGCAACTGGGTTTCCAATGCTTCATTCTTCTCAATATTCCCAGTCTGGTGCTTACAGCACTCTAAAAATAAGCCTGCATGCCGTCATTAAACACTACCTCTCAACACCCTGCACACGGCAAAGACTGGCCCCTAAGAGTGACAACATGGTCCAAACTCTTTTCTTAAGGAAGATTTTTTTCTACAATGAACATTTGAAAACACACTGGAACCAGATGTGTTTTCAAACCAGAAAGTCTGAAAACTTTCCCCACGCTGCAATAGAATAGGAGAGCCATATAAGCATTCCATCCCTGGGTCTGCTTTCACTGTCCCTAAATCCCAGAGGGGCGCCTCAGCTCCTGCCGCTCCCCCTCCGTGGGCCTTGGTCCACACGCATTCTCTGCTCCCTGACCTGCTCCTTCAGAAGAAACAAGCAGTACCCTGTCGTTCTTGTTGTGTAAGGTGATTGACATCACATCTACATGTGTGTGATCTTCCAAAGAGGCACAAAGCATTAAACAAAGTGTCCGTAAGAGCTTAAGTGACCAGGAACACAGTGAAAAGAAGGCTACCTGCTGTCATTTTACAAAAGAAGAAAATCACACGGTAACTTATTACATGTTTCTGTGCAATGTATTTCTTTGTATTTTTTAAAGATTTGTTTCTTTATTTGCGAGAGAGAGAGAGCAGGGGGAGGGGCAGAGGGAGAGAGAGAGATAATCTCAAGCCGATTCCCCCACTCCGTGGGGAACCAACGCAGGGCTTGATCTCATCACCCCGAGATCATGACCTGAGCCAAAATTAAGAGTCAGACACTCAACCGACTGAGCCACCCAGGCACCCCTCTTTCTGTTGAGGAACTAATTCCCTGAGAAATTGGGACACTGCTCCCATTTGCCAACAGAATTTTGTCGGTTGGGCAGTCTGGAATAAAGTCAAGGGCACTGTGGATGTGAGCTAGCAGGTCATTAGATGCCATGACTGGCTGAGGATCCTGACAGCAGCCTCGCACACTGCTCGTGTTTTATAGTCGTGACGCATTGTGGAGTGTCTCAGAGAATGGCTGAAAAGGACCTTCATCTTGGTGGACCTTTAATCTAAGAGAATGTTTAATAAATGCTAGAAGTTAAATACTGTTAGATGAGCAGTCAGAACCCTGGTGTATCCTTGTAAAGCAATGATGAGAGAACATTGATGCTAGTATGGGGGTGAGCGGTGGCTTTGCAGGAAGGGGCACCTCCACCCGGAGGCCACTTTGAACTCTTACACATGGTTTCTGTGCTTCTGAAGCAAAGGCCATGTGCAAAGTGTTCATATGTGGGGACATAGACTTTAATCAGTTGTTCGATGTGTTATCTTTTATATGAAGAGGAGTCCAATGCATGTGTCTCTTTGTGTATTTATTCACATAGAAATTAACAAATATAAAATTTCCAGGAACTTGTAAACTTTGACTCTAATATGCAAATCTCGAAGGGGCTGACCACTCTCTCTCATTGTTTGTGTTAAGATGGTGTGTGCTCTTGTGAGATATTGACCTTTCTTTGAGATTGGTCTTAATGCAGTTTAATGTCCTGTTTTTCTCTCAAATGATACACATTCATCAGGACTAAAGTTTTATGAAGGATTCTCCTGCCCCCAACCTAAATAAAGTGAATTTTGGAGTTTTCACAGTGATCCTGAGAAGCAATACATTCTTTTTCTTACTTACCATGGAGATACCATATTAATCTATACTTGATATTTCTTATGCTTGAGTTGTAAATTTGACTGAGGGCAGAATTAATGCAGAAAGTCTTAGGAGGTAGAGTGGTACTTCAAAATTTACCCAATTACATGGATAAGCACTTAATTAAGAGCAAAAAAAGAAGAGCCATTGGCATCTCTTAAACAAGAAATTGAAGTTCATAAACCTACGTAATTTGCTCAGGAGCATATATGGAAAATAGTGATGTCCCCTTCCCATTACACTCTGTAATAACAATGTGAGGTTACTGTATGTGCAATTATTGATACATAGCTCTAAAATTTAGCTCACTTTTATCAGAGAATATCAAAATGTAACATGATTAATGATCATCTAGTTAACTTTTACTACCTAAAAAAAGTTTATGAAAATTTAACTTTAATTTACTGAATTAATTTTTAGAGTGAATGCAAACACAGATACAATATAAAGGAAAAACTGAAAGTTTACGTGAAATATGTGACAGGGACTGTCAACAATCACCCCCAACTGTAAATTGGCATCACAGACATTTTTTAAAAATTCTCTGTCCAAATCAGAAATCTGAATTATATCCACTCTGAGAAGCTGCACTTTCAAAGTTGGAACAGAAACAAATAGTAATCGAAAGAGGGAGAGCAAACCTTCTTTCCACCTTAGTTCTTCTAAATAAATACAGTGTCTTGCTCTTGCCATCAGTGTTTTGGTTCAGAATGCCAGGAGCTTATTTTCCTCTCTCTGCCCTCTCTTATTTCTCCATGGTTCTGTCTTGAAACGCTCACATCTTAATGAGGATGTACCTTTATCTTAGATACTTTTAGAAAGTTTGCTTGTCATATAATTTACTGCTCTATTTGCCAACATTTCTTTTCAAGAGGGCTCTTTGCTTGAAAATGGTTTTCTCCTACCCTAACTATAATATTCTCCAAATTCTAAGCTCTTTCCTTCTTTTTCATTGGGGGATCTTTTCTTAAAGTCTTTGTTGTGAGATGGATAATGTCTTTGAGCAAATAGAAAACAGTTGAACAGAGTTTCACATTGATCCATTTTAATCAAGCTAAATTTTGCATGAGTGTGCAGCAGTGGAGTTCCAATGAAACTTTTTATAGTCAGTTTGAAAATCTGTACTTCAGAAAAAAATCCATTGTGATCCATGAATAAACAAAATGGTAATGATTTAAAGATTGATCTCTTCTGCCATGCCTATGCAATAGGGTCCTATGCTCACTCTACACTGATCTAACAGTCAAACAAAACTTATTGGTACAAACCTGGTCTTTAAGTTTAAATAGTTGCTTTCATGGAAATGCTTACTAAAGACAAATGAATTTAGTAGGATGGATCCAGCCTTCAAGGTGACATCTTCATCTTAGTGCCAAAGCCAATGAAGAAAACCAGAGGGTATTTCTTTAAGAAATTAAGCCATTCAGAAACTACTCCATGCTATTTCCCTGGAACAGTGTTTGGTTCTAAAGTCCCTTCTAGATGATACTGCAGTTATTAACAACAACAGAAATACGGGGGTGGAAACCAACTTCTACTTGTAGATTCAACAAGACAATGCATTACTCTTAAGGGCATAACTAAGAACCTGGATGGATTGGTCAATTCCTTTGGTCCCAGGGAAATCCCTAAATCTTGATGTACTCTGAAGTGATTTCACATTCATTCCATATTGCAAGTTCTGCAAGGTACTTTTAACCTAATCTTTAAATTTTAAATTAATTTAAAATAACCTGACTTCTCCTGGTTATTTTAAGATCCTGCAAGAGAAGTTAGAAATTACAGGTCAGTTAAGCACAAGAAGTCTTTAAGGACTAAAATCTAGCCCAAAATCCACCTGGAACATGAAAATGGGTCCCATTAATAGATAATAATCAAATGGTCCATGTATAATCCTCAGGTTGTTTAAGATAGCAACAACACATTGTGGAACACTGCTAATTGGAAAAAAATTTTTTTGAGAAAATGTGAGAAATTTTGTAGATAGATAATTCTGAAAAGAATTGGGCAATTTTGCTACCCTTTCCCCCAGGAACAGTAATATGTTTTGTATCAACTTCAATGGAGCTTTTAATAAAATCATACATTAACATTGGACACTATTTCCCTAACAGTTTTGTCTAATCCCATTTATTCTTATATATAATCTCCTAAAACTTCTTAGTAATTTCAAAAACATCATTTAATCATCTTTGTATGCTATATGTTAAAGAAATCCTTTTAAACAAGGCTATACCATTTCTGGTAAGAATGTGGTAAAACAAACAAACAACAACAACAAAAAGAGTAATGGAACCAGAAATAGTAGAGATTCTTTATTTTGGGGTTTGGTATTTTCTCTCCAATTTTTGCCTTCAGTAAAGTGCCTGGTCATGTTGCCCTTTTCTGCTCCTTAACCAAATCATGATTCCCTACTCACTCTTTGGTCTTAAAATCCAAACGTATCAAACTTAGACACAGAACCAATTCTGAAGCCTCAGGAAAGATGGGAACATAATTGTTTTCCAGCCTTCTCACCCTGCCAAATTCTGGCTTCACTGTTGTGTTGAATCCTGAGGAAAAAGGTAGAGGAAAACTCTCCCAACTCCTCTTTAGTCTGCTAGCATAGCTGTCATTTTGTCTTGATTGCCCATGATTTCTGTGTGGCAGGTTCTCTTGAAGATGGCCTCCTCATTGCACAGACCCTAGTGTGAGTGCACATGGGCTTCAGCTACCCGACCTACACTCACCTTTACTTACTTCTGCCTCGCATGTTCCACCATAATCAATTCAGAACTTTCTATTGCTGGGGTCTCTTCTCCAGCCCCCATCCAGCAGACAACACTCTTGGGCTTCAACAGGGACCACTTCAGACACAGTAAGCTGTTTCATTTCCTCCATCCAGAGTATGAGAATGCTGGCCTCCCACCATGTCAACTTTGGGTGTCTTTCCAGTTTCCCTCCCCCTTCATCAAATTGATAATAATGCAAAAGAGCAAATACACTGCACAAGCTGATTTCTAGTCCGCTACTTCTTATGCATCCTAGAGATACTCCTAGTCTCTAGAGAGAAGTTCTCTTATCACCGCACTCCCCCTGTCGAAAAAAAAAAAAAAAACACATACACCAGAGAGACACAAAAACACACACTCCCTTGGCTTGAGAGATGGGGAGGTAGAAATTGCCATAGTATTCTCCTGGGCAGCCAAATCTGTCTGGTCGTTTTTTGCTTGTTATTTTTCACTCAGCACTTACATGGGAAGGGATTGCAACAAGTGAAGGAAAGTAGCCTGTTCTCATACCTCTAATTTTAGGCACTCTGTGAATGCATTTGGTAGCACTTTTTAGTATGTTTTTAGAATGTGGAATATTTAGCTGTTTTCGGGTAGCAGCTTTAGCTGGATCCAAACACAAGAGGACATATCCTAGTCAACTACATTAAAAGACCTCAGCGTGAGGCAGAAATCTATCAAAATCCTAGAGGAGAACATAGGCAATAACCTCTTCAACATCAGCCACAATAACTTCTTTCAAGACATGTCTCCAAAGGCAAAGGAAACAAAAGTGAAAATGAACTTTCGGCACTTCATCAAGATCAGAAGCTTCTGCACAGCAAAGGAAACAGTCAACAAAACAAACAGGGAACCCACAGAATGGGAGAAGATATTCATAAATGACACTGCAGACAAAGAGCTGATATCCAAGATCTATAAAGAACTCCTCAAATTCAACACTCAAAAAACAGATAATCATATCAAAAAATGGGCAGAAGACACGAACAGACACTTCTCCAAAGAAGACATACAAAAGGTTAACAGACACATGAAAAACTGTTCATCATCATTAGCCATCAGGGAGACTCAAATCAAAACTGCATTGAGATACCACCTTACACTAGTTAGAATGGCCAAAATTAACAAGACAGTAAACAAGTGTTGGAGAGGGTGTGGAGAAAGGGGAACCCTCTTACATTGTTGGTGGGAATGCAAGTTGGTGCAGCCACTTTGGAAAACAGTGTGGAGATTCCTTAAGAAATTAAAAATAGAGCTACCCTATGACCCTGCAATTGCACTACTGGGTATTTACCCCAAAGATGCAGATGTAGTGAAAAGAAGGACCATCTGTACCCCAATGTTCATAGCAGCAATGTCCACAATTGCCAAACTGTGGAAAGAGCCAAGATGCCCTTTAACAGAGGAATGGATAAAGAAGATATGGCCCATATATACAATGGAATATTACGCAGCCATCAGAAAGGATGAATACCCAACTTTTGTATCAACATGGACATGACTGGAGGAGATTATGCTGAGTGAAATAAGTCAAGCAGAGAGAGTCAATTATCATATGGTTTCACTTATTTGTGGAGCATAAGGAATAACATGGAGGATATTAGGCAAAGAAAAGGAAAACTGAATTGGGGTAAATCGGAGGGGGAGATGAACCATGAGAGACTGAGGACTCTGGGAAACAAACTGAGGGTTTTGGAGGGGAGGGGGATGGGGGAATGGGTGAGCCTTGTGGTGGGTATTAAGGAGGACACATATTGCATGGAGCACTGGATGTGGTGCATAAACAATGAATCTTGGATCACTGAAAAAATAAAATTAAATTAAAAAAATAAAAGGTTTAATAACATTTTTCTGCAGTATATGAAAATTTACTTCCAATTTATGTCACTTCAGAAGCTGTTAATTTAAAGGGTAACTGGTCAACAAATGTGTTTTTCTTTTTTTTCCCATTTTTAAAAATTTAAATTCAGTTAATTAACATAAATGTATTCTTGGTTTCAGAGGTAGATGTCAGTGATTCATCAGTCTTATATAGTGCCCAGTGCTCATTACATCATGTGCTCCTTAATGTCTGTCACCCCATCCTCCCACTTTCCCTCCCCTCCAGCAACCTCCATTTATTTCCTATGATTGAAAGTCTCTTATGATTTGTCTCCTTCTCTGATTTCATCTTGTTTTATTTTTTCCTCTCTTCCCCTATGATCCTATGTTTTGTTTCTTAAATTCCACATATCAGTGAGATCATATGATAATTGTCTTTCTCTGACTGACTTATTTTCCTTAACATAATACCCTCTAGTTCCATCCCCATCGTTGCAAATGGCAAGATTTTATTGTTTTGATGGCTGAGTAGTATTCCATTCTATAAATATACCACATCTTTTTTATTCATTCATCTGTCAGTGGACATCTGGGCTTGTTCCACAGTTTGGCAATTGTGGACATTGCTGCTGTAACCATGGGGGTGCAGGTACCATTAGGATCACTACATCTGTATCTTTGGAATATATATGCAGTAGTACACTTGCTAATCATAGTTCCATTTTTACCTTTTTGAGGAACCTCCATACTGTTTTCCAGATGGCTGCACCAGCTTGTGTTCCCACCAACAGTGTAAGAGGGTTCCCATGTCTCCAGTTCCTCTCCAACATCTGTCATTTCCTGACTTGTTAATTTTAGCCATTATGGCCAGTGTGAGGTGGTATCTCTTTGTGGTTTTGTTTTCTATTTCCCTGATGCCAAGTGATGTTGAGCACTTTTTCATGTGTCTGTGCCATTTGGATGTCTTCTTTGCAGAAATGTCTGTTCATGTCTTCTGCCCATTTCTCAATTGCATTATTTGTTTTTTGGGTGTTGAGTTTGATGAGTTCTTTACAGATTTTGGATACTAGCCCTTTATATGATACGTCATTTGCAAATATCTTCTCTCCTTCTGTCAGTTGTCTTTTGGTTTTGTCAACTGTTTCCTTTGTTGTGCAAAAGCTTTTGATCTTGATGAAGTCCAAGTAGTTCATTTTTGCCTTTGTTTCCCTTGCCTTTGGAGACATGTCTCGCAAGAAGTTGCTACAACTGAGGTCACAGAGGTTGCTGCATGTGTTCTCCTCTAGATTTTGATGGATTCCTGTCTCACGTTTAAATCTTTCATTCATTTCGAGTCTGTTTTTGTGTATAATGTAAGAAATGGTCCAGTTTTATTCTTCTGCATGTGGCTCTCCAATTTCCCCAACACCATTTGTTGAAGAGACTATCTTTTTGCCACTGGACATTCTTTCCTGCTTTGTTGAATATTAGTTGGCCATAGAGTTGAGGGTCTATTTCTGGGTTCTCTATTCTGCTCCATTGATCTGTGTCTGTTTTTGTGCCAATACCATGCTGTCTTGATGATTGCAGCTTTGTAATAGAGTTTTAAGTCTGGATTGTGATTCCACCAATTTTGAACAAATATGTTTTCCAATAAATTATTATGTAATGTTTGGATTGGGTCACAAAGGTGACAGAAAATAAAGATTGAAATTTAAAATCTATGCATCAAAGAGGTATATTAATTTCAGAATCTAATATTTACAATTCTTCTAGTGTTTTTATCAAAGATTTTTATTTATTTGAGGGAGTAAAAGCACATGTAGGAGCTGGGGCTGGAGGTGGTGGGAGTGAGGGGCAAAAGGAGATGGAGAAGCAGACTCCCTGCTGAGCAGGGAGCCCGATGCAGAACTCAATCCTGGGACCCTCGGATCATGACTCCAGCCCAAGGCAGCCACTTAACCAACAGAGGCATTCAGGCACCCCTCTTATAGTGTTTTGTTTTGTTTTGTTTTGTTTTAATTACAACTAATCAGTTGGGTTCTTTCATGATTTCTGTATTTTGTTTTTAAATCTTTACTACTAAATAATTCTTCACACCTATGTAAGTACTTTTCTCTGAATAATATATGATCTTTATTCCCAATGAATGTGAAATTAATATCAATGTAATATTTATTATCTGTTCATTTTGATACTAGCTTTTGAAAAGCTATCTTTATAAGCTGTACAATACTTATGATCATATGAATAGAACATATAAATCTTAATGATCATCTTGCTGCAAATTCTCAGAATAATTATCACTTTTATGTTCCTCATTAATTATTTGAATTTCAAAATGAGTGGTCCTCATGCTTTCTTCTTTTATGAATGTATGATTAGAATGAAATAAGGATCCCAGCTTATGTAATGGTCAAAACCACTAGCATGTTCTTCTTAGAGATAAGTGAAAATAATCACCACATTCATCTCATCTCCTAACTACAGACACTGTTTGTCCTGTATGCTTTCAGAGTGGCTCAAACTGTGTATTTTGAGGCAACATTGTGGAGAATATTTTATTCTTTCTCTTTTTAATGATTTTATTTATTTATTTTAGAGAGAGAGAGTGTGGAGAAGGGCAGAGAGAGAGAGGGAGAGAGAGAGGAAGATAAGCAGACTCCCCACTGAACACAGAGCCCGACATAGGTCTCCACGTCCAAGCCTGAGATGACGACCTGAGTGGAAATCAAGAGTCAGACATTTCATTGCCTGATCTACCCAGAAGCCCTGGAAATATTTTATTCTTTCTAATTTACTCAACAATTAATTCCAAAGGGAGAAAATGCCATTTTGCCCATGTGCCTAAATGGAAAAGGTTGCCTAATAAGCTGCACAAAGCAATCCCACCACCCATGCTTCCAGTTACCAAACAGCCAGTGAATTTTCTTCCTAAACACAAAATGCTTCTCCCCAAAAGACACATCCCTGGTGCTTCCTCCAGTCCCAACCTCCAGTTGGATGCTCATTTGTCCCTGCAGCGGGTCCAGATGGGGGTCTTCATGATAGAGACCTCTGGCCCCCACACCAGTGCCAAGTCATGGTGTGAGACAGGATCATCACTTGTGCAGAGGCCCCCTGCTATGTGTGGATGGGGTCTTTTACTTGATTAGGTGCCACTGTTTCTCCCTGAGGGGTGTCACCAGTACATTATAACCTGAAACCCATGATCTTCTGGGAGTTCCCTGATTTCTGTTACTTGCTTTGACTCCATATCTGAAATAAACCTGGGAGCACACACCTTCTTTAGGAGCTGAGCACGGTTCTCAGATGGCTTTCTGCCCTATGAACTCAAATGTAGTATACAAACTCCAAAGCCATTCATTCACTGCTTTTAGAGCAGCTTCATATTTTTTTAAAAGTGTAACTCTTTTTAAATTTATGTGATTTTACTTAGTTCCATGTGCCAATATTTATGTCCACATTTCCTTCCTAGAAAGGCTCCCCTTGAACTCTAAGCTCCCTACTGTTTCTTGTTCAGACCTTGAGTGGTCAGGTTTGGTAGGAGAACCAGACCCTTGGTATCTTCTCCCAAAGCCATTTCTCCAAGTGAACAGACACACCGGGCATCACACCCAGTGACCCAGCTTTTTTCAATCTGGAAAGGCTCCAATATTTTGGATACATATCTATTTCCTTTTAGCCCTTTTATGTGCAAACTGACCAATTCATTTCCTTAATACCTTGCCAAATTCAGCTACAGCCACTAACACCTGCTATCAGTATTGTATTTCCAACCCCTCTCCATACTTTACTGAATTTTCTAATGCCATCACCAAGTTATCGCAGGTGATATTTTAGCCAAATAGTTTACCACTGCGTGATGGATCAGCATTTTTCCCATGTTCCTTGATTGTTTCCTTATCCCTTGCTGACCGACCGCCAAGGCAATGACACCATTTTTTTATGTGTGATAGCATCACCCCACTTCTATTTTTTTTTTTGTCCATCTTTTTTTAAAATTAGGAAACACTGGGTATGTAGCCATTAAAATCCCCAAATCTCAGTGCTTTCACCCATCAAAACATTTTTTCATGTAACCTGGGGATCTGTAGAATGGCTCTATTAATCATCACATCAGAAATCTAGACTTACACAAGCACTACTTTGTTACTTGCTTTTATATCACTGCATCAATGGGAAGGGAACAGAAAGAACTGTACACCTACCTAGCTCTTACAGCTTTCATACAGAAGTATCACAAGGAATTTCTACTCATAATTCACTGTTCAAACCAGTGACTAAACCAGATGTTAATGGTACAAGGAAGTGCCATCATACTATAAGCCCTAAGGGAAAAGAACTAAAAAAATTTGGTGAATAGCGTTAATGTTTGTTACAGAGGGAGCAACTGATGGCAAAGGAAAAATGTTAGAATGCTGTTTTCTGAAAGATAGGATAATAAAATACAGAAATATTAGGAAGTACGAAGAGGCTTAAAATGGCAACTAGAACAACAGCCTCAGTTCAAGGCGCTGAAGTATTTCCTATGGATTATATGTGGGCATGATTGCTCTGAGAAGGTCCCAAAGAAGCTTTTACCTTAGTCCAGCAGTGATAAGGAAACAAAGAACTGTAGCAGTGGAAATGGGGGGGAAGTAATTTGTGAGAAATATTTTAATTTTACATTTGACAGTATCATATCTATAGATAAGATTTCCTTGACCACACTAAAAAAGCTGCCATTAGTGCCTGACTCTACGACCTAAAGGAATGCTTTCTGCTACTGCCTTGCCTATTTCCATTAGAATGTGAGCAAGACAAAGAGAAACAGAGACTTTATTTATCCCCAGGACATTAAATGGTGCTGTCCACCTAATGCAGACCAAAAATTACCAGTTGCTTGATTGGATTGAATGATATGAGATGAAAGGCATAGAATGAAGTCGAAGATGACCCCTAGTTTTGTTAAACAGGTTGAGTAAGAAATAACTGCCTCTTGTTGAGCCAGTCTGCTTCTGTAAAAATCACAAAGACACCCCCCCACCCCACCCTGGCAGTCTGCTGTCAGCAGGCATTAGAAGACTATCTGTGAGCTCAGCATGAGACCACCCATGGAGGACTTAATCTGCAGTCATGAGGAAATATCTCACTGATTTGGAAATAAGTTTGCCTTTCTGCAGACTCCACCTTCATCAACAGGAGCCACCAGAAGGCCCAGAACACTGTGCTCCAAAAAAGACCTCCCATCCCTGTCTCCCTTCACTACCTTCTGTGTTACTATACTATCCACCTGGGGGTCTCAGGACTTATGTCAACATGCCCTTTATCATTGTCATGGCAGTTACCATGAGAAGCTCATACTCCTGGGTCATCCCCATCTCCAGAATCTAATCCCCATGGAGCTCTGTATATGGCACTGCTAACTTCTCACTGACCTGCACAAACCCTATTACCCTTTCTTTATGTCACTAAATTCTTGATCTCACTTCCCCTTCCAGCTACCAAGCCGTCTCTCTTCTTCCCTTTATAAAACAGAAACGAAAACCTTGTGAATAGTTTTATATTTACCCATGTTCCAACTCTAATGCATGTCTCCTCTGTCCCATTTTTTCTTGCACATACTTGATTCGTCTTTTATTTCTGCCCATCTAACAAAAACTCATCTTATTAAGGTAATGAATACCCTCCACATTGGTAAATCTTATAGTTGGTTTTTAAACCTCATTTTACTTGAGTTTGCTAGTATTTAAAACAGTTGGTCACATGATATTGTGGTTTAGATTTGCATTTCCCTGATGAGTAGTGATATTGAGCACCCTTTCATATATCCGTTGGCCATTTGGATGTCCTCTTTGAAAGAATGCCCATTCAGGCCCTTTGCCCATTTTTTTAATTGGGTTATCTGTTTTGTTGCTCTTAATTTGTTATCAGTTCCTTGAATATTTTGGATATTAACCAATAGGATATGTGGTTTGCAAACTTTATTTTCCATTCTGTAGGTTGCCTTTTCCTTGTTGATTTTCTTTGTTATGCAGAAGCTTTTTAATTTTATGTAATTCCACGTTTTAATTTTTATTTTGTTGCCTGTTATTTTGGTGTCAAATCCGGAAAGTCATTGCCAAAACCAGTGTCAAGGAGCTTACCCTCTCCGTTTTCCTCTAGGGGTTTCATGGTCTCAGGTTTACCTTCAAGTCTTTAATTCACTTGGAATTGATTTTTGTGTAAAGTGTAAGACTGTGATGCATTTTCATTGTTTGCCTATGGATAACCAGTTTTCTTAACACCATTAATTGAAAAGACTATCCTTTCCCCATTGTATATTTTTGGTGCCTTTGTAGAAAATTAATCAACCATATATGTGGAGCAAGAGATAAAAAATTCTGGCCAGGATGTGGAGAAAAGGGAACTTTTGTACACTGTTGGTGGGAATGTAAATTGGTGCAGCCACTATGGAAAAGAGTCTGGAGATTCCTTAAGAAATTAAAAGTAGAACTACCATATTATCCAACAATTTCAATTCTGGTTATATATCTAAAGGAAGAGGAATCATTATCTTAAAGAGATACTGTGTTTCCATGACCATTGCAGCATTATTCACAGTAGTCAAAGTATGGAAAAAACTCAAGTGTCCATTAAGGGATGAATGGATAAAGAAAATGTCACACACACACACACAGAGTGGAGTATTATTCAGGCTTAAAAAAAAGAAGGAAATCCTGCCATTTGTGACAACATGCCCAGACCTTGAGGGTATTATGCTGAATGATACAAGTCAGAGAAAGACAAATACTTCATCGTATTATTCTATGTGGAATTAAAAAATTCTATGTGGGGAGTGGGAGAAATGAGAAGTTGCTAAAGTGGTAGAAACTTTCAGTTATAAGATGAATAAGTTCCGGGGATCTAATGTACAACATGGTGACTATAGTTGATAATACCAGATTGTACATTTGAGACATACTAACAGAGTAGAACTTCAGTATTCTCACACACACAAAATAAAACATACCAATTAAAGATGATGGATACATTAATTAATTTGATTGTAGGGATTCTTTCACAATGTATGCACATATCAAAAGATTGCATTGAACACTTTATATATATTAAAATTTTATTTGTCAGTTAGACCTCAATAAAGCTGAAAAGAACAATAAAACAATCCTTGGCTTCTTGAAACCCTTTTTGTTCTTGTTTCCAGTGTATAATATACACTTTCTTATTTCTTCCTCAGATGTCTGTTACTCTAAGCCTTCCTTCCTCTTCTTATCCCAGATCTCTAATTGTGGGACAGCCCAGGCCATAGTCCTTAGAAGTCTTCTCTTTGTCTGTGCAAACTAATTGGTGGTCTCATGTGGACACATGGTTTTAAGTAACATCCACATGCTGTTCTCCCTACATGTATACATATAATCTGAAGCTTCATCCCCAACACCAAGGTCATATATCCAACTTCCCACTCATCTATCCACTTCTGTTATCTACCAAGCATCTAAAAGTTTTTTCTAAAACTGAGCTATTGTTTTCTTCCAAATCTGCCTCTCCCACAGCCTTCACCATGTCACTCGAAGACAGCTCCATCCTCCCCATGGCAGAGGCAAAAAAATATTGTGTTCATCTTTACCTTCTCCCTTTCCCTCATGTTCTGACTGTTGCAAGCTTGCAAACATCATAGGTTCTCACGAAGAAATCCCAAATCTGCACAGTTCTCAACCCCTCTGTGCCCATTCTCCTAGATTTTAGTCCAAGCCACCATGATTCGTTTACCTCTTTATCCATGGCCACTGCTTCTCTCTGCTTCTTTCTACCTCTTTCTTTAAGACAGTTGTAGTTTCTTACTTTGGTCAACACCTCTTGATAAATTCTTATTTGAGTCTGTTCTGCCTTTGGGACCTTGCAGTTTGTTTTCCACTTCTGAGGTTTTTTCGTCTTTTTCTTCCACTTCTTTTCTAGATGCATTCCACTCTTTATTTCTCCTGTTTTTTATTCATTTCCATTCTTAGTTTTTGAATTTCTAATTCAAGCTGATTGCTTATATCCACAAATGCTTGCTTGAATATATTCCATTCTTTTTGGAGTGTGCACTTACGGTTTTCTTCTGCTTCATGTTACCATTTTTGATGAACGGGATGAGGTGAAAGGTGGTTTTCCTAAAGTGATTTGAACTTGTGTGAATTTTCATTTCTTGAATGCCTGCAGCAGTTCTCCATGGACTTATTTCCTTTGCTGGTTCTTCTGACTGAGTGTTTTTAACAGATCTGGTTTAATTCAACACTTTTCTATTAGTGTAAGGAGGTCTAGGTAGTGTTTCAAGGATTTTGTTTGCATTGGTGGTAGAGGAGGGATTGTGAGTTCTCTGATATTGTGACAATTTTTTGTCTTACAAGATCCTAAATTTTCTACTTTTTTTTTCTTTTTTCCTTTACTACCAAGTTCCTGCAGGGTACGTCTTCCTTCCTTTTGCCTTCATTCTCCCTCAGAGTCATAAAACTAGAAGACTGTCCCTAAAAATTATTCTGGCCCCTGTCAATCCAGTGTGGGCCTTTAATCATATGTGCCTGCTATTTGGCATCTGGTTCCTAACTTCACACACCCTTTCACATGCCTTCCTTATAGATTGTGTATCCCTCTACCCAGTCCTCTCTTAGTGTCTGTAGATCCACAATGGATCTCATCTCTCTGATGGTGACTCCAACTCTCCCACAAACCCTCCTCTATTTGCCCTGTTGGAGTTTTTGCTTAGCTCTATTAGCATCTGTGTTCTCTGTCTTGAGATTTCATTACCCCAATTTTAATAATTAGGAAATCCTTAATTTCTTAAGCTACAAGCAAATCTAATCACATTGTGCTTATGTATATATCTAGTTGTATGTTTGTATGTATATTTCTAATTTTTTATGGATCAAATTCCATTAAATTAATTTGTTTGCTTGGAGGTTTGCCTGGTAGAGAGGAATAGACTGTTTGGCCTTTGTGTTGGTCTTGGTCTTCAGTGACTAACATATCAAGTCAGCACATACAGCAGCTTGAAACAATACAAATGTACTGTCTCACATTTTTGAAGACCAGAAGTGCAACACGACTCTCACTTGGCAAAAAGCAAGGTGTCAGCAAGGCTGTGTTCCTTTCTAGAAGCTCTGGGGGTGCCTACACATCTAGGCTTATTGCAATTATTGGCCAAACTCAGTTCCATACTCAATATGAGCTCTTGCCAAATGCCTTAGTAATAAACTTGGCTGTATAGATAGAAAGTTTTAGATCCCTATGTGATTTTAGACTGTAGTCTTAAAAAACCATAGCACTGGCAACATTTTCATATGTCAACACATAGCTCTTCTCTTTCTTATTTTTCTTACCACTCCCAAGCACCTCATGATTGTTACATAGAAAGGAATTGCTTTTAGGTCTTAGGAGAACACCACTAAGATGACATCTCTTGACAGCGTCTCTTTCTCAAAAAGTTCCCTGCTTCATAATTGTTCTTGTGAAAAGCTTAAAATGTGTGTATCAAATATTCTGTCCATTAAGAATTCTGCAGATGGGAAAGTATTCTGTCCTGATGCTGGCTTTCCATCACAGAAATGCACTTATTCTCAAACTGGGCTTAGGATTCTTTTTAATCCTGTTTTCTTGTAATATGTAACATCCTGTTTCCAGCTTTACACCACACACACACACACACACACACACACACACACACACACACACACGAGCATACCATCATTTTCAGACTATTTGTGTTGATTTGTGTTCTTTCTTATTTTCTCTGAATTGTTTTTAAGCTCTTGTGTCATTTACTCACCTCTACATTAAAGCATTCTGCAAGAAACTCCTGCCAGGCTAAAGAGCAACGCGTTTGATGATTCTGTCATTTGCTGCTATTTGCCATTTGTTACTTTGAAGGCTAGGCAAGAGCACTTTTCTCTTTAGCCACATCTAAAAGCCTAACCTGATGCCTCCAAATCACAAAAGGAGAGAAACAGCAGAAAAAGGTATTCTATTCTGAATTCAAAATTTGGTGTATCAAACTGCTGTGAAATAAAGGAAAATAAGTTATGATTATGTGCATGAAAGATGGAATTCGCTAAAATAATAACTCATTTCGTTGGTTCTAAGTTGACCTTTACTCAGATTCCATCCCCATATCTCTGAAATTTTGATCAGGGGTTTATCACATACAGAATCGGAGGGATTTATACCAGACTGCCATCCTGGTATAAATACCACTAATAAGGTAAAAGAAAAAGACAACTTAATAAAATCAGAAACATTTTGAATGGGAGATATTTTAGAATTACTGATGTTCCGTAGAGAACTCTATTCGCTATTTCTCCCTTCCCCTGCCTAATCAAAGATGTGTTTTATCTAGATAAGCCAGCTGTGAATAGCAAAGTTATAATTTTCCCTTAAGTAGGGATGAATAGAGACTTCAAAACAACCGGCAAGTGACTACTGCCCAAATTATCTGCATTTGGTTCTAGAATATGCCTTAAATTTCTGGGAAATAACTGAAAATCCCATCTGTTTACTTATTCCACATTTATTCATTAGTTTCCACATCGAGGTGCTGTGCCAAGACCTAGAGCCGACTGAATCAATGTGTCCCACACTCCCAATATCTTCAATACGCTGATGAGAAGGCAGACAGACAACTTGTGATATATAGGGGGTACGCAAAATGTGTGTCCAGAGCGCTGTGCCAATAGAGAGGAATGGTGTCCCATCCAAACATGGGTCTGAAGGAGCTAAAGTTGAGGTTATCCAGTCCAAGAACAAGTTTTAAAGGATAATTGGGTGTGAGGGAGTGTGGAAGGGGCAAATGAGGGCACTTCAGGGAAAGGGAATAAATGCACTTGCTACTCAGAAAACTAAAAGTTCTTCAATCTTGAAACCGATCAGTTCTACCAATCTGACTCTGACAAATCAAGCTCTTTTCTGTGACCTGAAAACAGAGACACATATTTGTAGAAACACATGGTTTCTTGTCTTCCTACTGCAGAAAAAAGTGAAGACAAAAAGAAAAGTTCAAAAATATCAACAAGGCCACTTAAGGAGCAAGTAGGCGCCAGTTTTCAAGAATGAAAATCATTATCAAAACATCATATATTTTAATAGTTCTATAAATTTCCAATAGCAGTTTGAGGGGTGTTTATATTCTTTAAGCATGGGTCTGGTGAGGAGACATTTTTCCTCACTTTCCAGCAAAGCATGTATTTAAAAAGGCTTTAATAAATATAAAAACAACACTTATTACCAAATCATAGCAAATCTGCGCACAAGATAAGAATTAGATATAATACTTAAGGATTACTGGTTTTTGTGAAGACGTGAGGATTATTTTACTTACATTTTCCTAAGATTATTAAGAAAAGCTAAACCCAGTGAGGACTACATGCAATACTTCATCATTTCCATACAAAACTAGTTGTGAATCTTGCAGTAAATTAACATGAACTTGATTTAATGCTATTTTTTAGGTTTTATTTTATTTGGTGCTATATGACTTTGGCAGATAGCCTATTTTCTCTATATGTGATGAAAAATTTTTCAGTGTTTTCTGTATATGTGATGAAAACTTTTTCCAAAATATAGCCTATTTTGGATCGTTTAACTTTCATATCATTAACCTAAGGCCTAAATTTAGTGAAAGTAATAAAGCTTGACTTTAATCATTTATTCAGTAGGCATTAATTAAAGGTCTGCTATGTAAAGACCTCTTCTCATACAAAAGGATACTGCTGTTCTCTCCCCAGGATTCTGTGAAGGAAGGATGCTCTTCAAGAAGGGGCCCTCCTCCTTTCACTGTATTGCTATTTTGAACTTTCCCTTGATCTTTTTCCCAAAAATCGCTAAACCCGTTCGTCTCATAATTCACTCATCTAGCTCAGTCTCTTTTCTCCATTTGACTGGTGATCCCCAAACATCTTCCAATGTTTTCTTTTGGAAGTTACCAAACTTCTTCATTTAACTAATTTTATACATAATGAAAACATTATTTGGGTGTCAGTTCTAGAGAAAAAGTACTTACCGGAATTAAAAATTTGAACATACCTGCAAGCTATATGAAAAAGACATCTTAAAGAAAAAGCACTTCCATCATGAAGAGAAAACGTAGAAAGCATCATAGAACACTTTTGTGCCTGTATTTCTCTTTAAAGAAATTTAATTATTTTTTTAAATTTGAGAGAGAGAAAGAGTGCACTTAGGGGGAGGGTGAGGGACAAGTGGAGTCCCCACTGAGTGGGGAGCCCTACATGGGCTGAATCCCAACCGCCCTCATCACAGCATAGATGGAAATCAAAAGTAGGAAGCTCAACCAACTGAGCCATCTAGGCACCCCTAAAGAAATTTAATTATTTAGTCACTACATGTAGGTACAAGTTTGAAAGATAAAATGAAAGACAAAAGGCACCAAGTCTGTGGGAAATAAACATCTTAAAGTGCAATGGGTTTGGATGATTGCATTTGTATTTAATCTCCTCTGTTCTGCAAAAATAAAATAGAGAAAGTAAAAGATCGAAGGTAATTCAGAGATAAACACTAGTTAAGTAATAATGGGACAAAATAAATGAACATACCATAAAAGATTAAAGGACTTCAATACATAGTGTTCCTAAGAAAGAACAAATAAAAAGCATAGGTATAATTATTTGAAAGGTGACTATCAAAAACAGGTTTAAAAAAAAAAAACAAATTATTATATAATACCTAAACAAATTCAGGTTATTTGGAACAAAACTATTCAATCAAGTATGCAGATTACAAAGCTTAGTGCTTGTGAGATAAAGGCTTGGGGCTGATCTCATTGAACTCAGTGGTACCACAGCTCCGCCCTTTTCCCTGGACAGTACAGTCGAAGACACCAGTGGATGCCTGAAACCAGGGATAGAACCAAACCCTATTAGACTGTGTTTTTTTCCTATACACACATACTCATGAGAAGGTTTTATTTACAAATTAGGCACAGTAAGAGATTAACAACAACAATACTAAAATAAACAATTATACTCTAATGAAAGTTACGTGAATGTGGTGTCTCTCAAGATACCTTGTGCAGTACCCGCCCTTCTTGTGATGAGGGGAGATGAGAAAATGCCCCGTGGTAAGATGCGGGGACGTGAGTGACGTGGGCGTCGTGACGTGTGTTCGGCTACTGTGACCTCCTGATCTGTATCAGAGGACGATCAGCTGGTTGCAGCCGTGTTTGGGGGACGGAACCCGTGCATCTGGGGGGCACTCCCGCACTGTGAAGAGAAGGGACAGCGCTGTTTGTCAGAGTCTGCTGCGCGAACTCCGGGCTGCCCGGGATGCTCATAAGATCCCAGGAGATGCCTTTCCGCCTTGGTCCCTGGCCGCCTCCTCAGTCCAGCGTCGTTCCTCTAGCACACTCACACACATTCCCACACCCACACATAGCCTCGCACGTTCTCACAAGCAGACACCCTCACTCCTACACTGGCGCGTTCATACACACTGTCACAAGTACCCGCACACACTAAAACACACACACTTGTATTCACGCTGTCACAGACTCACACACACTAATACCTCCTCACTAGCAAACACACGCATTCACACATATACTGCCACACACTCACGGACACACACACACTCGCACACTCACACTCTGACATGTACACATCCCGTCCCCTTCTTTCTGCTTGTCCAGCTCGTCCCTGATCACATTCCTCCCAAGCTGCTCGGCCTTTGCCACAGCTCCCGGTGCCTCCGAGCCAAGCCCGTAGCCCTGCAGGGCACTGCGTCCTGAACGCACCTGCCCACCCCACGAGCCGAACGCTGCAGACAACAGACACTGTTTTTCATATAACCTCCTAGCACAGAACAGTGCCTTGTTTATAGCGATTTCATGGTTCAGTCTTTCTTAGAAGAGGAATGAACTTCTGGTACTAAATTGCCAGGATTTCTCCCTCTCTCTGTTTCTCTCTCTCTTTCGGAAATTGTTTACAGTTTTCTTTCATGTGAATATATATCCTCTACTTTTATCACTTTTGCTACTTCTATTCCTACATGCTACTGCACTATTAAAAACTGAAGTATTGCGATTCTTAGGATTTGATATAAAAGACATTTTTACCTGCCCGTAAAAAGCCCAGGAACACTCCTCATTTCGGCCACAGGAGACTCCCTAGTTCTTACGCAAATGCCCCATTGAGTTCTCTCTGAGAGCGTGAGATTCTCTCTAGCCTCAGAGAATCCCTTTACTGGATGGTTATTTTCTGTGTCTTATTGAATCCTAGGACAAAAGAATTAATAGAAATGAGTGCCATGTTTCTGCAACTTCTGGGCATGCACTGACTTCGTATTTCAAGGGAACGCTGGACCACAGGTGTCTGTCATATTTCACATTTTTATTCTGACCCCAAGCAGCATCCTAGGTACTCTCAGCTCTATCTATGGAGTATCAGAAATACTATCAGGTCGAGTCATGCAGAGGAGATGTTAATTGCATATGATTTTCCTGATGGTTTAAAGTTGTGCGGTCTTGAGAAATATTCAAGACATAAAAAATGTGAAAAAGGAAAAATGCAGTCATATTATCTCCCTTCACAGAAACATCAAGGATGTCTAGAGACACGGCATGGAAATTGGCTTGAGATTTTGATTTGTTGTTGGAAAAGCTTTCCAAACTTTTATAAATCTTATAAATCAAAACTCCTCTATCTGATGAAAATAATTTTCAATACAATGCTGCCACTGCTCCTGTAAAATTTTCTCAGGAGGGCTGGCATTCCCTCACTAGAGAAGATTTTCCGTGGAAAACTGTGAGCCCCAGCCAGTGCCCCGTCTGTGTATTAGTGGCCTTGTAATTGGAAAGGATTCTTTTCTAGATTCCCAAGGAAAGGCCAAAGTAGCCAGACCTAGGCTCTGATTCCACCTGAGCAGGAGGCCAGGCTCAATGAGAACCTACTTCCTCCCAGCCCCAGGTGGATGGTGTGTCTAGAACCACTGAGAGGCTGTGTCATGAAATATGGGAACTGCACATTACGTAAAGAAACACCTTTCATGCCTCGAGCATGGGAACTACTGTTTTCATTAGACTAGTACCCTGTAGAGGACTAAGTGCTCTTTTTCTTTTTTTTCTAACAGTATTTTATGGTCTTGATAAAACTAGAAATAAATGACAAATTTGGCTTGACATCTCATTGATCAAACCTAGTTTTGATGCTAAGATAGTGTGACTGAGCCCAGGAAGAAAACATTACCCAGGTTTGCTGGTGTCGACCGTGGAGCAGAGCAGTTGGTATTCAAACCCCTGGAGTCAAGAAAACCTGTCACAGATAACTTTTTATGGGCAGTTTAAAATGCCAAGGCAAAGGTTGAAATGTCATCCGCGGAGAGTAACAAGAGATTTGAAGGAAATCTATATTAGACTCTCCGAGTACAAATTTATGCTACGTGGAAAAGTCAGAAATTTCTCTGGGCAGGTGTCAATGGAAAGTTCTCATCCAAATTCTGGACAGCAGTTTTGGGGCTTGGCCCCAAATTGTCAACCTCATACCCTTTTTCAGATTCTTCATATTATAATATCTACAGGATCTGGGCTGCAATTCCCGTCTTGGTGCTGACCAGTGATAGGGGACCCACGTGTGACACTGCTTACCCACCTCACCCACACAGGGCTTATATAAGAATCAAATTCGCTTATGTTTGTGGAAGTGTGAGATACTATAAGATTTTGTGTAGGTGTAAGATGTTCTAATGTTTCAAGCAAAGAATAAACTTGCGAATATAAAGAAGTTGGAAGATAACCAATATCTTAGGTAACTGGAGTTTTCTAAAAGGGAAAATTACTTTGAATATCCTACTCCAATTTTTTTTTAAAGAGGGCCATTTTCGATGTTTACAGAAGAGAGGTTACCACATTCTCGTGCTGATCTTTGACTCATTGCAGTTCAGAATGAAGGAGCAGAGCTTCGACGCACACAGATCTAAGTCGCATTCAGGAAAGCATTTGCTCATTTATCTTAGACTGATATTTCTCGAGTATTCATTTACATATTTTTATTTTATATTTAATTAATTTTTCTGAGTACTTGCCCTCCAAAAATTAAATTGATCTAAGATATACTAAATAGTAAACAATATTCTCAGACTATTATTTGTAAATAATATAAAATGCATTGGAATATCTTAAGATCACTTTTACAAATGTTATAATGTCAACCCTTGGGAAATAATTGTGGGGATTTTTTTCACTTCTCCAATATAGGCTTTTTTGTGTTCTTTTTTAAAAAAATTATTTGAATTCAAGTAGCCAACTAATAGTACATTATTTGTTTCAGATATAGTGTGCAGTAATTTATCAGTTGTGTATAACACCCAGTGCTCATTACATCACGTGCCCTCCTTAATTCCGATCACCCAATTACCCCATCCCCCACGCACCTCCCCTCCAGCAACCCTCTCGTGGTTTTTCTCCCTCTCTGATGACTTCCCATTCAGTTTCCCCTCCCTTCCCCTATGACCCTCTGCTCTGTTTCTTATATTCCACATGCCAGTGAAACCATATGATAATTTCCTGTCTCTGATTGACTTATTTCACTCAGCATTATACCCTCCAGTTCCATCCACATCGATGTAAATGGTAAGTATTCACCCTTTCTGATGGCTGAGTAGTATTCCATTGTACATATGGGCCACCTGTAGATGGACATCTCGGCCATCTCCACTGCTAGGTATTTACCCCAAAGATAGAAATGTAATGATCCGAAGGGGCACCTGCACCCCAGTGTTCATAGCAGCAATGTCCCTAAGAGCCAAACTATGGGTTTATTTGTTTTCTTCAGGTAGATTTTTAACTCTTACCACCTACCTAAGAAAATGGTTCAGGAAGTTATCTTCCTGTGTCGTTCCTCACAGCACTGCCTGACTTTGGTGGTGTGTGCTCATTTGCAGAGCTGGAGGCTGAGGAGTGGTGCAAACACCTCTGCATGGAGTGTCTGGGGACCCGCCTCAATGACATCAGCCTTGGCGAGCCCGATCTTCTGGCGGCAGGTGTACAGCGAGAACAAAATGGTGAGTGTGAGTTGCCTTCCATTATTTAAAGTGCACTAATAGTAGAACTTTGAGACTGGAAGGGCCTTGGGAATGTTTCAAAACAATCATTTTTAGAAGAAATTAGCTAATCCATCTGAGCTATGAAGAGGCTTTCCCAAGGTTGGATAGCAACCGGGAGAAAATCCCAAGGTACGACCCAGGTGTCCTGACTTCTTGCTCTGTGACATTGGGATATATCTAAATAAATGACTGATTTCCACTGGATATTTTTTTCTTGGTTTGTCGAAGATTATTTGACGACAGAGTTGCGGGTCCATATCTGGGCTCTCTACGCTGCTCCACTGGTCTGTGTGTCTGTTTTTGTGCCAGTACCATGCTGTCTTGGTGATCACAGCTGTGTAGTAAAGCTTGAAATCAGGCAACGTGATGCGCCCAGTTTTGTTTTTCTTTTTCAACATTTCCTTAGCAATTCAGGGTCTCTTCTGGTTCCATACAAACTTTAGGATTTTTTGTTCCAGCTCTTTGAAAAATCCCGGTGGAATTTTGATCAGGATGGCATTGAAAGTATAGATTGCTTTGGACAGTATAGATATTTTAACAATGTTTATTCTTCCAATCTGTGAGCATGGAATGGTTTTCCATCTTTTTGTGTCTTGTTCAATTTCTTTCATGAGTGTTCTGTAGTTCCTCGAGTACAGATCTTTACCTCTTTGGTTAGATTTATTCCCAGGTATCTTATGATTCTTGGTGCTATAGTAAATGGAATCAATTCTCAAATTTCCCTTTCTATATTTTCATTGTTAATGTATAAGAAAGCAACTGATTTCTGTGGAAATCAGAGGGGGAGATGAACCATGAGAGACTGTAGACTCTGAGAAACAAACTGAGGGTTTTGGAGGGGAGGGGATGGGAGGTTGGGTGAGCCTGGTGGTGGGTATTAAGGAGGGCACGTATTGCATGGAGCATTGGGTGTGGTGCATAAACAATGAATCTTGGAACACTGAAAAAATAAAATAAAATATTAAAATATTTAGATAAATGACTGATAAGTTAACTCAACAGATAATGAGTTTTTGAATATACAACATTTCTACATCTTCTTTGAGAGTTGTTGTAGATTCAGAGTCTAAATTAACAAACTGGTTTATCATGTTACTTATCAAAAAATTTTAGGGAATTTGGCTAATACCATGTCTTAGCTCAGGCTACCAGAGCAAATTACCATAGATTGGGTGACCTCAACAACAAGAATTAATTTCTTACAAATCTGGAGGCTAGAAATCAAAGATTAAGGGTCGGTTTCCAATGAGATCCTCTTTTTGACTTGCAGACCAACCATCTTCTCACTGTGTCCCCACATGGCTGAGAGAGAGAGAGGGAGGAAGAGAGGGAGAAAAATCTTCCTCATGTCTTTTCTTATATGGGCACTAATCCCACTTTGGGGGGCCCACCTCACATCAAAACTTAATTACTCCCAAAGATTCCATCTCCAGATCACCTCAGAAGTTAGAGCTTCAACTTCAGGGATGAATTCATGAATTTCAGGGAGGCACAATTCAGTCCATACCATAATACAAGTATGCAAGGATGAAACGTCAGAGGGTATAATAAAATTAAGGCTTATGTGATACACAGTTTGCTTACGATACTCTTCTCTAAATTAAGAGGCATTTCTGAAATTCTGGGTATTCTTGACTAGCACCTCTAAATTATGAAATCAGAGTAATGTGATGAGCTCCTTTTTCTTCATTTTTTAACATAATTATAATCATCACTAGAAGACCTAAGAGTGTGCTAATAGAAACTTTTTAGTGTTGCTAATTTTTGATGGCCAGTGTTTTTTAAAAGGTTGAGAGACACTGATGAAGCTTGCCACTAACTATTAAAAAGAAATTATGGAATTACCTGTGACTTATAAATTAGACACCACAGGTAAAAATGTACCAGGATAGCCCTTGGTGATCATTATTTGTTATGACTAAGAATGTGCTAACAGCCATCACTGTCTTTGTAGCCCGTTAAAAAGAACTATTTTTTGGTTTGTTCCTAACCTGCAAAAAACAAGTTTTCCCTGTTAATTGGCCGCGAACACATGTGGGCACACCACCTTTGCCGACGGCAGCTTCCAGAAAGTCACGGAGGCATTTCTGCAACTCTTCTTCCAGCTTCCGTTTCATCTTCCAGTTCTCTCCCACACTCTCCTGGATGTATTTCATCTCTCTGCGCTGTTTCCTGCGAGCTTGGCCTACATACAGAACATCTACGGCCGTGATGCTCAGGGCATGTGCTCACCCACCGTTTCAGAAAAGGAGGGAAGAAACTCTTCCTGATAAACATTCATAAAGCATCTCATAAAGGAAATATGAAGAAAAGGAATAAATTAGGCCTGTGGGTGGGAGCATCATTGTGTGGCTCATTTAGTGTGCATTGTATGCTTTTAAAGATTTGGGGTTGTATGGGGCGCCTGGGTGGCTCAGTCAGTTAAGCGTCTGCCTTGGGCTCAGGTCATGATCCCATCGAGCCCCCTGTTGGGCTTCCTGCTCAGCGGGGAGTTTACTCCCCCCCCCCCACCCCACACTCATGCTTGTTCGCTCTCTCACTCTCACTCTCTCTCTCTCAAATAAATATGTAAAATCTTAAAAAAAAAAAAAAAAAGATTTGAGACTGTATATGTTTTCCATCAGGACTAATGGATAATGTACTTCTTTGGTTTATTAGGAGTTTATTTTTAGTTTCATAATAATGTCAGAATAATTTGCTGAGATATATAGTACAGGCACATATGGGCTGCCAAGTGAACTTTCCAGGCCACTGTCTGAATGCGTGATATACCCCTTACATAGCTCAGAAAAGTCACTAAATCTCTCCTGATTTGTTTCCTAACGAGTGAAAATTAACTCATGATGGTTTAGTGAGGTGATGGAAAATAAAGACTAACTCTCAAGCATAATTCGATTTAAAAAAAAGACACAAGTATTTTTAAGCACAAGTAAAAATGAAGAAGTCCAAAATAATTCCTGTGTATACTAGAGAATCTAAAATGATCTTAACAGTCAATGCCATAAATGGTTTCTTAGCTTTATTTTGCTTAATAGTCCCAACTTCATACAAAGAGATATATGTTCTTTTAAAAATACATTTTAGAAATTCATGAGCGATTATTTAATTAGAGAAGGTAACCTTTGGTTCTTTTAAATGAACCCCTAATACTTTGTTAGGAGATCAGCAATCTTACTTCAACACACACACACACACACACACACACACACACACACCACACACATATGATCACTGAGACTAGCGTTCAACATTAAAAGGAAACTTTGTCAATGAAAGGGTCTCCTTTCCTTAGAAATCACCCTCCACTTGGTGAATTTCTCTCTGAGGCCCAAGGCCATAGACAGACCCATTGCTCCACACTCTTCAAATCTGCGTACACTTTCTTTAAAGTGCCTTGAGTTCAGGTAATAACATCTTTCCTCTGTTCTTGTCCCGTTGAAGGCTAGATAAAACTTTAAAACAGTCATTCATACTGTAGGAGAACATGAAAAGATATATCTTGACAGAATATCAAGACTACACGTTCTATTATTACTAGCTCAAAAATTCCAACACACACACGCAACGCATATACATACTTCCTGGGAGAGAAACACACACAGACTGACCAAACTAGTTATTGGCATACCCGGATTTTCTCACTTGTTAATCAACACACTTCTCTTATAGATACGATAATTCCATTTTAGGGTCCCCTTGAAATAAATACCAGTGGTTTTCATGATATAGACTAGCAATGGTCTTTGACCAACTTCAGCCCACACCCGTGGGCCCCATGATTGCTTTAGAGACACACCTGTTCCTAAAACAGTACACCTGTTCATTTTACGATGTGTAGGGAAAGTACTTATTTTTTTAGCTAGCTAATCACTCTTTCAAAAATAACATTATTTTTTAAAACTGTCCTTTCATGTCTTTCAATCACTACCCCACACTTTTCAGGTATAACATTCCTAAAATAAATAAAATTCTTCACTTCCTAGTACATGTTTGAAGTCACTAATATGTACAGATATGAAAGATTTCTCATTACAGATTCAGGTTTTTTTCCTAAGGTATTTTAGTATTAAATTTTATAATGTATTCTTCATCAGAAACATCATTTTACTATGTTATCAATGGTGTGCTTGGCTTTAATTTGAAATTTCTCCCAAGAGACGAGTTCCATATGCCTGCAGAATTGATGTGAGAAATGACATTGCTGTGGCTTGCGATGATCTTGTGGTATCATATCTTCCAGGAAAGACTCAGTGCTGATGCTTGACCACAGCACTTTTTTTTTTTTTTTGACATTTGGAATTGCTCCTTCTCCTCTAATGTTTTTCTGACTCTTCACAGAGCTCAGTCTTATTTATAGAGACCAGCTAAGAATAAACATTTGTGCAAATAATTTTTAAAGGTGTAATGTGTGTTGCTGAGATAAAAATGGTTATCGATTAAATTCTTCACTATAATCATCTTTACCTAGTGCTGTCAGCTGCTTTCATATCGACTCAGAATCCCACATAATATAGGGAAAAATAAACACACACAAAGACACATACAAACTTACTCTTGGACCTCAGATAACACTGCCACAAGAAAGTGCATATTAAGTCCACATTTGAACTTTAAATTCTTATAACTTCTAGAATCTTCACATCTTTCCATAATATTTAAGATACTGAACTACACTAACCTTAGAATGTATGGTGCTCATTAATGGTCATTTATAAAGGATTCATTTTACATAACAGCAATTTTAGAAAACAAAGTTTACTCGTTAATCATTAGAGGCAGAAGTAAGCATCATTACCAAGAAGGAATGCACTTGTAGGAAATTCCTACAGTTGTTGGAAGTGGACTCAGAGGATGTGTCCAGATTGCTATTGATGAAAGAGATTTCCATTTGCATCAAAATGGAAAAGTGACCTCAGACTTTGCCCTCTGGTTACTGTAAGGTCAGATCTGAAGGTTTGGTTTTATCTAGAAACTAGTGTCCCTGCTTATGAATAGACTAGAATTGGTACAAGTTTTTACTTCTAGCCTAAGAATGTATATAACCTTCCTCCAGAACCAAAGCAGTATTCCAGTGTTTTTTCTAAATTATTTACCTGGGTTTCCATAATAACCATACTTCTTACATTCCACTCAGATTGTCTTGTATGTCATTCACTCATTCAGTATTCACCCATCAAACATTTTTGAGGCTATGATATGCAAGAAGTAGGCTGAGAAAATGTAGAATTATATAAAATATGGTCATTACTTTCAAGAAGCTCAAGAAGTAGTGAGGGAGACAAACCGGTAAACAAGGTGCATAGATCATTGTGGGGGTTTTTTAATTTAATTTTATTTTTTTAGTGTTCCAAGATTCACTGTTTATGCACCACACCCAGGGCCCCATGCAGTATGTGCCCTCCTTAATACCCACCACCAGGCTCACCTAACCCCCCACCTCTCTCCCCTCCAAAACCCTCAGGTTGTTTCTCAGAGTCCACAGTCTCTCATGGTTCATCTCTACCTCTGATTTCCCCCAATTCAGTTTTCCTTTCCGTCTCCTATTGTCCTCCATGTTATTCCTTACGCTCCACAAGTAAGTGAAACCATATGATAATTGACTCTCTCTGCTTGACTTATTTCACTCAGCATAATCTCCTCCAGTCCCATCCATGTTGATACAAAAGTTGGGTATTCATCCTTTCTGATGGAGGCATAATATTCCATTATATATATGGACCATATCTTCTTTATCCATTTTTCTGTTGAAGGGCATTGCTGCTTCATAACAGCAATGGCCACAATCGCCAAACTGTGGGAAGAGCCAAGATCATTGTGTTTTAAAATAATACTGTGTTATTTATCACACAAATCTCAATAACACAGAACTTTACCATCATTCACACACAGATGGGTTGCCCAGGATTCTCCTGACTTAGGCTGGGTACTGATGAGACTGGCCCCAAACTGTATAGGTATCCATGTCTTTTCCATTATGTCTCTTACCCCCCTTACACTAATGACTCCCCAAGGCATGTCCTCAAAACAAAAAACAGGAGGAAAAGCAAGCAAGCCCAAACTTGCAGCACAAATTAAGCCTCTGTGTGTGTCATGTCCACTGATATTCCATTGGTCAAAGCAAATCCTATGGCCAAACCCAAAGTCAGGAGGCTGGCAGGACACGCTACGTGGGAGGTCATGACATAAGTTGGAACTTATGATCTAATATGGAGAGGAAATGAAGAATTGAGAAAAAAATGATCCAGTCTACCGTCTGAGGTGTAATAAGTGCATGCTAAAATAAAAATAAAAGGAAAATGCTGTGCATACAGATGATCAATTCAAATTAGAACAGCCTACCTTCTTTTTTAAAATTATTTTTTACTCCCCCAACCAGGCTTTTTCAATAAGGCAAGTCTGAATTCTTAATACCCATCAGTAGTTAAAGCTAATACTTGCAGAACTGTACTCAAATGGAAAATGACCAGTTAATGACCAAAAAATGGCAGCAGTAACAATAAACATCTACCTATTTTAAGGATCTTTTCCCCAATTTTTCAAAAATGACCTGGGGTAAATCATATTCACTCTTATATACATTCTTTATAATCAGTAATGAAAAGTTTTCCAAGTTTATTTTTTTGTCCATAGAATAACCCTGAGCAAAACTAACTTTTGCATGGGAAAAGAACTTACATATACCTGTGTTTGAGCTTCTGAAATGCCATCCACATACTCTACTATTTCCAAAAATGAGTTCCAGGATATTCTACTACTATTACTACTACTAAATGCTCTCTGAATGAGGTTATCAGTAGATTGAATTTAATACTTTAGAACACTGTTATTTGTTGAATTGTCCCCTCCCCATAATAAGATAAATTGGAGTTCTAGCCCTCAGGGCTTCAGAATGTGACCTTATTGGGAATAGGGTCTTTATAAAGATAACCAGGTTTAAATGAGGTCATTAGAATGAATGCTAATTCAATATGACCTATAATATATCCTTATAAAAAGGGGAAATTTGGACACAGAGGAAAGATGATTTGAAGACACACAGCAGGAAGATGGCATGTGACTCCAGTGATGCATCTACAAGCCAAGGAAGACTGAAGATTGCCAGAAAACACCAGTAGCTAGATGAAGCGAGATGGATTCTCCCCCTAGAGCTTTCTGAGAGGTCATGGCCATACCAAGGCCTCGATTTCCAATTTTTAACCTCTAGAACTATGAGATATTAAATTTGTGTTGTTTAAAGCCACCACTTAATGGTACTTTGTTATAGCAGCTCTAGGAAACTAATACTAACTCTGTATAATGGTCACAACGTACATTAATAGAGTAAGGTTATTGAGGTGTCTTATAGTAAAGACCTTGTTTAAGTTTGTATTATGAAACATTTCCAAACTCAGTTTTCTATGTTGTCTCTTTCTACACATAACACTTATTCATACCCTTTGGAACTTACCTTCCATGAAGTACCTCTGAAAATGCCAGTATAGCCAAAGAGGTGATCATCTATAGGGAAAATTGAAAGGTGAAGGTGATGGAATAGCCACCCCATCAAGAATCAGATAACGTTCATGAATGCAACACAAAGTCTTGAATAGGCTATGCTCTCTGCCTAGCTTTGTGTTGCATTGCTTTAATTTCACTGTCTGATGGATATTGACACTGCATATAATTAACACACCTGGTTAAAACTATCACTTTCCCCATATGGTGGTCTTCAACGTGCATTATAATGGAATAAAGGTCAATACCATATATATTTCTGCCTTTTTTTTACAATAGGTGCTTCAGGGAAGTCAAAAATGCTTTAAGTACCTACCACATTGACAAATCAAAATGATCCGTTTGTCAGACTGTAACCATGTCGTTGCAAAGTGAGATGCATCCTGGAAGAACTAGCTTGAAACACCAAAGGACCTGCTCTATTTCCTTTGCCCTGGAAAAAGTCCCTGTACAAACACAGTGAGAACAAAGAGGCAGATTTCAAAAGCATTTGGAGTCATGTGAAAGTAAAAGCTTTTGAGGGGAGAATGTTGAATCCAGAATTACTGGTATCTCCCAGCCCCAGACCAAAAGAAAAGAGAGACTTTGCAAGTAAGTTTTCTGGAGAGTAAGAAGTAGATGCCTTGCCCTTCCCCTTTCCATGGGAGTTTGGGTTCACAGAGAGACATATTTAAATCTCCTCATATAAACTGGTGATTTCTTCAAAAGCAAATACTAGAATTTGATTCTCCATATTGGGTTGGATGATAAGCAGGGGAAGAATAGTGGGGAGATGTCAGGAGTGCCAGAGAGGCGTAAGAAGACAAAGAGAGCCTCAACTGTCTCAAAATAACAATGTGGCCTAGAAGGCGTGCCCGAGTATCTATGTGCCTACCTTGGACTCCAGACATTACCTGGGAGCAGAAGTCGATACATCCAGGAAAGAAGATATATAACTTCACAGGAAAGTGGATACATACAAACCAGATAAGAGAACTCCCATTTCCTCTGTTGACTCATGTGATTATATCAGTTCAGCCTAAGATGAAAAGAGAAGAAGATCCAAGATTGAACTTGATCACAGATTGGGTTAAATAAGACTTCTTTTGGTAGAAAACAAACACAAACATACAAAAAAGGAAAGAAAACCTTAAATGAATTCAATATATAATAATGAAATTTTACTTTTTGACATAGCCAAGTTTTCATGAACCATTTTTTTTTTCCTGCCACAATAAAATAAAGTAGCCCAGAGCATAGAAGTCCAGCATAGAACCTGATCAACAGAAGTTGCCAGACAAAGTGTATCATCAAGTTCTGTTCTAATTCTCAGCTCTGGGGTCATGAGCAAGTGACAGACGTTCTCTAAATGTCAGCTTCTGACTCTTGAGAATGATCATGACAGCTTGTTTCTCACAGGATTGTTATGAGGATTAAGTAAAGCCCCGCACAGGAACCAGGTAGCACAGGGCCTGGCAGGAAAGTCAGTATGTATCTGGGACACAGGTGTACGTCACCATCACATTCACATCAGGCGTGTGCTAAGCAAGTAAATCCTGGGCCTGCACTCATACCCACAAACAAAACATCTCTAGGATTCAGGGCCAGCTGTCCATATTTTAACAACTTCAGTGAACCTAACATGCACAAACATTTGAAAACTTGGGGTAATAAACTCAATTATAATTAGCTTCATAAAATCTACCAGTGATTTTAGGATTTGGTCATTTCAGAATGACCAAATACAACATCGTTGTATTATCTTAATACCCGTTCACATTGTAATGATAGCCCCTTTGTACTGCATATGGGTTATGTGTGGATTTTTTTTCTTAATCAGCATCATCAGATATTTACCTATTTGTTAGACTTCTCTTAATTCTGTTTTAAATTCTACTAATTTCTGTTCTCATTCAATATGGTGAGTTGCTTCACAGTTTGGAGTTTAATTTCAGGTTTTTTTTTCTTTTTTCTTTTTATTTTTAAAGATTTTATTTATGTATTTGACAGACAGAGATCACAAGTAGGCGGAGAGGCAGGCAGAGAGAGAGGAAGGGAAGCAGGTTCCCCGCTGAGCAGAGAGCCCTATGGGGGGCTCGATCCCAGGACTCTGGGATCATGACCTGAGCCGAAGGCAGAGGCTTTAACCCACTGAGCCACCCAGGAGCCCTTGTAGGTTCTTTTTCAAATCTCTTGAAATGGATGGTCATTAATTTTCAGCTTTTCATTTTTCTAATATATTTTATAACGCTCTACATTTTTCTTTGAGCACAGTTTAAAATTCCAATAGCAACAGTATCTTTCCCAGTGCCCAGGTTACAACAAATGTTAAAATTTGAGGGGAAAGTGTTGTGGCAAAAGTTTTTAATTTCCACCTGCCACAAGGAAAAACATTTATAATATTATCTCTGATTATAGCATTCATAAGAAAAATCTAATATATAATTTAAACCTTTTAACTTCACTGGATAAAAATAATTTTAAAATAATAAAGGAAATGATTAAGAACCATACAAAATAAAATAATATAAGTAAAGCATTAATAATTTGACTGTAAATTGATAATAAATTTTAAAAAGTTATTTTATTAAGATAACTTTTTTTATTAAGATAACTTTATTAAGATAAACCCAACAATCATGTTGGGTTAGAAATAATCTAATTTTTAAAAATAATCTAATTTTAGGGCACCTGGGTGGCTCAATTGGTTAAGTAACTGCCTTTGGTTTGGGTCATAATCCTGGACTCCCAGGATCGAGTCCCAGATTAGGCTCACAGCTCCATGGGGAGTTCACTTCTCCTACTGACCTTCTCCCCTCTCATGCTCTTTCTTACTCTGTTTCTCAAATAAATAAAATCTTTTTTTTTTTTTGATATTTCATTTATTTATTTGACAGAGATCACAAGTAGACAGAGAGGCAGGCAGGGAGAGGGAGGGAGAAACAGGCTTCCCGCTGAGTGGAGAGCCCGATGTGGGGCTCAATCCCAGGACCCTGAGACCATGACCTGAGCCAAAGGCAGAAGCTTTAACCCACTGAGCCACCCAGGTACCCCAGTAAAATCCTTAAAAAAAAAAAAGAATAATCTAATTTTGTACCATTTACTAAAGATTCAAATTACCCAAACTGACTCAAGAAAAAATAGAAAAATCTAAAGAGCCCTGTATCTTAATTTTAAGAAATTAAAATTATTGGGGCACCTGGGTGACTCAGTCAGTAAGCATCCATCTCTCAATTCCAGCTCGGTTCATGATCTCAGGGTTGTGGCATCAAGCACTGTGTCAGGCTCCACATTAGGTGTGGAGCCTACTTAAGATTCTCTCCCACCTCCCCCCTTCCTCTCTTAAAAAAAAAAAAAAAGAAAAAGAAATTATAATTCTTATTATACAACTTTCTATAGACAAACCCTACTCCCACATAATTGCAGAGTTGAATTCTATCAAGTAGTTAAGGAAGAAACAATACCAATTGTATGCAAACTCTTTTGGAGGAGGAATTATTCTACAACTCGTCTTATGAGGCCACTATAACCCAGATGCTAAAACTGGGCAAAGTCAATATAAGAAAAGAAAATTACAGACAAATATCTTTCATACATGTAAGTACAAAATCATTTTAAAAATTAGAAAAGGAATACCAAACTATAACATCAAAAGATAATACACTGTGATCAATATTGGTATGTGCCAGAAAGGCAAATATTTCCTGAAATCAATCAATATCTTCATTATATTTTTACTATATTAGTAGATAGAGGGAGAAATCATGATTATTACAGTTGATCCATAAAAAGCATTTGATAAGGGGTACCTGGGTCGCTCAGTGGTTAAAGCCTCTACCTTCGGCTCAGGTCATGATCCCAGGGTCCTGGGATTGAGCCTCACATCGGGCTCTCTGCTCAGCAGGGAGCCTGCCTCCTCCTCTTCTCTCTCTCTGCCTGCCTCTCTGCCTACTTGTGATCTGTCTGTCAAATAAATAAAAATCTTTAAAAAAAAAAACATTTGATAAGACACAATAATCATTTATGAAAACAACTCTTAAAAGTTTAGGAATAGGAGGAGACTTTCTCAAAATCATGAAGGACAGGGACGCCTGGGTGGCTCAGTTGGTTAAGCAGCTGCCTTCGGCTCAGGTCATGATCCCAGCGTCCTGGGATCGAGTCCCACATCGGGTTCCTTGCTCAGCAGGGAGCCTGCTTCTCCCTCTGCCTCTGCCTGCCATTCTGTCTGCCTGTGCTTGCTCTCTCTCCCTCTCTCTCTCTCTGACAAATAAATAAATAAAATCTAAAAAAAAAAAAAATCATGAAGGACATCAGTGAAAATCATTCAGAATGTATAATTTTTGAATGTTAAGATATTGAATGCTTTCCTCATAGGATTGAGGATAGGACAAAGATATTCTTTCTCACCAATTCTATTCAGAATTCTACTTATTCTACTTAAGGTTCTGATTTATGTAATACGACTAGAAAATAAAGCAAAATCATAAAAATTAGTAAAGACTGAGAGGCTAAGATAAAGTACTTAGAAACTCCTATGAAATCTGTGAGAAAACAACCATAACTAAGTGAACTCAGTGATGTTTCAGGATAAAAATTTAATATGCAAAAATGTGTTTGTATTGGTGTGTATGTGTAAACATTATAGAGATTATATCTATAATATATATATATACACACATATATTATATTATACACAATATATATACACACACATATATTATATATATATATATATATTATACACACACACACACCCATATATATTAAGAATGAGCAATTACAAAGTGAAATACAAAAGTATCACTTATAGTACCATAAAAAACAATCACATACTCAGGGATAAAACTGGCAATGTTTTATAACCATATCTCTACAGTGAAAATTAAATATTGCTGAGAGAAATTAAAAGATACTTAAGTAAATGGAATGATAAACTACGTTTATGATTGCAGTATGCAATTTTGCTAAGATGTTAGCTCTCCTTAAATTAACCTGTAGATTTGACGCATCCCAATAAAAATCCTAGAAGTCAGACATTTTTTTTTAACTTGATGAGACAATTTCAAAATGCACTTGGAATGAAAAGGCCTAAGACTAGCCAAACTATCTTGAAAAGTCAGAACTGAGTTGGAATGCGTACCCTTTCTAATTTCAGGATTTATTATAACTGACAGTAGTCAAGACAGACAACAGATAATAGTCAATGGAACTGAATAGAAAGAAAATGATCCATACATATGTGGATTAGTAATCTTTGACAAGAACACCAAAGTCCTCTTTCACAAGCTTATTGGTAATTTCAAGGAGAAAAGGAAAGTGTGTTAATAAATAGTTTTAAAGTGACTGGATATCTATAGGGGAAACAATGAACCCCAACCACTACGGTCACACTACTCAAGTATCAATTTAAGGTGGGTGTGACTTTGAAATAGACCAACATTTCTTTTATAAAGCACTGTAAGCAAACTATAAAAAGAAGTAATTTGTACTTCATCAGAATTTAAAACTTTGCTCGTCCAAAAAGCACTATCAAAAAATTCAAAAAAGGAAATAAAAAATAAAAATTGAAAGCCACGAATGGGGAAGAAATTAGTGATGTGGTGAAGCTGGATGTTCCTAGCTCACAAGAACCTAGAACGGGCAAAAATAAGAGACAATGTTAGAAATCAGATCAGTGGTTGCTTCTGGGGCGTGGGCAGCTGGAGAATGGCATAAGGGAACTTTCTGGGGAGCAGAAAAGTTGTGTATCTTAATGTGCTTTTGTCAAGACTGAAAGAACATTATAATCAACACATGAACCTTTTGTTATGTTTCAGTATAGTTCAGTATACCAGTTAAGGTAAAAAATAAAATGCTAAGTCTGCTGTGAAAAGTGTAGGGGACTATTAAGTTTCTTTCAAAACATAGGACTTATTAGAAAAATTAAAGAAAACTATTTTCCACTCTCTAGACTTACATAAATATTTTAAACAAAATTAATAAAAATCTGAGATGAAGTCTTTCTAATAAACATGTTAGGAGCAATTTCTAGTATATAGAGTTCTCACAGTCAATTCAAGTAACAGTAAACTCAGTTTTAAAAAAATTCTGGCAAAGGACATTTATATAAATGAATATATAAAATAGATATTTTAATTGGAATATATATGGGTAAGGAACTTCTGGAAATCAATTTGGCATTGCCTGATTCGTAAAATAGTTTATGGCATTTAATCTAATGATTCAGATTTTAGCGCCCAGCATAAATTAATAATTAAGGATATTAAAGTGATCCAAAACTTTATATAAGTTTATACTTCATGTAAGTATACTTTTATAAAGTTTATACTTTATAAAAGTTTATAAAGTTTATATAAGTATACTTATATAAAGTTCACAAAGCTTATACTTTATATATAATAATACTTACATATATACTTTATATAAGTATGCTTATATAAAATATATTTATATAAAGTACATACTTTATATAAGAATAAAGTAAACCCTATGACTGAATATGAAATGACTGAATTATTTTGCAAATTGAGCTAAAATTGACTATTTTACTGAAGCTTAAGTTATGTTAGACAAAAGTTGGCTTAACTTTAATATTCAAGTAGATAATTATTAAATAAAATATGGCATAGCTATACAGTGGAATACTATGTATTCGTTAAAAATTATACCCCCAAGGAATATTTAACAGCACCTGAAAATTCTTACACAACAATGAGTACAATATAGATGGTTCAATACTTTGTATTTAATTTAATCACCACTGTATGTGTATGTATTTGCATTATGAAGATACACTGTTACTTTAATGGAGTTGATCTCTGTAAGGTATAATAGCAGTTGAGTTTATTTTATGTTTCAAAATGATTTTATTTACTAGAGTGAACATGATTTACTTGGAAATGCAGATAAAATTCAGTCAACAGTCATTTTTTTGTTGTTAAAAGAAAGAAAAAGAGAAAATTAATAAATAGCTGGGGGATTAAAAAATACGGCTTTAAAAAATCTTTTTTTAAAATTTTTAAGTCTTGCCAATTGATTGAAGAAATGCAGGGATTCCAATTCATAGTGGCCGTGAACAGATGGCATCTGGCAACTGAATTTACTATTGCCACATTATAATAATATAAATTTTGACAAATTTCAGTACCATGGTAGAAATGAATTCCTGGAGGCTTTCACACATTTTGATGAGTATAAATCATGCTTTGTTTCACTGCTGGTATAACTGCATTAAACAGATATCAGAATGTGTCTACATGTGCAAATGTCTGCTTCCTCATGTGGCCCCATTTCTAAAGCTGCTGAAATTGAAGGCTGACCCCTTCAATATCCTAATATTAGGGAAATTCAGAGATAAGAATATAAAATTCAGAATGATCTTGAAACATCTCATTATTTTCTGAGTAATACTGGTTCTGTTTAATTCTTTAGTACTTCATATAACTTAAGAACAAGGCAGATTGTATCAAAAAATGGGGTGAACCTAGAATCCAAACTGAGATAAATACTCAGTAATAAATTCCATACTCCACAGTGTATGGTCAGTTTCTCAAATACCAGATTCCTGTGGATTTATTCATTACTGCTTAATTTTAGACCAATGGCTATGATCCTGGGACTAAATAATATTTAGTGAACTATTTAGTAATTCAGTGTTAATATTAAAATTTTATGTTTTGAATTGATATGCAATAACTGTTAAAAAAGAGCAGAGAATGGGACTTTCTTGCTCTCTCAAAAATGTACAGCAGCCCCAGAGCAGGGGATGATGGGTTAAAAGCATCATGAAATTCTAGAGATCAGGCTGGACAATTAATTGAAGAAGAGTCTTTGAAGGTCTTTCATAGGAGAAGGGCAGGAAGGAGGGACACTTGCCCTCACAAGCACGATGAGAGAGGAGAGGCAAGAGAACTACTCAGAGAGTTTGGATTGTCTGCCCAATTGGGAGAAGGACCCCTCATCCTGCCCCTGCTGATGGAGCCGTGCCCAGGCTGGCAGATCACAGTAGTGTGCGAGAGAGTTCAGGGGACAGCTTGAGTTTGGAGGGGCAGTGGTTTCTGTTTCCACTGTGATAAATCTGAGGGGAGTATGCAAGATACAGGCAACAGCTAACTATTCATGATAGACAACTAAAAAGATAAAGATCAACTAGACGAGATACATTTCCACATTTGACGAGACAACCAAGTTTAGAGCTTTTAATGAACCAGCTGCAGTAATAAATTTCAATTTAAACAAATATTTTCCGTAAATAGTAACTTTCCTGATTACATGACACTTAGGAAAAAAAGGAGTTGAATTCTCTTGCCATAAGAAAAATCTCACTTAAATGTTTAAAGTTATTTTGTAAATAAATAAATAAATGAAATTCCTTTGAACAGTAAGTTGTATATACAGTGAGTTTTACTTTATGGAATCACTGGTTGATAGAAACCACTAAGTGAAATGCAAATTATAAATAAATTAGCCAATTATTGATAGCTATTACTAATCATTACAAAACCAAATTTTATATATGTAATTATTTTATATGTATATTATATGTAATTATTAATTTTCTTTAAGTTATTTAATTTAATAATACCTACAGATTTTCATTAATGAACTTCAACAATGGTTTAGGCTTGTACTTTCTGGAAGACTCCAGAATCGAAATTCAGAACATGAGGGAGGTCGCCAATGAGCTAAAGAATGCCTTTATTTTAATGGGGCTTCTCTTTTTGAGCTACACTTGGATTTTTAAAATTTATTTATTTATTTATATTATTACATTCAGTTAGCCACTGTACAGTACATTATTAGGTTTTGATGTAGTGTTCAGTGATACAGTGAATTGTAAAAGGAAGAGAAAGAAAAAATGTAGGAGCTCACACCCACTTACCTGAAGTTAACTATAAAATTAAACCTACTATTTAATTTATAACCTCTCCCCATGGAACACCTGACGGGTTTTAATATTTATGGATCTCTTGGTTTCCAAATATTTAGACATAATACTTAGTTCCATGTTCCATCTTTTTTTTTTCTTTACCCAGCCTTCAAGTCCATAACTTCTGAACCAGAAGAAGTAGAATGGGTAGAATGTAGAAGAATATAGAATGGAGAAGTAGAATGGGTAGAGGGAGTATGAGTATTCCGCAATCAGCTGATGATTAAAACTTACCAGAAGCCTTCTTTGAAAAAAAGGAATGAATAAGCATCCAGTCCACATTTCCCAAATTTACCCTAAGTAACTAAGATACAAAAGATGCATTTTGTGTTCCTGTAGTCACAATGCACTGAATGTTCACCAGGTGGTAGATGCACAAAATTATTTAATACATAAATTCCAAAAGCCTATATTTTTAAAAAGACTCTAATTATAAGGGAGCAAATGTATTTGTCTCTAGTATGACTTTTTTTTTAAAAACCAGTTTTCCATCTGCACTGGTACAAGATGGAAGTTATTAAGAAACTGGCTGAAGAGCTCACCATCCAATGTGTTCTGCTTATTGATTTCTACTCACTCGAGAATGTTTTGTTTCATGTTAGAAACCGCATCTCTGATCCTCCCTGCAACCCCTCCGTGCTCCACTTGTCTCCACCTGTCAGGCTCCAGCCAATAGCTACATTTGGATTGTTCCAACCCCAAACCAGATCTATTTAAAACCTCATTGGCTGAGAAAAGGAGGTTTGGTCCTTCCCAGGGCTGATGACCCATTCAATCTCCACACATCACCGGGGTCTCACTCTGCCTTTTCCAAGACATTTCTTCTGAGGGTAGCCACCCTGTCTTGCAGACCTTGTCCAGCTCAATTTGACCAAACTCTGTTTTGCGGTCGCCTTGAAACTGTTCTTGTGGTTGCCACCTTAACTCTGGTCCCGGGCCTTCTGCATGGTCTATTCCTTTGGACCTCCTCATCTAACCGTAGAGTAGAAGTGGCCTTACAAACACAGCTGCAGAGTCCATAATAGTAAGCATCTTTGTTGGACATGACAATTAGTTTTGCAAATATTTCACCTTGCTGTTGTTTTTAGCTACTTAAAGTTATGCTTTCGTGAGTACTTTATAGTTTTCTGAGTACAGATTCTTTGCCTCTTGGGTTAGGTTTATTCCTAGGTATCTTATGGTTTTGGGTGCATATAATAAATATTTTTAAGATTTTATTTTTTGGGACACCTGGGTGGCTCAGTTGGTTAAGCGGCTGCCTTTGGCTCAGGTCATGATCCCAGCCTCCTGGAATCGAGTCCCACATCGGGCTCCTTGCTCATCAGGGATCCTGCTTCTCCCTCTGCCTCTGCCTGCCATTCTGTCTGCCTGTGCTTGCTCTCTCTCCCTCTCTCTCTCTGACAAATAAATAAATAAAATCTTTAAAAAAAAAGAAAAAAAAAAGATTTTATTTTTTAAGAGATAGAGAACACAAGCAAAGGGAAGAGAAGGGGCAGAGGGAGACGGACAAGCAGACTCCCACTGAGTGTGGACCCTAACATGGGGCTCAATCCCAGGACCCCAAGATCATGACCTAAGCCGAAGTCAGAAGCTTAACTGACTGAACCATCTGGTGCCCCTTATTATCATTATTTAAACAGCTAGTTTCTGTGCTTGCTTTGGCAGTGTGTGTACAAAACATTACTTTATTTGAGTAAAGATTAAGGGACAGTTTGAATTAAATGTGCTGGTTTGTTCTACTATTTTCTTATTTAAAAGCCTACCTTTGTTTTTTACTGCTGAGAGAGTTAATGTGCATCAAAGTTACCTGCAGTCCTTGTTTAAACACAGATTTCTGGGTAGTCTTCCACCTTTATTGTTTCTGATCCAGTAGGTCTGGCTGGGGCTGGACAATTCACATTCTACTTGTTCCCAGAGGTGGTTGATGCTACCTCACTGGGGACCACACTTTGAGAAGTGCTGGTTTGCAAAGCTCATTTTAGAATACTGCCAAGGAATTAGTGGCATTAGAGGAACTATGAGGGATGCTTTTGAAAGTGATGCAATGTTCTAGTAGAACAAACTAGCACATTTAATTCAATAAGAGATGATTAGACAGTGGTTAAAACACCTGCTTCATACAAGTATTTCACAAAGTTAAACATTTTTAAAAATCACTTTGGGGCAGCAATTTTTGACTATTCCATATTGAAATGGTCTTTCCAGCGGAAGCCATAACAAATTTTAATGAAGCAACATATTATTAAGGACATAAAATACTTCACTCACAGCAAATGCAGAAACATTTTTTTCCATGACAGTGAAATCAAAGAAAAATTTACTTGATACGTTGAGCTGCCTTCATCCTCTGCTGGATTAAATTTGTCTACTTTTTAATTGAATCTCAAATCCTTGGAAATTAGCCATTAGGATAAGATGGCTTTTAAAAACTTAAAAATTGAAAATAAAATTTCTTAGAATAATTCCTTTTGTAGGATGAGAGAAACAGTATCAAAAGGAAGGTTGGAACATTCCAAACCATAGCAAGAAGAGGATAATGTGAGTTACTAGGTAAGACTAGGAAAGTAGAAGGTAGCAAGAAGGATTGGAAGATAATATTTCACCTGTTTCAGATAGCCTACAGCTGGCCCTTGGAAGGACTCCCTCAGAGCAGGTTGTCCAATTTCTTTGTATTTGTAAATGCACTTCGCTGATTTTGGCATTTGAGAGCCCTACATCATGTGAATCTTATTAAATCCAATTCATTCTTTTTCTGTTTTTCAGTTCTGTTTCCCCACTGTCCATGGTGATGATTGTACTCTTTCTCTGTTTACTTTTTCTAGGTTTTATCTGCTAACGTTAGAGCACACAGACATTTCAGTGACAAAGCAATGGTTCTTTTGAGTCCTCTGTAATAGCCCCTAGGTTATGGGTAATTTACCATGTGTCATCCACCTGGAGGACAGGGTCTTCGATGTCAGGGTTATTTTTTTTGCATGGGTTTTTTTTTTGTTTTTTTTTTGTTTTTTTCCCAATATGAAACTGTGGGTGTGAATATCAAGAGTCAGTGCGGGCTTAACCAACACTAAAAGGGCTACTGATGTTTATTTCAATATTTTAGAAGAAGTATTATTTCTTGACATTTTGGCAATGATTTTTGGTTGCTATCTTCAGACTCTAACTGATGGAGAAGAAGGAATTTAGAGGAATGTTTTGTTCCACTTGTATAACAAATGTTTTACCTGGGCACAACAGGTGCCACTGACATATGTTTGTTTCAAATGTAAAAGCTGAAAAAGGGTCTTGCCCAAAAGGGTCTTGCCCAAAGAAAAGAAGATTTCTATTCAGGCATTATCTGTATGAGTGAGTCACTCTGTTGGGTCCAACTTTTATTTACACTCTTAGATGAGATCAGGCCCCTTTGATTGGCTACCTGCAGCACCAGTAGAGTGGGAATTGTGGTGGCAATGTGAGTGAAGTCTTTAATGCAAAATATTGAGATTTTACTTGACTGAATACAAGAATTTAAAGATTTATAGAATATAAATATACTTTTTATTGCAGATAATTAATGGGGCAGTGATCTTTTTTCATTTCTTCAGCTATATAACTTATCTTGTTTTCCTTTCTGTAGGAAATGAATGTGCAATCCATATACATATTAGTTTTATGGGTCAATGATCTAAGTAAAAAATTGAATCACTAGATTATTTTGGTCAAAAATATCTAGACACTTGAATATAAATATTGTCTCTATGGTTACTGTATTTCAAGCTATCGTGCTTAGATTCAATTTAACCCATTTAGAATCTGAATTTTTTTTTTTTTTTTGCATTAGCAAAGCATTACTCTGCAAAGTACCTGCCACAGAAAAGATTCTTTCTATTATGCAGACAATTCCAGCTTAATACCGGCAAACAGTGTTTAAGATCGTGGCATTATGATGGATGATGGCACATTCCTAAACATACCAATCCTTTTTCAACTGCAGCTGCACCATTATGCCTCTCAAAATCATTAATTCAACAGCACTGCATTTCAAACATGATTCACAATTAAATTCAAACTCACAAAGATGTATCTGCCAGTAATTCTTAATCTTTTTGTTATTGTGACATTATTTTTTTTAATAATTGCCCAATTCTTGTGGTGCATATTTTCATGGGGTATATTTATTTCATTCATATAGTTAACCAATATTTATTAATTATTTACTATAAACCATGAATACAGTGCTAGGAATTAAAAATATTTTATAGGACACTTTATAGGTCGTACCAAGTTCTTTGCTTCCTGGAAATTATGAACTAAACTTATTGTTTATAAAGTGCATCTAATCCATTTAAATGGAAATCAAGGGCTGCAAAATTTTGCAGTAGACTTTGAGATACACGAAAAATTATAAAGCAAGGTTTAGAATCATTGTCTAATAATCGGAATTTTAGCTCTAGAATCTCCAAGAATGAAAATGGCTATCTATGTATTTTTATTTTGCTTACTTAAGAGTACCTGAAGTCCGGGGTGCCTGGGTGGCTCAGTGGGTTGAGGCCTCTGCCTTCGGCGCGGGTCATGGTCCTGGGGCCCTGGGATCGAGCCCCGCTTTGGGCTCTCTGATCGGTGGGGAGCCTGTTTCCCCCTCTCTCTCTCTGCCCACCTCTCTTCCTACTTGTGATCTGCCTGCCAAATAAATAAAAATAAAATCTTAAAAAAAAAAGAGTACCTGAAGTCCCACAGAAAGAAATAATGAATACTAGCAATTATCATATGCTGAATTTGACTGTCGACACAGTGTATTTTGAGAGTCAGTCTAAGTGTACATTAAATACCTCACAACACAAAGGTAAAATTGAGTAAATTCCTGCTTAAATTAAATAAGACATTTCTTGCAGAAGTTAGGTATATGATATGCATTTAAGACTGTGTGAAGAAGCAGACTATAAGCATCATTTGGGCAGAGACCTCACTTAGCTTTTTTCCTTATGTTTCCATTGTACAGTTTAACCATTTCCTCCTCATCATAGAAAATACATGCAACACAAAATGTAGAATGAGTGAGTGAATGAACTAATGAGTAAGAACATTTTAATTAGCTCATTTTCTCAGGGTAGTGTTTTGCATTGCATATCAGTGTTCCCAAGGGACTTGGTAATGCTTTCTAAAGGCTGTAGGTAGGTATATAAATTAAGACAGTGCTACCATCAAGAGTCAGATCTCTTTTCACTTAATTTGCTCCATTCCTTTTTTCTTTGCAGAGAGATTCAATGTGTATCTTATGCCTACGCCAAATCTGGATATTTATGGTGAATGCACAATGCAGATCACTCATGAGAATATCTATCTCTGGGATATCCATAATGCCAAGGTCAAACTGGTGATGTGGCCTCTCAGCTCCCTGAGGAGATATGGACGGGACTCAACGTGGTTTACCTTTGAGTCAGGAAGGTAAGCTCCAAGTGTCACAACCACCTAAAGACACCTAAAGGACAGGTTCTGTCCACTAGTGCCCAAGGAGGACCACTGTTTTTGGAAAGGGTAGAAATCACCAAATACATAATTTCTTCATATTTTTGTTGATAATATGAATAAAATGTATCAATTTTATGACAGTTTAATTATCCTATTCAAAACAGTTCAGTCTTTTACACTGGCCTCACACCAATTTCAGAATAATTTTAATCTTGCAATAAATTTTATGATATTATTACAATACTATATTTTTGGTCTATCCTATAATATTTCAGTGACGTAGGATTCCTGTGAAATTCAACATGTCCTTACTAGCATTATTTTTGTGAGTTTTTTAATAAGCAAAAAATTTGAAAGGAGTTTTATATTAAATCATTGATATATTACTTTTTAAGTTTCAGGTATGTGAGTTCAGTATTCATTTATCCAAATTTCTATGTTAATAACATTAATTAAATGTAAATGTTAACTCAGAGTGACTGAAACAATGTTGGCAAGTCTATCATATATGAAATGCACAACCCAGATTTTAAATAGAGTATGTCAAAGCAAATACATTGGTTTCTTGGTCATAGCATACAGTTGGAATCCATAAATGTCTCAAATGAATGCTTGTTTCATAATCATTATTTACAGACTCGAGTTTAGACATGAGCTTCAACCAGAAAAATGAATGTCTTTGTGCAGTGACCTTTGTGATGTTGTTGTCCCTCATCCAAGACAAGACCTACTTAGATTCGGGGATTCTATATAAGAGATGTTTAATATATCAGTCTTCCCACTGGGAACATGATTTATTCATTCTGAAAATGGATCCATTCTGAAAATGGCATTATAAGACAAGTATAGTGAAGTTTTGTTTTACTCGATATAGCCATTTTAATTTCATAACTTTGTTCTTACAAAAGCATTAAATACTTATTCAAGGTCAGGTTCTAATAATATCCTTTTAGGTTAGGCCAAGGCCATATGTCTTTTAAAATTTTAAGGAGAGGGGAAAAATCCTGAGTTGAGCTGAAGTAATTTTACCAGTCTGGACCCTTTTGCCTAGGTAATATTAAACAATCTCCCACACTGACTTCTCTGAGAGCCTTCAATTCTGTGTCTGCTTAGTGGCCATGAGTTCACTCAATTGTCTATTTTCAGTCTACTTAGATCCTGAAAATAATAATAGTAATCACATTCTAGATAACTACTAGGTAATAAAAATTTTCTCAAGAAAATGAGTATTTTTAGGCATATACACTATTTTTAAAATTATATGGTTATGAAAAAGGGATTATAACTTATTCGCTGACCTAAGGTTTATGATACTTTTTTTTTTTTTACTATCCATAAAAGTTAGTGTATGTTTGAAAAAAGCGATGGTTTATTTTTATTATGTAATAACATTACATCCAGAATTCCCTTCTTTGGATATTTCTCCCAGGTATTCCTATTTGTCTATTTTTTTAATATTCATTATTGACATAGAATTGATATACAATAACTGACAACTCTGTGTGCATGACGCAGTGCTCCCCGTGATAAATGTGTCACCATTTATCATGATACAGCGGTAACACCATATTATTGACTATATTCCCTGAGCTTGTACTTTTCACTTCCATGACTCCCATATTTTATTTTATAACTGGAAGTTTGTACTTGTTTATTCCCTTCACCTATTTCTCCAATTACCCTACCACCTCCTTTCTGGCAGCCATCAGTTTGTTCTCTGTATTTATGCTTCTGCTTAGGTTTTTTGTTTATTCATTTGTTTTTGTTTTGTTTTGTTTTGTTTTTTTCTATTCCACATATAAGGGAAGTCATATGGTATTTGTCTTTCTCTGTCTGACTTATTTCACTTAGTGTAATGCCCTCTAGGTCCATCCATGTTGTTGTAAATGGTAAGATTTCATTATTTTTTATGGCTGAGTAATATTGCAGTGTGTGTGTGTGTGTGTGTACGTACATACACACCACGTTTTCTTTTTCCACTCATCTATCATCTATGAATGGACCTTTGGGTTGCTTCTGCATCTTGGTTATTATAAGTAGTGGTGTATTAAATACAAGAGTGCATGTATCTTTTTCACTTAGTGTTTTTATTTTCTTTGGATTAATACCCAGTGGTGGCATTATTGGATCATATGGTATTTCCATTTTTAATTTTTGAGGAACCTCCAAATGTTACATGTCTATTCCCTCATTTCAGAAGGCACCTACTCAGGATTTTAAATAACAAGTAAAGTTTTTTTCTTTTCCTTTTCTGGTGGTTATGTAGAATTTTCACTCCATTTGTACCTGTCACCAGTTTTTCCCCATTTCTTGCTTCTCCAAAGTCTTTAAGGGGAACATACTAGCTCTCCACAGGTGATTAAATTGATATTCTCGACCAAAATATCAAACTAGCTGATAGGCAGCTTGTCTTATCTGACAGTCAATATTCATTGGTCTTCTATGATCTTTGTAATTTTTAATAATTTTAAGATACATTAAAAATAAAATATCTCAGAGTAGGTAAGTCCTGTAATCCTCAAGGTTTTTTCTGTTTTATTTTTGTTTTGGTATTTGTTTAGTTTTATTGGTTTAGGAGAGAGTTTTTTCCTACATTTTTTGTTTGTTGGGATAACTTCTTAAAAAATAAACAATAATATCTAAAAATCATCTTGACATACACACAGTCCTACCTGCCCTGGGAATGAGAGAATGACTTTAGGTCATAGCTCTGTCACTTGTTAATAACTTAGCATGGGCCATTTGACCCCTCTGTCTTCCAGTTTTCTTCTTTGTATTAGAAGAATACTTCTTATTAATACTTACTTACTACTTCCTATATAAATTTAGAGAGTTTGAGTTTGTGAATAAAAAGCAGCAGCAGACGGCACGGTGCTGTCTCTAATGGACATTTAAGAAATCATGATTATGTACTCTTCCTCAGAAATGATGTAACTTGTGTTATTTCCACTTGCTGAATGAAGCTTCTACCTACCTGTAAAGAGCTCTATTCTTAGAGAATTCTGTGAAGGTATATTCTTAGCCAAACACTGGAAATATGAGGAGAGATAAGCCAAGCAAAAAGCTTAGGAGAAGCCAGCATTCAAATGCTGGAACGATCATTAGAAACTTGGCGTCTAAGACTAAAAATCAGTGTTACCTGTCATGAGTCAGGAATTTGAGAAGAAAATGGGACTGGTGCAGCAAGACTGAAGCACAAATAAGGGGAAAATACTGAAAGGCTGTCTTTATGCTAACTGGGGCTTGGAGCATAATTTTATGGGTTACTAGGTGCCTATTTCCTTGAAGAGTCAGCAGATATACAAGAACTCTCTAATTTACCATGTGTAATACTTTGGAATAAGTTACATTCCAACAATATTGCCTGTGGGAAAATCATAGTGTAGAGCAATGAAAATTAAACTTCCTTACCCTTAAGTAGATTAAGGGAAAAAATCTAAAATAATCTCGACAAAAAGCTACTAGAACTAAGAAGTGAATTTAGTGAGGTTACAGCATATAAGGTCAGTATAAAAAAATCAATTTTATTTTATATACAAGTAGTGCATAAATGTTTTGAATAACTCTTATAATGTCTTAAAAATATGAAATATATATAGGTTGCTTTAACAAAATGTGTGTGAGATCTTTACATTGAAAAACCACAAATATGCCTGAGAAATTAAAGTAAATAAATAAATGGAGATATATGCCACATTTGTGAATTGGAAGATACTATATTCATAAGATAACAATTCTCTCCAATTCAATGTATAGATTCATTGTAATCTCAATAACAATCCCAAATGACTTGTCTAAATTAAATGACAAGTTGATTCTAAAATAAAATTGCAGAAGACCTAGCATAAGCTAAAACAATTTAGAAAAAATATATTTGATGGATTTCTACTGCCAAATTTTAATACTTGTTATAAAGCTACAGTAATCAAGACAGTGTGATATTGGCATAAGGATAGACCTAACTATCACTGGAAAAGAATGAAAAGTTCAAAATAGACACCACATATATGGCCAATTTATTTATTTTTTAATATGCTGTGGTATTTCAATATGAAAAAAAAAATGGTGCTGGAATGACTGGATACCCATTAAGGAGGAAAACCAAGAGCTCTTTACCTACCGCCATGGACTGAATTGTGCCCACCTCCTCCCCCTGCAATATTCATATGAAGTCCTAATCCAAGTGTGATGGTATGTGGAGATGGGACCTTGGAGCCTTCAGAAGACAGTTCAGTGTAAACGAGATCATGATCATAGGGCCGTCATGGTAGGATTAATGTCCTTTTAAGAAGAGATACCAGAAGGCTTGTTTTCTCTCTCCTGCCATGTGAGGACATAGGGAGAAGACAGCCATTGACAAGACAACAAAGAGAGTCTTCAACAGAAACTGACCGTGCTGGCTCCTTCATCTTGGGCTTCCAGCCTCCAGAACTAGGAGAAAATAAATCCCTGTTCTTTAAGCCCCCCTATCTGCAGTATTTTGTTATGGCAACTCCAGCTAATACACTCCACCATACTCCCCTTAAAAAAACTCCAAATGGATATAGACTTAAATGTAAAAGCTAAAATTTATAAAATTTATAGAAGAAAATAGAGGAAAATATTTCTAACCTTGAAATAGGCAGATAGTTCTTAAATACTACGAAAAGCACAATCCAAAGAAAAAATATTGATAATTTGGGCTTCATCAAAATTAACACCTGCTCTTCAAAAGACATCCTATAGAAAATGAAGGGAAAAAAATGAAAAGGCAAGCAATAGACAGGGAAGAGGATTCACAAATCCTGTATCTGACAAAGCATTTTTATTTGTAATCCTTAAAGAATTCTTACAGACCAAAATAGGAAGACAAATAAACCATTAATAAAATAGGCAAAAAAAATTGGACAGGTTATAAAAGAAGATATGCTGATTGACAGTACAAATAAGAAAAGATGTTTATTATTATCTTTACTCATGAGGAAATATGGATTAAACCCACAAAAGATACCAGTATATTCTCTCCCCTACCAAAAGACAAAATAAAACAAAACCCTGACCCTGTTGAATGGAGAAGGAAGAACTCTTACTCTGTCTCATTGTTAATGTGAATGGGAAAAAGAACATCCCTTCAAGTAATAGTTTGGCTTTTTTGTGTGTGCGCCATGCGACAGAGCAATTTTACTCCTAGATATTTACCCACCAACTGCCCCAAAGCACCATATAAATACTTGTGTTGGGAGAGTCAAAGCAGTTTTATTCATAAGAGTCAAAAACTGGAAACAATCTAAAAATGGCCATCAACATATGAATGGGAAGACAAATTATAATGTAGTTTTATATAAGGGAGTGCTACCAACCCGTGACTCGTAACATAAATGAATCTCCAAAACGTTATTCTAAAAACTGCCTGTGATTTCATTTCCAGAAAATCCTACAAGAGGCAAAACTTAATTTATAGTGACAGAAAGCAAATCAGTGGTTGCCTGGAGTTGAGGCTGGGGTTGAGAAAGAATGGATTGCAAAGGGCACTAATCGCAGAGGGGAGTGATGAAAATGTCCTGTATTCTCACGTTCATCAAAAAACATGGAACTGTTCACTAAATATTGGTATTATTGTATGCAAATTATACTCCAATGTTTTCGACGTGAAAAAAATTGTGGGGAAAGAAAATAGAACACTACAGGTCTTATGTTATATTCTTTCATACTGTTTGGATGTTTGGCAATGAGCATTGTTACTTTTATAATAAAACACTTCCCCTGGAAGTAATGGGACCAAGGAAGGACGGAAAGAGAGCCTCAAGGATTGTCTGGACTGGGCGTCCTGAAGCTGAGATACAACTAGGCTTTTATTCCTAGAGAGGTACTACAAAGTCACAAATCTGCTTTTGTAAGCTGGTCGGGTGTTAAACTTTCCACATCCTCTGTGTAAATCTCCATTTTTCCCCCTTAGTATTGAGAATTATTTTTTAGATACCTTTATTGTCCAGATAAAAAGTTAATACAAGCTTTTGAAGGAGATGTTGGGGAAAAAAAGCTTAAAATCACTCATAATTTCTCCATCTTTAGATAACTGCTTTTAATATTTGATGTACTTCTTTCCAGTGTATTTCAAAGTCAATGCAAATAAAAAAATTTTTATTTTTTCACTTAATATATATTATATTATATATAATATAAATATTATAATATATAATATTTCACTTAATATATTAATATTATATTTTCACTTAATATATTATATTGATATATATTTCAAAGTCAATGCAAATAAAGATATTTATCCTTTATTTTTTACTTAATATTATATTGAAGTAGTCTCTGAGTCCTTTAAAATCCCGATCCAAATGGCTGTATGGCATCTGAACATATGGCTATGCCATCATTAATTTAACATTAAGAAGTTTCCAAAATAAACTATTATAAATAAAGCCACCCTGACCATCTGTGAAAAGTTGTATAAATCTCTGATTATTTCCTTAGCAAAGCCTTTTTAAAGGCTTACTGGGTCAAAGAATGTGAATGTTTTCAAGGTTCTTCACAATATAACAACTTGCTTTCAAGAAAATGATATCAATTCATACATCCTCTAATGGTACAAAGAGTGCTGTTTGTGACCCTATAACCACAAGCATTAAAATGATGATTTAGGATGTTTCTATTTTGATCAACGACTTTGAGAGCTCTCTCTCTCTCTTTTATTTTTTTGTTTTTGTTTTCTTCTTTTGTTTGTGTCTTTATCTTTATGATTGGAGGTCTGGCCTTGTGTATATTGTTCATTTGCATTTTTTTCCTTCTCTAAATTTGGATGTCCTTTGCCCTTTAATAATTGGACTATCAGCCACTATTCTATGCAACTATTTTGTAAATTCCAGACAATCCCACTCTTGTTAAAGAGAGTCAAAATCAGAAGGTTTGCCCATGCTTGATCCAGAGAAATAAAAGCAAGACATTGTGTTCCCTGGGTCAGGACTGGGGGTTAGGGAGAGAGGGGAGGGCATGGGTGATGAAGACAATTTAAAGGGCAGATTGGCCAATCATCCTAGCAAACCTTGAAGATCTGCGTTTTCTGGGTTTTATTTTATTAGCTTCTTGCAAAAAACATATTATTAATAATATGGCAGTTTTAGCCATTTATTTATACTACTGCACGTACTGGAAAGTAACAAATTAGATACGCCAAAATACTTTTTTTCACTGACAGGCTTTTTTCAAATGCATTGTTAAATTCCACTGTACCAACAAAATGTAAAAATAAATAGTAAAAGAGGATCTATATTATTCTTTCTGGAGAGAAATACCTCACACATCCTCATAATTATAATCGTACGCCATAAGCTTCAAGAAGCACATGGCAGATATGAGAACAGAATGAGAACAAGGACCAGGAAGATTTCAGTGGGAATTGTCCCTAGAGAAGCATGGTGTTTAGGAGATGAATTCATAGTCTCACACCAGCTTAGAGCAATGATGATTTAAGTTTGCATTTTAAGAGTAAAAAAAAAAAAAAAACCAATTTGCTATGCAGCTTATTTTTTTCGCAAAAAATCAGAAAAGATATCCAGACCTGCAGAGGAAGTCATAGGATTCATGATTATGTGCAATTTTATCCTGTGAAAGACAAAACGATGTTTTTAATTGCTGATGTGGCATCTTTACTTCATACAACCTCATAAATATCGTAACCAAACATCAGAATGGGTTCAAATGGCTGCATAACAAAATTCAAGTGAGCCTCCAATTCTTTTTTTATAAAATTATTCTTCTTTTTAATATTTTATTTATTTATTTGACAGATGAGAGAGATCACAAGTAGGCAGAGAGGCAGGCAGAGAGAGGGGGAAGCAGGCTCCTCGCTGAGCAGAGAACCCGACGTGGGACTTGATCCCAGGACCCTGAGATCATGACCTGAGCTGAAGGCAGAGGCTTAACCCACTGAGCCACCCAGGCACCCCTATAAAATTATTCTTCAAAACATAACATCCCTACTCGGCACAATACTTAATATCACAAAATTGACACTTAAATATCTATCTTACCAATTTTGATAATATCTTTATTTAAAAGCTTAGGGAAAATCTGGTTACAGTTTTAAACTATTGGAAATGCAAAACAATACTTATTATAATATAGTTCCTTTTGGAAGATGGTTAATGGAAGCAGTTATGTGTGCTATAATCAAGGATTCTGTGATGTCACAGGTAGACATAATTTATTCCTAAACCTTTTTGTTTACAGATGCAGAGAGAAATCCTTCCTCCTCCAGTGCATGACAAATTAGTTATACACACATACACACACACAGACACACAGACACACATTACATACATATATAAATTGAACTATGTCAAAATTTAAAACTTCCTTCTGTAAAAGACACTTTTAAGGGAATTAAAAGATAGGACAGTTCTGGGGAAAAGATCTGGGAGTCACATATTGGACAAAGAATTTGTATCCAGAATATATAAAGAACTTCTAAGTTTAACTTCTAAATTTAATAAGAAAACACAACCTGCAGTTTAAAAAAACAGACAAAAGATTTGAGCAGACGTTTCATCAAAGAAGATATGTGGCTGACTGGTCATCACATTAAAAGATGCCAAACCTAATTTGTCATTAGGGAAATACAAATTAAAACCACATCGAGGTACAACTCTTGACTTATTATTTTGCCTAAAATTAAAAAGAAAATCTGACAATACCAATTACTGACAACAACGCACAATAAATGGAACTCTCACATATGCGTTTGTGGAAGTGCAAAATGGTGTAGCCATTTAGGAAAGCGATTTTGGCATTTTTTATGTAAAATTAAGCATATACTTCACATATGATGAAGCGATGCTGCTCCTAAGTTATTTCCTCAAGAAAAATAAAAATATATGTTCATAAAAAAAAAACCCTGCACATGAATAGCCATTTTATTCATTATTGCCAAAAAATGGACAAACCAAATGCCCTCCATTGAATGGATATGTTGCAGTAAATCGATAGACACTCAGCAATAATTCAACTGATACAACAACATAGGTGTATTACAAATGCATTATTCTAAGGAAAAGAGCCAGATCCAAAAGACAGCATACTCTGTGGTTACATTTATGTAATATTACATTATATGATGGAAAATAGATGAGTGATTGCCAGTGGGTGGCATGCAGGGAGACATTGACTACAAAGCAACAGCATAAGGGAAATTTGGAGAAAGGTGAAACTGGTCTTTATCTTGATTGTCATGGTAGGTATATAAACTCTCTACATTTGTTAAAACCCATAGAACAAATGTTACTATATATAAGGAACATAAAGAACAAATGTTACTATATATAAGTTTTTTTAATTTAAGAATAAGTTTTTAAAAGGGAAGAGTTTCTCAGGTATGGTCAAATGATTTTTGACAAAGGTACCAAAACCATTCAGTGAGGAAAGGGCAGTCTTTTCATAAATTGTGCTAGAAAAACTAGATATCCAAATGCAAAAGCATAAAGTTGGCCCCTTACCTGTCACCATATACAAAAATTAACTCAAAATGAGTCAAAGACATAAGTGTAAATCTAAAACTTTACAACTTTTAGAAGAAAACATAGGGAAAAAATCACAACTTTGGATTTGGCATTGATTTCTTGGATATAACACCAAAGGCATAGGCAATGAAAAAAAAATAGACAAATTGGATTTAATGAAAATATAAAGAATTTGTGTGTCAAAAGACAATAAAAACAAAATCAAAAGGCAACTCACAGAATGAGAGAAAATAATTAAAATCATACTTCCAATAAGGGATTAATATCCAGGCTATATGGAGAACTTCTAAAACTCAAAAACAACAAAACAACTCAATTTTTTTTTAATTTTTTTTAAAGATTTTTATTTATTTATTTGTCAGAGAGAGAGAGAGAGAGAGCACATGAGAAGGCAGAGGGGCAGGCAGAGGCGGAGAAGCAGGCTCCCTGCTGAGCAAGGAGCCTGATGCAGGACTCAATGCCAGGACCCTGGGATCATGACCTGAGCTGAAGGCAGCGACTTAACCAACTGAGCCACCCAGGCATCCCAACAACTCAATTTTTTAAATGAGCAGAGGACTCACATAGATATTTCTCCAAAAGATATATGGAAATGACCAAAAAGTACATGAAAAAATACTCAATATCCCTAATCTTAGGGAAATGCAAATGAAACAGAAATAAAGTATCACCTCACACCCATCAGAAATGCTATTATCAAAAAACCAAATTGGACCCCTGCAGTATTGATGAGAACGTAAAATGGTAGAACAGCTATGGAGAAGAGTATGGAGGTTCCTCAAAATATTAGAAATACAATTACCATATGATCCAGCAATCATACTTCTGAGTATACATCCAAAAGGAGTGATAAAATAAAAGAGATATTTGTATACTTATGTTCATAGTGGCATTATTCATAACAGCTAAAATCTGGAAGCACCCACTGTTCATTGATGGATAAATGGACTTTTAAAATATTGCATATATATGCAATGGAAGATTATTCAGCTTTTAAAAGGAAAAAAATCTGCCATCTATTCCAGCATGGGTGAACCTTGAGTAAATTATGCTAAAAGGAATAAGCCAATCATTACAAGATAAATACTGTATGATTCCACTTATGTAAGGTACTTAGAGTGGCCAGAATCATAGAGACAGAAACAAGAATACTAGTTGTCAGGAGCTGGGGGAGAAAGAAGTTATTGTTTAAAGGATACACAGTTTCAAATTACAAAATGGAAAGAGTGATGGGGATGGATGGTGGTGATTGTTATACAATATTATGAATGTTTACCACCACTAACTCTATACCTAAAAGTCGTTACAACAGCCAACACAACATTGAAAAAAAAACAACAAAGTTGGAAGACTGACACTACCCAGCTTCAAGACTTACTATAAAAGTAATTAAGACAGTGTGGTTTTAATGAAAGAATACATAAATAAATCAATGGATTAGAATAAACAGCTGAGAAATAGCCCACATAAGTACAATCAACTGATGTATGACAAAGGAGAAAAGGCAAGACATTGGACAAGGAACTTAAACACTTTACAAACATTAACTCAAAAATGGATCGTAGACCTAAATGTAAAATGCAAAACTATAAAACTCCTAGAAGAGAGTGTAGAATACCTCAGTACCCTGGGTATGGCAATGACATTTTAGGCACAGCACCAAATGCAGGATCCATGAAAGAAGTAGTGATAAGCTGTACCTCATCAAAATTAAAAACTTAATTGCTCTTCAGGAGACAATATCAAGAGAATGAAAAGAGAAGCCACAGACTGGGAAAAGTCATTTGCAAGAGACAGATCTGATAAAGGACTGCTATACAAAGAAGTCTTAAAAGTCATCAGTAAGAAGACAAGGCCCAATTGAAAAACAGACCAAAAGACCTTAACAGACACTTCATTAAAGAAGACATGCAAATAAGCATATGAAAAGCTGCTCCACATCATATGTCATCAAGAACATGCAAATTAAAACAATAATTTGATATCACTGTAGACCTATTAAAATGGCCAAAATGCTGAACACTGATAATACCAAATGCTGACAAGGATGCAGAGCAACAGGACGTCTCTTTCATTGCTGGTGGGAATGCAAAAATGGTACAACCACTTTAGAGGACAACTTGGCAGTATCTTTTAAAACTAAATATACTCAAACCATACAATTCAGCAGTCATACTCTTGGTATCTTGGTATCTACCCAGAGGAGTTGATATCTACCCAGAGGAGTTGAAAATGCATGTCCATACACAACCCTGCCCGTAATACTGATAGCAGCTTTATTCATAATTTCCCAAACTTGGAAGCAACCAGGATGTTCTTCAGTAGGTGAATGGGTTAAAAAAAAATATGGGATCCATCCAGACACTGGCATATTTTTCAGCACGAAAAAGAAATGAACTATCAAGCCATGAAAAGACAGGGAGAGACCTTAAATTGCATTTTAGTAAATGAAATTAAATTTGAAAAGACTACTCCCTGTATGATTCCAACTATATGACATTGTGGAAAGCAGAGCAATGACACAGGAGAAAAGAGCAGTGGTTGCTAGGGGTCAGGGGGATGGATAGGCAGAGCACAGAGGATTTTTAGGTTATTAAAAATGCTCTAGATGATGGGGCGCCTGGGTGGCTCAGTGGGTTAAAGCCTCTGCCTTTGGCTCAGGTCATGATCCTGGGGTCCTGGGATTGAGCCCCACATTGGGCTCCCTGCTCAGTGGGGAGCCTGCTTCCTCCTCTCTCTCTGCCTGTCTCTCTGCCTATTTGTGATCTCTCTGTCAAATAAATAAATTTTAAAAAAATCTTTTAAAATGCTCTAGATGATACCATATGGATGGACTCATGTTATTGTACATTTGCCTAAATCCACAGAATGTACGACACCAAGAGTGAACCCTAATGTAAACCATTGGCTTTGAGTAATTTTGATGTGTCAGTGGAGGTTCATCAATTGTAATAAATGTCCCACTCTGCTGGGGGGTATTGCTAATGGGAGAGACTCTTTATGTGTGGGTGCAGGAAGTATCATGGGAATTTTCTGTATCTTCCACTCATTTTTGCTATGAACCTAAAACTGCTCTATAAAATTATCTTAATAAAAAAAGTTACATTGTACACATTAAATAGATAAAATTTTTATTTGTCTATTATACCTTAATAAAGCAGGGGAGGAAAGAAATCTAGTATCTGGAAGTGTTGACATATTTTTTTCTATATTTTATATTAATATCTTTTCTGATAATCCAATTCCTCATTGTGTTGAAAGATATGATAGATTTCCTACATCTATTGATAATTGCTGCTAGAAAACAAGGAACATTCACTGCCCAAGTATTTCTTTTGACTTGCATCATGAAACCTGAGATGTATTAGTAAAGTTATATTATAGTGGAAGAACCTGTGTTTTTGTAGCACTATTAGCACTACTGGGTTAAAATACCAATTCTTCTAGGTTTTAGGCAAGTTGATTTTCATTTTTGGGTTTTATCCCCCTCATTTGTAACAATAAGGAAAGGAATATCTTTTCTGTAGCTTTTTGTGATGTCTTTGAGAATTAGCAAGTGTTGAATATATTCATTGCACAAAATAGTTGGGTTTTTTCCCCCTTTTTTTAAGTGGTCTTCTTTTTCTTTCTTTTTTTTTTTTTTTTTAGAAAGAGTAAGCACAAGTCGGGGGTGTTGGGGAGCAGAGGGAGAGGGAGAAGCAGACTCCCTGATGAGCAGGGAGCCTGACATGGGGCTCTATCCCAGGACCTGGGGTCATGACCCCAGCCAAAGACAGCTGTTTAACCTACTGACCCACCCAGGCACCCTAGTTTTTTTTTTTTCCTCTTTTAATCTTTAACCTCTTCTGAGGTTATTTAACCTCTGCTGAGGTTATTAACATTATTTAATTTAGTGGATTTAAAATTTTTTTAAAAATCAAATGGTCTGGAAACTATAAGATGATGAAAATCAAAACAAAAATTTTAAAAGGGAATAGAGAAACAACTATTTTAAAACAGCTGATTTTGGGGGGCCCTTGATTGCACGGTTGGTTGAACATCCAACTCTTGGCTCAGGTCGTGATCTCAGAATCATGGGATGGAGCTCAGCCTCAGTCTCTGTGCTCAGGGCAGAGTCAGCTTGGGTTTCTCTCTCCCTCTCTCTCTGCCTTCCCCTGCCTCAAAAAAAAAAGATTTTTTTTTTCTTTTTTAAGCAGCTGATTTTGACACAATTTCAGTTTCCTTCACAATGTGAAAATCTTGATTTTTTTTTCTTCACTCTTTTGGTGATGCTATAAAACACACAAAAAATAATTCTAAATCTTTTAAGTTTAGTGAAATACATACTAGTGTAAAATGCACATCATGAATTAATTACTCTCATGATCACATGTTTGACTCTAACAGATAATGATACTGATGAGTTCACAATCTTTATCTAGAATTTATTCAACACCAAGAAAACTATTACCTTGTATATATGTATGGAGCTATAATTTTGATTCTCTTCCCAGATTTTGGTTGTGGGAGGTTAACATCTGCCCAATGAAACTAGATGACTTGAGTGCACATGTATCAATCTGTTCGTTTTTTTTTTTTTTAAAGAACAAACTATTGCAATTTTTAAAATACGAAAAATTTAATATTCAAGTCAGTGGTACGTTCACTCATTTGTATGAGATTTTGGCAGGACTGTGACTATTTAATAGAAAAATGAACAACAAATAATAATTAAAAAATTAAAAAGGAGAAAAAAGAAAAACAGCCATTTTAGCCCTTTTTTCCTCGCCAGTCCACCAGCCTCCCTGTGTTGTGATGCTTATAAGTGTGGTTATCACCGTCATTAAAATAAATGAACCCTAAATCACAAGACTGATCCTGAGTGACACCTTAATTCACTTTGAAAATTCTTCTTAAAGATTTTAGAAATTGGTCAAAGTACCTTGAATAAAATAGTGATATGTGCATCACCTCCAGAGGTGACCACCTCCCCAGATAGAATCCCTTTGTATATTTATAGTCAGCACATTTCTTAAAATACAATCTCTGTTTTGTAATTACACTCTGCAGCTGAAACCTCAAAATCATAGTCTGGTGTTTTAGCTTTCTTCATGGAAGAATGTTGATTTTTTTCAAAGGAAGGGACCCTTTTTGATTCTCCCTATATAGCCTTGGACAGTGCCATGAATGTAAAAATAGGCGTTTGCTGAATTTAATCATCCTTATATCTGTGTTTCATCTGATAGCTTTCAAAGCCCTCATTTCAAAGTATATCATTTCATTTATGCCGATATCAGCATGGAAGGTGGTCATAACAGAAAATATTTTTAACAAGTTTTCATGGATGAGAAAATCAAGTCTCAAAAAGGTTAATGATGTAACTGAGGTCACATGGAAAGTAAGCAGCTGGCAGAGGCAGAAGTCTGATTCATGCTCCCATGTTTTACCACACCATGATCGCTCAGAGAACAACAATCTAGTGCTATGATCTTAGTGTTTGTATCCCTCCAAAATTCACATGTTCAAACCTAATCTCTAAGGTGATGGTATTAGGAGGTGGGGCCATTGGGATGTGAGTAGGTCAGAAGCCTACTGGAGCCCTGAGGAATGGGATTTACTGCTTTTATAAGAGAGACCCAACAGGGCTCCTGTCCACCATGTGAAGACACAATGAGAAGATGGCATCTATGAACCATTAAGTCTTACCGGATACCAGCTCTACCTGTGCCACGATCTTGGTCTTATAGTCACCAGAACTGTGAGAAAACAAAACAAAACAAAACATTCTTTTGCTTATAAGTCACCCACTAGATGCTCTGCAATTACGGCAGCCCAAATGGATTAAGACCCCACGGTACTCTATTTATTTATTATTAAGCAAGTTAAAAGGTTCATTATTAAGATATCCCACAATATCACTAGATAGATATAGCTAAAGCTTGAATCTGTCTATAAGATAAAGACCACTTTATTTTTAGCATGATCTAAAAAACACCCCTGGTTTTTGAGCTTTATCTGCCTTACCAATAGTCTCCGCCAACTTCATGCTTCTTACTCTGAATGCCAGCAACAACAACAACAAACGCTAATAAAGAACCTCTATGCTTGGCTCGTGCTATCCATCCACCCTGAGTGCCAGCCACCTGCACCCTCCCACCGCATCTTGAGTAATTTCAACTCATTTCCTTCAGTGAACCGTTCCTAAATTCCTAAAATGGGATCCGCTGCCCTTTTGCCTGGATAGTATTGCTCTCCACATATTTCCTGCCCCCCTACATTTTCCAACATTCAGGGCCGTCTGGAGAACCCTATGACCAGTTCCCACAAAGGTCTATGAACAGAGGGATGTATGCTTTTTTTTTTTGTTTTTTGACGCAGGCACTGTCCTGGTTGCCCAGGATAGTTGTTAACAACCAGAGTGGATTAACATGAGTGAGAAGTTTCTGTTGCATTCAACCCCTGAGATTTTGTGTGTTCTTTAAGGATAACTCTATTTGGTCCTAACAGAAATGGATAACAGGAGGAGTGCAGCAGTAATAAATAGCCCTAAAATATGTCGCCCTGAAACAGTGGTTGGACAAAAATGGAAGGAAAATGTTATGGGAACTGGGAGAAGGTATCATGCAAGACTAGACATTTGGTGAAACTCTTGCCTCTTGGTATAATTTATGATAACCTGGCAGGCTGATTGCATGTCTAATGAGCTTCTAGATAAGAACAAATTTGCAAGGACAAATACAAATTAAAAATAAGAGGTTAATTCTCTCTGTTGAAAGTGGGGAGAAGCTTTATCTCCCTGCCTTTTTCCTAGAGCATTTACTATAGAACACTTACCATTGTAAGTACTTCTTTCTCTCTTTGAAATAGATAATAAATTCTTCCGAAAACTAAATAGGTCTTTCATCAGCTTTAAGACCCTGGAGTACTTTTCTTAAGGACTCAGGAACCAAGCCTTTGAAATACAAACATCAAAGGAGAGAGTGACCCTCCCTCCCAGATTGCATGGGAGGGTAGGAGCCTACCGGCTGTGAACATGTCGCTCCATGCAAAACAACTTTGTCATAAAGCTGTGAGAAGTTTGTTTTTCCTCTGGAAAAAGCCAAGTAGCTGACATACACGGTGTCTCCAGTTACCAAGTGAATCCTGCATGAGCGCAAATGGTGCTATCAGGCCTCTCATTTAAAACTAGTTATTGTTTATCTTGAGACCTTGTTATATCTGCTTGAGTATTAAAAGGATCAGATGTTTTTCCATCTTTGCAGTCTCTCAGCCAATTACCTGTGATGTGCATCACATTCTAGCCTAATACATATAAAATAAGAGTGTTTTCTTTCTCTCCTTTGTTTGTGGAGAGGATGTCTGGATTGGGAGAAGATTCTGTTTTTAATTCTATTTCTCAGCATCAAGGGGAGAAATTAGAAAACAAAATGTTCATACTGTTCGTTGAAAGGATCTGGGGGGGAAATTGAGAACTTGTAAGCAAAATTGAAAATGATTTAGAAAATTCAAAACCTTCAACCTTGGAAAGGATAATTATGTTGAGTCACCAAAGAAGAGGAGATAAAAATTAAGAAAGTCTGTAAATGACAAAAGCAGGTTAAAACAGCCTCAAGGAAAAGCAGATTAAGTGTGTAGTCTCCACAACTTTTGCTAAAACCTCTCAATTGATTAAGGTGTGTCAGGGTGAAAAACAGCTTAAGGGGACAGTCCCTAGGAAAATCTTTTAATTAGAAATAAGAATGGCCCAAGGTAAAGAACTGATTAAGTAGGCGGTAGGCTTAAAGAACTTGATTTTTGGTTGAGGTAACACCTTTAAATGGAAAGAGTTTTAGGGAACGAGAAACACAATATTAGAGCAAATCTGAGAAGTAGGTCTCCAAAAACACTCCAAGAATAGTGGATATTGCCTTTGGGAGATGTGATCAACAAGAATTAAATATAAAAGCAATGTAAGAATATTTTGAGAAAGTTTTGCAGGAGAGGAAAAAAAACCCCTGTACTAAGGATATTTTGACTTTTTTAAGACTTGATAATAATCAGCTTTCTCACAGGAGTTTGGCAGGGCAAGAAAAACGTTGACAAACACGCAAAGCGTCAGGGGGACCATTTCTCTACGGTCTAATTCAGATATGGCGAAGGAGGATAATGAAGAAGGAGAGTTGTCCCAAGGCAGAGGGCAGAGCCAAGGAGAGGGAAGGATAAACCAGATCCCTACAAAGAGCAGAATAAGGGTCTAGGATCCCAGAGATCCTAGGGTAAGAATCTGATTCTGGACTTTGGGCTAGAATCAATGGCTGGGTGGGTTGCTTTTTGGTTTGTTGGTTTTTTTGTTTTGGTTTGTCTTAGGAAAGGATTAAAAGTGTAGGAAGAAGGGAGAAAAGGGATCTGTGCTGACCAGAAGAGAGAGAGGACTATGGCAGTCAGTCTTGCTTACCAAATATCCACCTATGCTACTCTATTTACCTGCCCCTTTGCAGTCAAATGGGGCCATATGAGACAGTATTTGGGACCATGGGCCGCCATAACAAAATGCCATAGGCTGGGTGGCTTAGAGAACAGAACTTTATTTCTCACAATTCTGGAGGCAAGAAGTCCAAGATCAAGGGTAACAGCTGATTTGGAGCCTTATGAGAGCTCTTATCCCGGCTTGCGACAGCTATCTTCTCACTGTGTCCTCACACTGTGCAGAAATAGGGAGAGGAAACAAGTTCTCTGGTGTCCTTATATAAGGACACTAAGCAATTGGATCAGAGCCCCACTATTATGACTTCATTTAACCTAACTACCTCCAGAAAGGTCCTAGTTCAAATACAGCCACACTGGGGGTTGAGGCGTCCCCATATGAATTTAGGGGGGAACGCATTTCAGTCCAGAGCATGGCTGCAAGAGAATTTTCTTACACTTTTCTAACACTTCTATGCACTGTGGCAACACAGTGGTCTACTGTTGAGATGTCTGAGCCACAACACTTAGCTTAAGTGAGAAATCTGTCTTTGTTGTTTTAAACCACTGAAATCTGAAGTTATCATTATTATTATTTTTTAAATTAAGCATCATAAATTAACCTATTTCCTAACACAAAACCCCTCTATGATTTCAGTACTCACTCACTAAATTTTTATTATTTATTTATTTCTATTTATTTATTTATTTATTTATACATTATATTGTAATCATTGGCTGATCTGCCTCTCCAAGTACCCTATGAACTCATTAAAGGACAGAGATTATGTTTTAGATATCTCTGTTTCTATAGTTCTTATCAAGTCTTTGAAAAATGATTGACAGCATCCCAGAGAATAAATGGGGTTTTCGATGTCACGGAAGATGTAAATCATAATTTTCAATTGATTTTCAGTTACATGGTACAGGGAATAGGGAAGGCTTCCTCCTTAAAAATTTGCATCAGGGATATATGTGATTTTTTAAACATCATATATCTGTCTAAATTTTCCCTCTAATTCCAAAGATGTAAAGCTAAGACAAAGCCTTTTAGGAACTTACTGCCTTTTTTTTTTTTCTGTGTGTCTAATTTAGTAAATCTCTTGCACTATAACACTGGGACTCAGTTTTTCCCCCTAGGAGAAAGCATTAATTAAATGACTTAGGAAACTGTTCTTATCAAGAAATGGAGGCTCTGATCTTAATTTTTGCTCCATTAACTTTAAAGTTCAATACATTTTTATTGAACCCACACATACTTAGTGTGAATTGCTTTTCATTAATTGGTCTATGGGGATCCCAGTGACAGTTTTGGCCTTCCTTTTAGGTTTTTTTTATTCTCCTTCAGAAAGTTCCTAAACTTTAGTAATAGTCATTAAATCAAGGAATTACTGCAGGAATCAAAGGGATCAAAATCAGTGGAGAGAGATGTGAGGTGTGGTTTGATTTCCTCAGATTGGTGGAGGGTCACCGCATCTACTGATGAGACTCATTTCCCAGGCTACTTACAGCTGGCTTTATGAGAACAATTGAATGATTCATTTATTAGTTATTGATCCATTCATTGGAAAGATGCACACATTTTCATATTTCTGAAGTTGAGGTATCTTTTGTCACTATTAGGACATCTTATAATGAATGGATGAACGAGTGAGTGAGTAAATGAACAAAGGAGTGAATGAATTCACTCATCGCCACCAAGTGGTGGTAGTGATTTCATTGCCGTTGCCTGCATGCGTACAGCTTTGGTCATGGGTGCTCATGCTTTCCTCACTCCCACTGAAGTTATATGCATGGTTAGTGTTTCATTCCTTGAGTTTAACTGCAAACCTCCAAGATATCAGTCAAGACACATTTTAGGACCATTTGAAAAAAGAAAATGAGCCCTTGGTGCTGTCTACAAACTTACTGTGAGTACCTTCTGGTAAATAAGTATGCACCAGTCAACATAAAACTCGTAGAATAGGTGTTAGTGGTTTAGAAGAAAATCTTCAAGTCAAAGACAGCATAACCTTTACTGGAGAAATGTATTTCACTAACACTCCTGGTGGCAAATGAAATGATCTTTTATGAAAAAAGAAAAACAAAGGACATTGATAATTCTGGGTTGATTCATAAGAGTTCATCTCTGTATTTGCAAAAGTTTTAGCAATCCCTTAGATAACTTATTTTACTTATATTTTCTTTTTATGCATGTATAAGAGTAATATACAATAATCCATCACAAGTGAGCCTAAGTCTTTCAACACATACAAAAAATGTTAAGTGATTAAAAAAAAAACTTTGCTTGAGAGTATAATTGGCATATTTTTCCTATAGTGATACATAAAATGAGGGTCTTTAGTGTTTTATATTTGACAGAATATGGTTATTACAAAGCATGTATTATATGCCAGGCTTTGTTCAAGGTGCTGGGGATAACTCAGGAAGCTAAGATCCCTGCCTTCATGAGGTTTATAGTCTATTTAGGCAGCACAGTATCAAAATAAACAAATTAGTACAATTTTGCCAGGTGTTAAGGAGTTTTATGTAAGAAAAAAATATAGTAAAGGGATAGCAATGCTGTGACTGGGTACTGTTTGATAGAGTAGTCAAGGCCTCTTATTAAGGTGATATTCCAGGAAATAGCCAAAGGAAGTGAGTCAGAAGTTTGTAGGTAGTTCTTTGAGAAATAAGATTCTTTTTTTTTAACACTTTTTTTAAAGATTTTATTTATTTGTTTGACAGAGAGACAGAAAGAGATCACAAGTAGGGAGAGAAGCAGGCGGAAGGGGAGAGGGAAGTAGACCCCCTGCTGAGCAGAGAGCCTGATGTGGGACTTCATCCCAGGACCCTGGGATCATGACCTGAGTGAAGGCAGAGCCTTAACCCACTAAGCCACCCAGGCACCCCTTAAACATTTTTTATATAAAGATTTTATTTATTTACTTGACAGAGACAGAGAGAGCACAGAGGGAGAATGAGAGGGAGAAGCAGACTGCCCACTAAGCAAAAAGCCTGATGCAGGGCTCAGTCCCAGGACCTTGAGATCATGACCTGAGCTGAAGGCAGACCCAGGCGCCCTGAAAAATAAGATTCTTGACCAAGGGTCTTTTTTTTTTTTTAAGATTTTTTTATTTATTTAATTGACAGACAGAGATCACAAGTAGGCAGTGAGGCAGGCAGAGAGAGAGGAGGAGGCAGGCTCCCTGCTGAGCAGAGAGCCCGATGCGGGGCTTGATCCCAGTACCCTGGGATCATGACCTGAGCCGAAGGCAGAGGCTTTAACCCACTGAGCCACCCAGGCGCCCCGACCAATGGTCTTAAATCCTGGCCAAGGATGGTATTTGACTTGCATGTTTAAGGGACAAAAAGTGTAGCCAGAGCAGAGTGAAGGATTTTTAGGAGATGATAGCAGACAAGTACTATGGGCCAGGCCATGTATCACTATATCTAATTACCTTTTGGATCATATTAAGGACTTTGGGTTCTACTTTGAATGCAGTAGGAAGCACTGGGGTACTTAGGTCAAGCATGATGCAATCCCACTTATATTATAAAAGAGATTACTCCCCATGTTGTACGGAGACCAGACTGGGTAGGTTAGGGTAGAAGCAAGGAGAATTGTTAGGCTTCTATAACAAGAATACACGTAAGAGATGATAGGCCAAAGATTTAGCAAGGGAGAAGAGGGGATGCTGCCAGATTTAAATTTAGAGTCTCAGTAGATGTGGAAAGTGAGAAAAATGTATTAATCATATATGACTTCAAGAATTGGTCCAAGCAACCAGAAGAAGTATTGGTGGCCATTTACTGTAACATGGAAGAAATATGGAAGGGATGAAAGATCGGGTTGACAATCAGGTGTTTGTTCTCTGGCGTGGATAGTTTGAGATACCTTAGACATCCAAGTAGATTTCAGAAGGTGGCTTCATATATGTATCTGGCTGTGGGGACAGAGTCCCAGATTGAAAATATAAATTTGGGAGTCACCAGCATCATGTACCCGGGTGCTCCATTGAGGGAGCACACACAGAGAAAGAAGAGAACATACAAATATCCATGACTTACTCCTGGAGGAAAAGTGCTTCAAGAAGTAGATGATATTAACCATGTTCAGTGCTGCAGAGACAATGAGTAAAATGAAGTTTGAGAAGGGACATGTTGTTTTTGCAAGTCAGAGGTCACTGATGGCCTTCAAAATACTGGCAGCTTCAGTGGAGGAATGGGAACAAAAGATAGGAATGAGTTCAAGAGAAACCAGGAGGAGAGGAATTGGAGTCACAAGGACAGGTTTATCAAGATGTTTTGCTGTGAAGATAAAAAAAGATATAGGAAAGTAGATAGAAGAGATTATGAGGTTAATCATTTTAAAAGGATATATTAAAAATAATCACATGCTGATGAAAATCAAACTATACGAAGAAAAAATGATAAGGCAGAAGGAAGAGGGAAACATCTCTAAATCAGTATCTTTTGAGATCATGAGAGGTAATGGTATCTAACAAACAAGTCAGGAGACCACGGGGTGGGGGGAAGGAAAGTATAATGGAGATATAATTGGAGGTGTAAATGATGGTAGGCATTGTGGCTATGATAGAGGTATGGAAGGATGTCTTCTGGTAGTTTCTCTTTTCTTGCTGAAATAAGAAGGTTAACTGGCTGTGAGGCTAGAGGAAAGAGATAATTCAAGATATGATGCAAGAGAAGGCACGATGTAGTTGTTTAAGAGATTGAGTAAATCCACCAAGGAAATAGAGTGGCAAGGCGAGTTAGCACAAAGCAGAGTTCTTGTAACCACCAGGGGACCCTGTGGTCTTTCCCATTTTCCTCTGGTCTTGGGTTCAAACTAGCCCTGCTTCTGCCCTTCAGATCTTCAGCAGGGCTCAGGGCCCTCTGGGTCCAGGGAGCCCATGTCTGGGCCTCCTTTAAACAACTGCTTCCTTCGATTTTCCTGTTGCAAACTCAGAGTGGCTACTTGTGCAGATTGCGAGGGCTCTCCTGACAGGCTGCAGCTTCCCCATGGTGTGCTCCCATTTATAATGTTCTCAGGGTCCCCAAACATCTGAACATCTCTAAAGTGCCCAAACGCACATTGTCTTCCCAGTCATAGTATGTTTGCTGTGATCCTCTCACTTTCACACCTGTCTGAACCCTCTTGTCTCCCTGGAATCCTCCCCTCTCACCCTGGCACTGAGACCACATGCCTGCCATGCTCCAGGAGGGTGTTCCTTCAGTGCCTACACGTGGGCTCTGTGCTGGGGCACCACACACACTGATCACCAAGCCCTGTCCCCTCCTTGTACTTTCCGCTTCCTGCCAGTCATTGGGAAGAGATGTTTTTGCAGAAAAGCTGTGGTGTCTGCTCTTACCAGTTGTGAACTGGGTGACAGGACAGGTGAAGGATGGAGGTTGTGAGCAGGGGAACCCTGGCTGGGGGATGATGGAAAACATCCCCATTATAAGATCCCCTTCATGCCTAGGCCAGGCAAAAATAGTCTCTTAGTCATGCTCTTTCTACTCTCCTGAGACAGTGTAGATAATGCCAACAATTATGCCACTTTATGAGGCAGAGAAGTGAGCACAAACACATCAGAGATTATTTTCAACTGTCAGATACTTTCTTCCCTTAGTAGGAACAAAGGGGTTCAGTTCAGGATCGTATTACAACAGAATCTGAAAATGAAGCAACATAAAAAGTCACAGGCAACATTAAAAAGATGAAGAAATAGTATTTCATTTCTTTTTTGTCTAAAGACTTAAAAACAAGTGTATTAATCTCTGGATACACTCAAAACATAATCCTGTTTCCTTAAGTGAGTGAATTTGCCAGAAGTGAAACACGTTCCTAGTGTCATCCTTTCATAATAATTGTATTCCAGACCATATGAGATTGTGCCTACACAGAACAGAATGTTACCAAAACCCCCCTTCTCTACCCCCTTCCCAGTCCTCTGCTCTGCTCCCCTCACGTCCTTCCTCCCCACTCCTCCTTTCCCCCAGCTCCTCCCCCTCCCCTTCCCCATTCCTCTGCTCTCCTCTCTTCACTTCTCTCCTCCCCCTTCTTCTCCTCCCTTTCCACCCCTTTATTTTCCTTCATTTTAGTAGATTATATCTACTTGGGGATCTCTCTTGCCTTTCTTGTTTCCTTTCACCTGACAAAGCCTAATCTAATCCTTGCAAAATATCAAACTTTCTGAAGGTTTTCTTTCTAAATCTTCTTAAAATTTCATGTAAAGTGATCTCCCTAAATATCTAGTCTCTTAGAACCCTGAAGCAGAAAATTTTATAACATCTATTTAAGTATGAAGCCACAGGGCCCTACATTTAAATTTAATTCCAGTGTCTTTAAGAAAAAAGACTCTCGGGGGGAAAAAATCACTTTTTTTCCCCCAATTACTTTATATTGTGGTAAAGTACATGTTAATAAAATTTACTATCTTAACCATTTTTATTAAAAATACTGATTTTGGAGCAATTGAGGGTTCCTAGAAAACCTAAAGGGATGGTACAGAGGTTTCCCATATACCCCCTTCCTCATGTGCACAACCCTCCATATTATCAGCAGCCAGCACCAGAGTGGGACATTTGTCACAACTGATACATCTATACTGACCCATCATAATCACCCAAAACCCATAGTTCACACCAAGGTTCATGCTTACTATTGTATATTCTGTGGGTCCAGACAAGTATATAATGACATGTATCCATCATCGTGGGGTCATCCAGAGCATCCTTCCCCATACCCAATCCCTAGCAACCATTGATCTTTATACTGTCTCCACAGTTGTGCCTTTTCCAGAATATCAGATAATCGGAAATATACAGTATATAGCCTTTTCAGATGGCTTCTTTTACTTAGTAGTAATGCAACTAAGTTTCTTTCATATCTTTTCATGATTTGATAGTTCATTTCTTTTTAGGGCTGAATAATAGTCCATTGTCCAGATGTACTACAATTTATCTGTTCACTTACTGAAGGTCATCTTGGTTGATTCCATGTTCGGGCAATTATGACTACATCTGCCATAAATATCCACATGCAGGGTTTTTTTTGTGAACGTAAGTTTTCACCTCCTTTGGTTATTAAATATCAAGAAGCATAATCATATTGTAAAAGTATATTTAGTTTTGTAAGATATCACCAAACCGTCTTCCAAAGTGGCTATACCAATCTTTCTTCCCACCAACAAGGAATGAGAGTTTCTGTTGCTCCACGTCCTCTTCAGCATTTGCTGATGTCTATGTCTCAGATTTCCTTGATGTGCTGCAGGCGCTCACCAGTAGTGTCAAATATCAATTATAAATTCATCCAGTTTCAGGAAGGTTATTGTCAAATCAAGTAGAAAAGGAGACACTATATCACTTAATCTCAGAAGTACTAGAAGAAAAAGGCTTTGTTGACTGTTGGTCCTTTGTGGATATTGTAGTCTAGCCCTGTTACCTGTTTTCTGAGTTTCAGGTACTTACTTTTTAAGTTATCCTGAAAAATTCAAGTAACCAAATGATTATTCATTAATCATTCCTCATGCTGGCAGAGAAAATTCTGAGTTATATTTATTAAAAACAATGTAGTGAAGGAATACTTTGTTAAACAAGGCAGTGAACATTATTGTGTTTATTTTGGAGGTATGCAAGTTACAACTCAGTATAAATAGGAAGTTTCTAATTTTTTACTCTTCATTCAAAACTTTAAAAAAAAACAATTTTCCAGGTGTACCTGGAAAGGAGTACCCAGACAGCAAATAAATATAAATACATACACAAATGTGTAAGTACATATATCCATTATACAAATACATTATATAAATTCAGATATATATATTCTACCAAAGATATATGTTATGTCTTAGTTCAATGTTAGTAAACTGCATATCTGTTTATTTTTATAACAGGCTTATTTCACTTAGGTTTTCTTATATTAAAAACCATGTGGTGGCCACAGCTGGAGCCCAGGACCTCTGCATGGAGACTCTGGTGTGGGTCTTACAAGATGGTCAGTGAATTCTTGGGAGGGAGTGTTGGTGAACACACCTCTACGCTTATGGGGGAAGGGGAGGGAAATAGCTGTGGCAGGTAGTCTCAAAGATGGCATCAAAGGTGGCCTTGGCAAGTTGCCAGAATGGCATGGTAGTGCAGTGCTGGCCGATGTGTGGCCTCCATGAATCCACAACATGGGACATGCAAAGTATAGCACTGTATTTTTGTGATTAAATTACACACGTTGAAAAGACACTAAGCAATACTTCTTTCAAAAGAGACCAATTCACCTTGAATTTGAGATTATAATTTAGAAATACAGAAACACTGTGCATGCATATGTTACATATGTGTCATACGTGATGTGTGTCAGTCTGTCACGAATGGTTATTGACTCCTTATCTGAGGGGTACCTGGTGTGCCCAGCTCACAATCTGGCATGAGTCATCCAGTTTGGGCAAAAGCATGACAAAGAAATAAAAAAAAACAGAATTCACTATAACTCTAATATAATAAGATCTAAAATGTATAAATAGTTTTGCCGAGTCAGGGGAAAAAAGCATGCCGCAACAAATAAGTCGGAAAATGTTCATTTCTGGCAACGTGATAACACATGTTATAAAGGTGTTTATAGACACATAGAAATGTTAGAAAACTAATACTACAGAAGGTAGTGTGCAGGGCATTGGCATGAGAGGGACATGAACTGAACTTTGCTCCCATTACGTATTAGGTTTATAACTCCAGGGCACATAACTGTTTTATGCTTGGATTCCTGAATTTGTGAGACAGAAGCCATGATATTTACTTTTGTGTTATTGTGACAATTAAAAAGCTCCACGCATCTGATGAGGTATTTTCGTAATTAGTAGCCAGCAGTAGACCTTGTACAAATGCTTCGTTTTATTCTCTGCATTTTTCTGGTATGTTTTTAGTTCTGTTTCACCTCTCACTCAGAAAGTTTGGAGGCACAGTCATTTCTTCTATTTATTTTGTGTTTTCTAGAGCTTCACTCTTGAAGGCAATTCTTTTGGCACAAGTATATTCACCGATGGGCAGATTTTGCTGAGACACTAATGAGCTATAGCTTTAAGACCTCTAAAAAGAGGGGAAGCACAACATATGTTCACAAATGTTATCAAAATTTTTGTCACTTTGCACATGTAAAATATTTTTCTGTCCTTCTTATTAAAGTAAAAGGGGCTCCAAAATTATATAAACTTTGGACCCCATGAAAACATAGATTTGTCTATATTATCTGTTGACTTATTTCCCCAATAGGGGTGCTGGTTTTGTATAGATTTACCTTTTTCACACTCCATCCCTTCCATGTGGAATCAATAAAATTCACCCCCAAGGGGTGGCCTGCATTGATGTCGTGGTACCTACTGCCATGAAATGTTGCTCTGTGCATCACCAGGAATTAAATCACTGATCTTGGCCTAAAATTTCATCAGTACTCCAAGCAAAGCAACCAAAACAGTTTATAGACTCAACAATGTATCCCACAATGGGGAAGGGAGTTACAGTGCTTTGTCAGTGATCCTTGTCTTTCCTAAGTAATACAAGGGGACCTCCAGGGGAACAGAAAGAAAACAAATGATTCAGTCTAATCTTGTAAATATGCTGAATGACCTCTTGGTAAACAGACTAATTATATTGCTGGAAAGAGATTCCATGTGTCCCAAATCTCTCAGCTGGATGCTCCTAGTTTAGGACTGACATTGGAATGGAGCACTGGGTGTTACACACAAGCAATGAATCCTGGAACACTACACCAAAAACTCATGATGTACTGTATGGTGACTAACATAACATTAAAAAAAAAAGACTGACATTGGTAAACAAACCTACAATCTATGGATTTAGAAGACAGAGCTCCCTAGAGAATGCCCCTTTAGAAACTAAATATTTGGGATATAAAGATATTTCCTAACTCAAATACTCCCTGCTAGGTGTGCTTGCCACATTCTTCACTCAGAAACCTCCTATATCTGGGGCAAAAGGTGCGCATCCAGTGCCAGAGGAAGGTTTTGAGGAGCTGTCTTGGATGTCCCAGACCTCTTCCTGCTTTGTATGTGCCTCTAGATTGTGATATAATCTGATCCTTAGTGAAGTCTCTTTACAACCTCACCCTTTGGGTTGTCTCACCCCCCCATTGTCTTGAAATGTCTCATAGTAATTAAGTAAAATAAATTTGGAATAGAAGCTATGGTCTATTAATGTTTCTCATAAATGCATAATCCCTAAAAAATATAAATTTTTTAGCAATATATATGGGTCAGATGAAAAAATAATATATAAAATGGATGTTTCAATTAGATGTGTTTATTAACACCCATATACCACCTAGTTGGATAAAAAGAGCTGAGAAGGAGAGCTTGCAGGGCCATCCATCCTGATCATTAAATATTTAAGAATATTTTTATATGATAAATATTTTATGTATGCAATGACATTCCCCAAAATGTGATGAGTGTATTTGTCAATGTACAAAGAACTTAGGTAAGTTGAATTATGTTTTCGTTGGCTCACAAAATTATTCCAAGAGTACATGAATGAGGAAGGATTTAATATGAATAATATATGTGTGCATTCGTCAGATCATGCCACAGAAATTCATCTTGTATATTTTTGCTATTTTTGTTGTAATAAATATAATTTGGGGGAAACAAGTTATTTCCTAGGAAAAGGCACTAGAATGAAAAAGGCTTCTTATCTGACCAAATCTGGCATTATGACATTATACATTTCTCACATTAGGGTCATGTAATGATGTGGTTTAGACTAGATTATGAAATCACAGACAATCAATTCTGGGTAAAAATTCCCCTGTGCAAGATAATTACCTCCTTTGAGTACTCATTTCCTCATTTTATTTTATTTTGTTTTCTTAAAGATTTTATTTATTTGCCAGAGAGAGAGAGAGTACACAAAAGCAGGCAGAGAGGCAGGCAGAGAGGCTGGCAGAGGCAGCAGGAGAAGCAGGCTCACTGCCCAGCAAGGAGCCCAATGCGGGACTCGATCCCAGGACCCTGGGATCATGACCTGAGCCGAAGGCAGCGGCTTAACCCACTGAGCCACCCAGGCATCCCTCATTTCCTCATTTTAAAGCTGGCGATTAGTGTTGCCTAGTCCTTGGGGTTGTTTTTAGAATTAAAGGAGATGATACAGATATGAAAAAGGTATCACAGGGTCTGACATGAAGGGAACACTTGGTGAATAGGAACCACAGGTTTTCATTGGACCCAATGGAGTCTTTTTTTTTTTTTTTTTAAGGCCATATCTGAACTTGAATTTTCTATTTTAAAGGAAAAATGAGAAGCCAGATCCCAGGGTGCTGCTAAACAAGGCAGCACATGGCCTGACATCTTTTCAAACTGAAGGCACCACTTCCCTACCTCATGCCCTATTTCCTGTGGCGGAACTTTCCACTGGGCAGCTGGTCAAACACAGGCCTGATGAGAAATGGGAAACATTTTTGACATTTTTGACATTTGGCTTTGCAGATGAATGAATTCTTCCAACCTCACAGTCTTTGAAAACAAGGAGTTTGTCTGCAGTTGCATTTGAAAAATCCATGCTCCATTGCTCTGTAAAAGGATTGTATTTGAAGCAAGTCAAATAAGGGTTTGAAACGGTCATGGAAGCATTGAAATTCCCCACTGATTTTCTTCTATTTGCTTTCCTGTTACCACGCTGAACCCATTCTACTTGTGCAAGGTGATTTCTGAGGCCACTATATTTGCATTCACTGTATTACTATTAGGGCATTTGGCAGAAACTAGTTCATTCAGCAGAGAGCTAGAAAACAAGAACATTAGTAATTCTGCTGGAATTAACTAATTTATTTGTAAATATGAAGTTTAATCAGGAGGAAAAGGGATGCTTCAGCAACATCATTTTCGCGGCCGAATCCCAGTTCTACTAAAATGGATTCATTTCTGTTTCCTCCAACCTTGCTGAGCAGGCCAAAAACCAATTCCTCTCTTCTGGGGAGTCAGAGTGTAACACAGAATCCTCCAACCCCCACCCAGATGAAACAGTGCCTCCTGGAGGAAGCATTCTTTCCTACCTGCCACATCATTGAGGGAGTTTGTTGTTCATAGCCCACTTGGTCCATATTACTCTGTAAAGGTCCACCCTAAGGAGGTAACTAGAAAATTTTAGCTGCTAATGGTGCGACATAATGAGCACTGTGGGGCCAGTAACTTGCAATTAACATTCATTATAACTATAAATGACAAACTGTAAGTTTGTTTCCATGAGGTCCTCACTCGGATGTCTTATATCCTCTTCGCTACGGAAATAGTAAGAACCTTAACCCCAAAGAGCCAGGGTTTATTTGGGTTTGTGTCTTTATTTGTACAAGTTCTGCTGACTCTACTTTTCCACACTGTTCTTTTCCTATACCTGTCTTCCTTAGAATGTCCCTACGTTGTCTCAGGACCCTTACCGCCATTTAAAGAAAATTTTCAGATTGGGCCTTCAGTTGCTCAAAGTTGCTTTAGGTAACAGACCTTGAAAAATTAACAAAAATGTCTTTCCCTGGTTACTTATAATTGCTGCCCTAGAATGGTGTTCCGAAGTTTGCTCCTTTTCTAAGAATAATTTGTGAATTATTTCTAATTTCCAAGGGCGGACCAAGTGAGCAAAACCATCAACCCCACCTCCAGCCCCTGGGAAACACTGTTCTGATTTCTAGCCCTACAGATTTGCTTTTCTCCAGAATGTCATTTAATTGCATGTCTGGTGACTTTTACTTAGCATAGTGTCTTTTAGGTTTTTCTGTGGTGTTTCATATCCAGGTGTTCATTGCTTTTTATTGCAGTGTGAGTATACAACAACTCCTTTACCCATTCCCCAGCTGAGAATTTTAAACACACTTTAGTTTCTTGCTTCACATAAACTTATGAGTTCTGGTTTTAAGGAAGAAATCTCTCCTATTCTTTCTGCACCACAGGCATTTTCTTCCAAGAATTTCTGGAATCCAATGTAGACATATTTCTGAATTTTAATCTCTTTGTAATATTCTGAATTTTAATATTTTAATTTTAATTCTTATGTAATTTTAATTTTATTTCTTTGTAATTTTAATTTTATGTAATATTTTAATTTTAATTTTATTTTTATTTTAATTCTTATGTAATATTTCATGACAAAAACTTTTTGCAATACAAAAATTAATTTGTAGGGGCATCTGAGTGGCTCAGAGGGTTAAGCCTCTGCCTTTGGCTCAGGTCATGATCTCAGCATCCTGGGATCGAGCCCCATATCGGGTTCTCTGCTCAGCAGGGAGCCTGCTTCCCCTCTCCCTCTCTACCTGCTTCTCTGCCTACTCGTGATCTCTGTCTGTCAAATAAATAAATAAAATCTTTAGAAAAAAAATTAATTTGTAAAAATATTCATCAGGCCCCTTTTAAAATCTCTTTCTTTGTGAATAAAACATAAGCTTCGAGAAATAAAAAAGTATGTTATCAAAACAATAGAAAAAAATGGGAAACACATTTCCTATTGTACCTAGTAAGTGCTTATAAACAACAAAAAAGTTGCTTAGGGTACACGATAATTGTTTTGATATGTTTTATTATTATTAGGTATGGCAAGGCCAACAGATGAGGAGATGATTGCCATTGAAAAGTCAGTTTGTCCCTTACAGTTCCCAGGAGGAAGGGGCATACTGTGGCATGGCAGGCTACATGGTGAAGCCCCAGGATTGGTCAGGAGGCAGAGGGAGGTGGGGACGGCAGGCAAAGGCTTTTGTGGAATGGGTAAAGTAGGGTTAGCAGGGTTAGGAGTGGGTAGTTTGCACAATTTTAGTGGGCTCTGAAACATAAGGGCTGTCCCCAGTGTCTAGTATCTGGCCCTGGAGTGATTAGCATAGAAGTCCGGAGTATGAGAGCTCAGTAAAGGAGGTGGCTGGAGATGTGGGTTCTGGGTTGGTTGGTTTATACTTGAAAAGCATGCTTGCAGGTGAGTTATTTACCATCTCTAGGAACTGGCTAACTCTGGGAAGGTCAGGCCCTTTGGGGTCAGCAAGGCCCTAGATGTCAAAGCAAAAGAGACAGAAAAGTAAAGACATAGTTTATACAATAATATGTTTCCTAAGTATATATTTTTAAGAAATATAAATGCTCTTTAAAATCAGTAGGAAGTTGCCTTGTCTGACCTAATGTGGCAGAATTCCACGTGATTACAGCTGATGGGAATAAGGGCAGAGGGATCCGTGGTGTCCATACTGAGTCTTAGAGTCGCTGAAGAGTAGTTTTGCCTCTTTGCACATTTAGAATAGTTTGCGGTGGATAAAAGCACCAAGTTGAAATAAGGGGACACAGCAGCTGATTGAAAGCTGAGGGAAATAGGCAATTTCCATACAGCAAGAAGCATTGAGTGGTTTAATCCTCTATTCAGAAAGCAGAAACTCCTGTGTGAGTTGGAGGTAACAATAGAGCACATTTTATCAAGAAAGGAACTATGAGACAAGGTTTGGAAATAACAACGTAGTAAAATTGTCAGAAAAATTGTTTCTCTACTATTGTGATGAGGCCCCTATTTAGTTTAAAAAAGGAGGCATATTTTATGCCACGCCATTAAGAGTGAGTAATCAGTTTCTATTGTGTTAATAGCTGTATGGCTCATAAAAGAGGAGAACCTGCCTGGTGTCTTTGTACTGTTCATGAATTCTACCACTCAGATAAGCCCAGTAGTAGTCACTGTGAACATGTCCTCCGTCTCCAATATGCTGGTCCTCCATTTGCCCCTCATTGTTTAGTGTGACCAGAGACAGCACTGATCTGGGTGAATACTGAACAGAGTCAGGATGACCATCCAAATTGATAGACTCTGAACAAAAGAACATTGGAGACTGCTCAAAATCTAAATAGTTAAGACACTGGGAGTACACAGTAATGGTTTAATATATTCCAGGTCTATTCTATAATCTTCAAAGAGGAAAGACTATAATTAAATTGTTGAGAGCAAAATGCAATCAAACCTAAAGACCTAGGCCCCATGCTGCTGATGAGTGGTTGTGTTAGCATTAATTCTCACCAACAAAACATGCTCTAAAGATTAAGCATGGAACCCTGATTCGCGAAGCATGAGACTTGTACTGATGGTGTTTATATCTTAAAACCTGATTTATATTATTAAGCATAATAAATAGCTACTGGCTCCCCAAGATGATATAGTGTTATAATTATACTTTTGAGTGACCTCTGTATGTGTGTGTGTATGCTTTTTAAATTTTTTTATTTTTTTGTTTATAAAGGTGTATCAAGGACCACACTTTATGCATGTAATCCCTTCAATACTAAACCCAATCTTGTGGCCCAAGCTTTGCTTAGCAGCTTCCAGCACTCTTCTAGTGCAGCATACTATTTTTATTACAGCACTTACTATCTCAGATTATTTTTTATTCTGATAGGTTATGTAACTTGTATTTATTTATTTTTATTTCATTGTTTGTTAGGGAAATAATTTTTTTAATTTTTTATTTTTTTATAAACATATAATGTATTTTTATCCCCAGGGGTTCAGGTCTCTGAATCGCCAGGTTTACACACTTCACAGCACTCACCATAGCACATACCCTCCCCAATGTCAATAACCCCACCCCCCTCGCCTGACCCCCCTCCCCCCAGCAACCCTCAGTTTCTTTTGTGAGATTAAGAGTCACTTATGGTTTGTCTCCCTCCCGATCCCATCTTGTTTCATTTATTCTTCTCCTACTCCCCTAACACCCCACGTTGCATCTCCACTTCCTCATATCAGGGAGATCATATGATAATTGTCTTTCTCCGATTGACTTATTTCACTAAGCATGTTACCCTCTAGTTTCATCCACGTTGTCACAAATGGCAAGATTTCATTTCTTTTGATGGCTGCATAGTATTCCATTGTATATACATACCACATCTTCTTTATCCACTCATCTATTGATGGACATCTAGGTTCTTTCCATAGTTTGGCTATTGTAGACATTGCTGCTATAAACATTCGGGTGCATGTGCCCCTTCAGATCACTTCAGATTATTTTTATAGTTACTTATTTCTTGCCTCTCCTACTAAAGAAACTCTGGAATGCTGGTACTATAACTTACTTGTCTCTGTGTCTTCAGTATATGTACATATAAACTGATTCTAGAATTAATGGTTTTTCAAAGTACTATGATTTTATAATTACAAAGAACTAAGCCTTAATGATTATTACATTTATTTCTCAAAAGATTTAAGTGACTGTTTTTATTTTAGGCTAAAGTTCTGATGTTATAATTCACTAAGATATCCTTCATCTACTAAGTCATTCTGTCAGAATTCTAATTCAAAGTGCAGAATTTACAAAGGTAGGATCTTGGAGAAGACAAATGTAAATCATCTTAGGAGGAAAACATTTTAGGCCTAAAATTATTTCAATAAAATGTCTAGTGCACAATAAAAAATAAAAAGAACAAGACTGAGATGAGCCAACAACTAGAGATGGAGAAAAACTGGAACAATGGACAATAATAACCAACCCAAAGAGACCTCAATCCTGGAGTTACCCTAGATGGACTTCAAATGCAGATGCTTATAATACATAAGGAGATAAATGACAAGATTGAGAATTTAGTCAAAAAAGTAAAAGAAGCTATTTTAAAAGTGAACAAATAAAAATTTCAGACCTAATAAACACCAAGCTCCAGTTACTTTTCTTCTATCTGAAACTGGTGTAAAATAGCAAAAATCATTAGCATTAATACAATCATCATCACCACCTCTCACAATTCTGAGTTGACTAGGTTCAGCTAAGTAGTTCTTGCTCGTTGTTCTCTCATGTGTTTGCAGTCAGATGGGGGCCAAGGATGGAGTCTTCTCAAAGGCTTCCTTACTCACATGTCTAAAAGTTGATGTCATTTGGATCTCAATCTTCTCTGGAAAGTAAGCTGTTATACTACAAGTAGCCTCCTCAGTGTGGCTTGTGCTTCCTCAAAACATGATGACTGAACTCCAAGAGCAAGCATCTCAAAAAAGAGGGAGTCAGGTGAAAGCTGTCTTTTATGACCTACCATGAGAGGCCATAGAGTGTTAATTTTGATAGAAGCAGTATCCAAAAAATTGCAGATCCATGCAACACATAAAACAACAAACATTATAAACTAATTAGTTGTATGTAACTGAAGATTAGACTTATTTTTTTTAACTTAGTAATTAAAGATTGGAGAGGCAAGATGGCAGAGGAGTAGCAGACTGAAATGACATCAGGTTGCAGGAGATCAGCTAGATAGTTATCAAACCATTCCGAACACCTACAAACTCAACAGGAGATCAAAAAGAAGAGCAGCAATTCTGGGGGGGGGGGCGGGGGAATCAACCACTTTCTGAAAGGTAGGACAGACAGAGAAGTGAATCCAAAGTGAACGGAAGGTAGACCGCGGTGGGGGGGCTGACTCCTGGCAAGCGGCAGAGCAGTGGAGCACAAAATCAGAACTTTTAGAAGTCTGCTCCACAGAGGGTCATCGCTACAGAGTCTAAGCAGGGGTGGAGTCCTCGCAGGGACAGTGTGGTCTCGGGATCCACAGGGTCACTGAAAGATCAGGGATGTCTGAGTGTGGCAGAGCCCCCAGGTACCAGAGTGGGGAAGCTGACTACAGAGACAGAGCCAAGAAGTGAGCTCTCTTAAACCCTGATCCAAGGCACAGTTGGGTCACTGCTCTTTGAGCAAGAACCCCACAAGTAGCAGATCCGGGGAGACTCACCTTCCTCCTCTGGAGGCAGGAATCTGCTAGACTTGGAGACTCCAAATGGGGCTGTGCGTGGAGACAGAAACGCTTGGTCACAGGCCGGGTGAGCCCAGAGCGCGGCCGGAGACCGGGAGTGATTGACCCCTTTTCCCTGAGGGTGCACTGAGGAGTGTGGCCCTGAGCTCTTGGCTCCTCCTGGCTGGAGATTAGGAGGCCACCATTTTCATTCCCACCCTCCAGAGATCTACGGAAAGCATTCACAGAACAAAAACTCCCAAGAGCAAACTTGAGCAGATTCTTAGCCTGGCCCCTGGCAAGGGTGGTGCAATTCCACCTCAGGCAAAGACATTTGAGAATCCCTACAACAGGCCCTTCCCCCAGAAGATCAGCAAGAACATCCAGCCAAGACCAAGCTCAGTGATCAAGGAAAACGGCGGAACTCCAGAGCTAGGGGAAAACAATGCATGGAATTCATGCCTTTCTCCCCATGATCCTTCATTCTCACAAAGTTAAATTAAATTTTTTTAATTTTATTTTTTCTTATTCTATTTTTTTAACTTTTCCTCTTTCCTCTTTTAACGTTTTTAAACTGGTTTATCTTAACAATAACTTTCTGTAAAAAAATCTTTTTAAACCTTCATTATTATAGTCATATTTTATCCTTCATTGTATTTAACCATATTTTTTGCATACATATAAGGTTTTTTTTTTTCCCTAAAAAATTTTGGGATGCAATTTCTTCTAATAGATCAAAATATACCCTAAATCTAACACAGGGCTTTAGTCTAGTCTCCAGCCTCAGCACATTCTCTCCCCTTTTATTTTCTTCTTCTTCTTTCTTTTTCCAACCAGCTTATCTTATCAATTCCTTTTTTAGAATTTTTTTAAATTTTCAACTTTACAACCGTATTCCATCCCTTCATCATGTTTACACACACATACATATATATATATACACATATATGTATATATTTTTTTTTTTCTTTAAAATTTTGGGAGGTAGTTTCTTCTAAGAGACCAAAATACACCCAAAATCAAGTGGGGGTCTCTGTTCTATTCACCAGGCTAATTTATATACATTTATATATATTTTAAAATTTCTTTTTACCTTCTTTATTCTCCCCCCAGTTTGGGGTCTCCTCTGATTTGGTTAGCATATATTTTTCTGGGGGTTTTGCAACCACTTCTCTCATTCATATATTCTTATCTGGATAAAAGGACAAGGCAGAAGAACTCACCACAAGAAAAAGAAGAAGAGGCACTACCGATGGCTAAGGATCTAATCAATATGGACATTGGTAATATGTCAGATCTAGAGCTCAGAATGACGATTCTCAAGGTGCTAGCTGGGCTCAAAAAAGGAATGGAGGGTATTAGAGAAACCCTGTGTGGGGAAATAAAATCCCATTCTGGAAAAATAAAAGAACTAAAATCTAACCAAGCTGAAATCAAAAAAGATATTAATGAGGTGCAATCAAGAATGGAGGCTCTTACTGCTAGGATAAATGAGGCATAAGAGAGAATTAGTGACGTAAAAGACCAAAAGACAGGGAATAAAGAAGCTGAGCAAAAGAGAGACAAACAACTACTAGACCATGAGGGGAGAATTTGAGAAATAAGCCATACCATAGGATGAAACAGTATTAGAATAATTGGGATTCCAGAAGGAGAAGAAAGAGAGAGAAGGGCAGAAGGTATATTGGAGCAAATTACTGTAGAGAATGTCCATAATATAGCAAAGGGAAAAGCATCAAAATCCAGGAGGTGCAGAGAAGCCCCCTCAAAATCAATAAAAATAGGTCCACACCTCGTCATCTAATAGTAAAACTTACTAGTCTTAGTGACAAAGAGAAAATCCCAAAAGTAGCTTGGGACAAGAAGTCTGTAACATGCAATGGTAGAAATATTAGACTGGCAGCAGACTTATCCACAGAGACCTGGCAGGCCAGAAAGAACTGGCATGATATATTCATAGCACTAAATGAGAAAAATATGCAGCCAAGAATACTATACCTAACTAGGTTATCATTGAAAATAGAAGGAGAGATAAAAAGTTTCCAGGACTGGGTGCCTGGGTGGCTCAGTGGGTTAAGCCTCTGCCTTCAGCTCAGGTCACAATCTCAGGGTCCTGGGATCGAGTCCCACATTGGGCTCTCTGCTCCGCAGGGAGCCTGCTTCCTCCTCTCTCTCTCTACCTGCCTCTGTGCCTACTTGTGATCTCTGTCTGTCAAATAAATAAATAAAATCTTAAAAAATTTAAAAAAAAAATAAAAGTTTCCATGACAAACAAAAATTAAAAGAATTTGCAAACAGCAAACCAGCCCTACAGCAAATATTGAAAGGGATCCTCTAAGCAAAGATAGAGCTAAAAGTAGTAGACCAGAAAGGAACAGAGACAATACACGGTAACAGTCACCTTACAGGCAATACAATGGCACTAAATGCATATCTTTAAATAGTTACCCTGAATGGAAATGGGCTAAATGCCCCAATCAAAAGACATGGGGTATTGGAATGGATAAAAAAGACAAAACCCATCAATATGCTGTCTACAAGAAACTCATTTTAGACCCAAAGACACCTCCAGATTTAAAGTGAGGGGGAGGAAAACAATTTATCATGCTAATGGACATCAAAAGAAAGCTGGGGTGGGCAATCCTTATATCAGATAAATTAGATTTTAAGCCAAAGACTATAATGAGAGATGAGGAAGGACACTATATCATACTCAAAGGGTCTGTCCAACAAGAAGATCTAACAATTTTAAATATCTATGTCCCTAGCAGGTAACTATATAAACCAGTTAATGACAAAATCAAAGAAACACATCAACAATAATACAATAATAGTAGGGGACTTTAACACTCCCCTCACTGAAATGGATAGATCATCCAAGCAAAAGATCAACAAGGAAATAAAGGCCTTAAATGATGCACTGGACCAGATGGACATCACAGATATATTCAGAACATTCCATCCCAAAGCAACAGAATACACATTCTTCTCTAAAGCACATGGAACATTCTCTAGAATAGATCACATCTTGGATCACAAATCAGGTCTCAACTGGTACTAAAAGATTGGGATCATTCCCTGCACATTTTCAGACCACAATGCTCTGAAGCTCGAACTCAATCACAAGAGGAAAGTTGGAAAGAACTCAAATACATGGAAGCTAAAGAGCATACTACTAAAGAATGAATGGGTCAACCAAGCAATTAAAGAAGAATTGAAAAAATTCATGGAAACAAATGAAAATGAAAATACAACTGTTCAAAATCTGGAACACAGCAAAGGCAGTCCTGAGAGGAAAATATATAATGATACAAGCCTTTCTCAAGAAACAAGAAAGGTCTCAAATACACAACCTAACCCTACACTTAAAGGAGCTGGAGAAAAAACAGCAAAGAAAACCTAAACTCAGCAGAAGAAGAGAAATAATAAGGATCAGAGCAGAAATCAATGAAATAGAAACCAAAAGAGCAGTAGAACAAAATAAAAAAAAAAAAAACTGGGAGCTAGTTCATTGAAAGAATTAATAAGACTGATAAACCCCTGGCCAGACTTATCAAAAAGAAAAGAGAATGGGCCCAAATAAATAAAATCATGAATGATAGAGGAGAGATCACAACCAATACCAAAGAAATACAAACAATTATAAGAACATATTATGAGCAACTATATGCCAGCAAATTTGACAATCTGGAAGAAATGGATGCATTCCTAGAGAAATATAAACTACCAAAACTGAACCAGGAAGAAATAGAAAACCTGAACAGACCTATAACCAGTAAGGAGATTGAAGCCAGTCATCAAAAATCTCCCAACAAACAAGAGCCCAGGACCAGATGGCTTCCCAGGGGAATTCTACCAAACATTTAAAGAAGAATACCTATTCTCCTGAAACTGTTCCAAAAACTAGAAATGGAAGGAAAACTGCAAAACTCATTTATGAGGCCACATTACCTTGATCCTAAAACCAGGCAAGGACCCTATCAAAAAAGAAAATTTTAGACCAATATCCTTGATGAACACAGATGCAAAAATTCTCACCAAAATACTAGCCAATAGGATCCAACAGTACATTGAAAGGATTATTCACCATGACCAAGTGGGATTTATTCCAGGGCTGCAGGGTTGGTTCAACATCCCCAAATCAATCAACGTGATACAATATGTTAATAAAAGAAAGAACAAGAACCATATGATGTTCTCAATAGATGGTGCAAAGGCATTTGACAAAGTACAGCATCCTTTCTTGATCAAAACTCTTCAAAGTGTAGGGATAGAGGGTACATACTTCAATATCTTCAAAACCATCTATGAAAAACCCACAGTGAATATCGTTCTCAATGGGGAAAAACTGAGAGCTTTTCCCCTAAGGTCAAGAACACAGCAGTGATGTCCACTATCACCACTGCTATTCAACATAGTACTAGAAATCCTAACCTTAGCAATCAGAGATAAAAAGAATTTAGAGGTATCTGAATCAGCACAGAAGAAAACAAACTCTCAATCTTTGCAGATGATATGATACTTTATGTAGAAAACCCAAAAGACTCCACTCTAAAACTGCTAGAACTTGTACAGGAATTCAGTAGAGTGTCAAGATATAAAATCAATGCACAGAAATCAGTTGCATTTCTATACACCACCAACAAGACAGAAGAAAGAGAAATTAAGGAGTCGATCCTATTTCAGTTGCAACTAAAACCATAAGATACTTAGGAATAAACCTAACCAAAGAGGCAAAGAGTCTATACTCAGAAAACTATAAGGTCCTCTGAAAGAAACTGAGGAAGACACAAAGAAATGGAAAAACGTTCCGTGCTCATGGATTGGAAGAACAAATATTATGAAAATGTCTATGCTACCTAAAGCAATCTACACGTTTAATGCAATCCTTGTCAAAATACCATGAATTTTTTTCAAAGAAATGGAACAAATAATCCAAAAATTTAGTATGGAACCGGAAAGACCCTGAATAGCCAGAGGAATGTTGAAAAAGAAAGCCAAAGTTGGTGGCATCACAATTCCAGACTTCAAGCTCTATTACAAAGCTGTCATCATCGAGATAGTATGGTACTGGCACAAAAACAGACACATAGATCAATGGAACAGA